>NC_090886.1:2270748-2320366 GCF_036669925.1 Montipora capricornis | reverse complement strand
GCTTAACTTTGAAGACCAAAAAAATCATGGTGTTTAAATTCGGATGGGGACAAAAAATCATTCAAATTACAATATGTAATTTTCTTGATATAAACACTTTTCCTCCGGTCACTTTACTGTAGGAGAGGAGGTGTTCTTGAACAATTAGAGGCCACTGGGATACCACTTTTTAAAGAATCTGAGATGGCAACGGGAGCTCGTGGGCCCTTGTTCCAAGCCAGCTGTCGAAAATAGAAAATAACACCAATTTACGCGGTCTTATAAACGACAACGCGTTATAAAATAAAAATAACTATGTTCTTTGCATCAGCTTTCACCATCACACAATATGGTGGCAAAGGGTTGTAGAGAAGTAGATCCTAAGGATTCTTTTATGACCTAGGATCGCAGAGCCAAAGAAACCAAAAAGACAGATTTTCTGTAGCTATAGGGCTCTTTATTGCATATATATTCAAATAGTTTTATCCACCTCAAACAGCTTATCTTTTACTTTTGATCTACTCTTACAAAAGGTACCACTTCTCTTATAGCGCGTCATCGAGCAACACAAGATATAATCATCGCATTTTATCATTTAGGAGGGAGACAAGTCGCCTTTTAAAACAGCAGCCTGTAGAGCACTTTTTGTAGAATAGTCATGATTTCATTTTAATGAACTGTAACAAGGGTTGCAGACTACCTGACCACCATAATCAGAGATCTTGTCATGTTTGATTGCTGTGAAATGGGTAACTTCGACCTCTTAACACAGTTGATTTGTGAAAGCGCTCATTTAGAGGATTTTCTATAACGCCCCGTGCATTTTCTTCGGAACCTTAAGAAAAAGCATTAGAGTCAGTGGTGATGTAATTCAGCGGGTTTCTCCATGAATAATATATCCCATGATTCTTAAGTCCACTCTAAACGAGATGGCGAATTCTGCCGGAACGTGAGTAGGATAGCAGCAGTTTCAGTGGTTTAACTGCCGCGGTGCCGGTGTCACATGGAAAAGTGATTGTATTGGTAACTTACGTTGTAGATAGCGCTTGTTTTATTTATATGATACTTCACGTATTTATTTCCTTCCGTCTTCGTTTGCTTCGCACGCCTTCCCGTATTTGTACCCCGATTCGATATTGGGAAGGAACGGCCGGGGGAATAGAAATAGAAACGACAACAAACCAGTAGTCAAGGACGAAAAGCCCAGCCAAAGCGTGACATAACTATTCCCTAGCTAAAATTCCTCAAGAAAAATGTAGCGACAGTTAGACCACTTGGCAAGTTTATGGAAAATTTGTAATTTTCTGTTTCAGTATTCTTCCTTGAGCCTTTTTTCATTTTTAAATATTGATCATTGGATAACGCAATTCTCGACTCATTGGTTCAGCCATCTTTGTTGGGGATTAACCATGATGTTCATTAAAATCGACACCCTGCTTTTGCCATAAAGCGTTACTGTGACCATTTAAAGTCAATGTACGCGTCATAAAATTAATTTTGTTACAGGAAACAAAACGACTTAAGGTGGCTGGAACCAGTTTCACTACTTTTTAGGACCTTTTTTTTAGAATGGTTGTCACTACAAAACTGTATCACGTAAAAAAAATGTTATGATACCATACCGTCTTTACTTGCTTATATCTTAAACATGAACTCGGTGACCCCCATTTTTTATTGTAAAATAGTAATATTAGCAATTTGAGATAACACTAACTGCACTACCTTAAATTATCGAAAATTTAAGGTAGCTCTGAAGTGGCTCCCAAGAATTTTTTTAACTTTGCTGATAGTTCTATCTCAATTTGCTTATTACTATTCTCAGTACTCTAAAAAAATGGGGTTCACCGAGTTCATTTTTGAAATTTAAGCAAGTAAAGACGAAATATAGGGTGTTTTTGGAGAGCTTTCATGTTGCCATAGGAAGCTATTACGTAAAAATAGTGAGCGCATTTTGTTAAGCAATAATTGGTGTTTGATGTGGTACCATAACATTGCTGTTACGTGATACAGTATAGTAGTTATAACCCATTTAATAAGAAGGTCTCTAAGAGTTGTGAAACTGGTTCCAGCCACCTTAAAAGGCCCACCTTCAACCGACAGGCTTTTCGACTGTTTTTACTATGGAAATTCGCATTGCTTATCGCAGCAATCGGATTAAATCGGAATTTCAGCTTTAGTGGAATTTTGAAAATTGTTCCACGGCACGCAATGCCTATCGGTTAAAGGTGGGCCTGTAATCGCTTTTCAACTGCGTTTGCAAGGGAGAACGATACAAAATTGCCAGTTTGGCTCAAAACTCTATCCCCGGTTCAACGAAAAAGAGATAAGATGATCAAAGTCAAATAAGCACTTTCAGTTTTTTTTTGGTCATCCATAAATGGAGGATTCCTGTCAGGAATCCCTTCAGTGCTTCCAAAACTAAAAAATATAGTAATTGTGCGTTTGTGCGCCACGTAGTTCTTTCCAATGGACTGGATTGGATTTAACGGGATTACTTTTGCTGGGTAGAATATCTGTTCAGCGTTGGAGGCAGAAAGACTTCTTTCTTTGTCCAGTGACAGGAGTTTTCATCGGAGCGTTGGTCTAGATGATCCTAACTAGAAGAGCTATGAGTGCGCATGAGTAAAGCGTCTTCACCTGACTGCGTCTGATAGACAGACTGACCTGAAGTGACGTCCTCTTTCAGGGAACGACAACAAAGTCTTCGAAGAATGTTTTTGAATTCGTGATTAAATCTCTGATTGAGAAAGATGTAGAGGCAGGGATTAATGGCGCTATTGGCATGCGAGAGAAAGTAAAAACTTGTTTCCAAGTGGTCGACTTTCAAAAGCTCTTTAAAAGTGTCCGTGTAATAGTAACCCATCAAATGTATGATATGGGTCGGCAACCAACAGAGTGCAAATGTCAAGACGACTATAATGAGCATGCGCAACACTTTACGCTTTGACGTCTGGTTTTGACGTTTCTGATGCGCCGTAGACTCACCGGGAATCTTGCGTGACCACAAGTGGCGCCCAATGCGAATATAAAGCACCGCTATAACAGCCAGTGGGATTAAATAAAGCACCACAAATGTGATCATGAAATAGACCCTCCCAATCTGGATCTGCGTTTTGCGGTTGTTGGACAAGTAAGTCCAAACCATTCTGCAAACCCATTTGTCACCTTTATCAGCAGGGACGCTGTCAAATAACACCAGATACAACGAGAAGTACAGCGAGGAAGAGATCCAAATGACACAGGTGATCAGTTTGGTGTTGCGAATAACAGGAACATGAGCAAAAGGATGAAGGATGGCGAAATAGCGATCCACCGAGATAAATACGAGCGTGATTATGGAAGCAGCTATTGATAGGACCCCGGCGAAATTGACAAACTTGCAAGTGACTGCACCAAAACCTCCTGAGAGCCAGGTCTGTCCAAGGTAGAGAAATTTTACCTACAAAGAGGATCACATATCGGTATAAATATAAGAGTAAGGATTGCACGGTTGGTTAGTGCGCGGCCTTCTTTGCGAGGGATCCCCAGTTGGATTCTTAGTAACCTCACATCTTTGCCTCGACTTCTTTCCATTCTGTATAGCTTCAGATAGCATTAAATACCCTTAAAACGGAGTACTGATGGAAAGAGGGAGGTAAAATGGACGCACTATCGGCTTCCTGGGAGAATACCCTCGCTCTAGAGGGTAAAGGAACTTCCGACGTTAAATAAGGTGTACATTTACCTCAACCTAAATGCAGAGGCATTTTTTGCATCTGACTTACTTAAACAAAGAGCTTTAAGAGGAAAAAAATTCTCAAAACTTCTCATATAACAATTGGAAAATTAAGCTGTATCTCAGTCTTAATCCAGGGACTGACAAGTACACAAAAAGGACATTTTAGGGCCGATTTAGGGCCGATTTACACGGAACGATTTTTGCATGCGACAACGGCTTACGACAGGCCCACGACATAATTTACGATTGTTGTGTTCGTCAGAAAAAATGTCGTAGCATTTTAAAACATGTTTTAAAACGCTGCGACAATCGCAAGTCATGTCGTAGGCCTGTCGTGAGCTTGACGCATGCCACAAAAATCGTACCGTGTAAATCGGCCCTTACACGGCCTGACTTCTTCGTACTTCCTAAAACATGGAACCAGCTAAAACCACCCAAAATCAGCGTGACAGTCACGCAACATCAACACAGACGGCCATGTACGCAAATATCAGACACACCGGTCGTCTTAAGGTATATTGTGGATGGTTTTGGGTCGTTTTGGCTGGTTTTGTTGGTGGTTGTAGGTGGTTTTGGGTGGGTTCATGTTTTAGTAACTACGCTGAGTTCTTCACGGAGTTAATTGATTTTCACAGTATCAATAGGGAGCTTTAGCAACGACGACAGCGACGGCAACGAGAACGTTAGCCTGCAGAACAGGCGTGATTTTTTGCGTAAACAGAAGCGAACGCGAGGCGAGCGCGAAGCGCGAGTGGCGCGCGAGGGGAGGAGCGCTAAAAAATCCGAGAACGTCAGACATTTGCATAATTGGTAGGCAAAAACAATAGCTTTTGCACGCTCTGTACGTGCTTTTTTTTAATTTTTTGTCCATTTTTTTGCAATCGTTGGCAAGACAACAACGCGAAATGACCAAATTTGAGGTTTTATGTAGAACGTCAGCTTTCGAAACGGCGACGGCAACGGCAACGAGAACGTCGCCGTTAAACGTGAATTTGCGTTATTGTAATAACTTCGCGACTATTCCAAGGATTTTAACGTGACAAAGGTGTGGCAATCCCTCAAGAACGAAATTACAATCGTGGACAAAACTCTAAAGAAAATTACCCTTCCAAGCGCTTTTAATTGTAAGCAAACAATTTGACTCCCCTCCCCCGTCTCAGTAGGGAACTAGGGAGCTTTAGCAACGACAACGGCGACGGCAACGAGAACGTCACAAATTTGCATATTTAGTGGGCAAAAACAATAGCTTTGCACGCCCTGCGCGTGCGTTTTTCATTTTTGCCGTCGTCAGCAAAGCAACAACGTGAAATTACCAAGTTTGAGGACCTGGAGATAAATTTTCATTTTTCTCCCCTCGTAACGGTTTCATTCCTGAGGGACTGAAACACCTTTGTCATATTAAAAGGCTTGGAATAGTCACGAAGTGATCGCAATAACGTGAATTTATGTTTTTACATGACGTTCTCGTTGCCGTTCCCGTCATCGTTGCTAAAGCTCCCTACTTAAGCAACGACAACGGCGACGGCAACGAGAACGTCACATATTTGCATATTAAGTGGACAAAAACAAAAGGGAGATTAAGATCTACGACGCCGACTTCGACGAAAACGTCACCTCAAAATATAACGTTGCACTATCGTAAGTTTCTCGCGGTTTGGCCATCTCGTTCGCGTCCTACAATGTGGGCGAAGTATCCTAAAAAAAAAATTAGTACGAGCGGTTTCAGAGCAAAAATAGAGAATTAAAGATTCACGTTTGAACGCTCACGTGGTCGTTTCACGTCGTTGTTGTGCAGAGAACCGCACGTTTACGTGCTAAAATGCGTGCCGCACGCGCAGCACAATCTTAAAGTCCCTAATAGCTTTGCACGCCCTGCACGTGCGTTTTTCACTTTTGTTCATTTCTTTGCCATCGTGAGCAAAACAGCATCGTGAAATAGCCAAATCTGAGGTTTTATTAAGAACCTCAGCACTTGAGGATACATATACATTTTCTCCTCTAAATGAAGCGCCGTTCCGACCAGTGTCATTCTTGAGCAACTACCACACCCTTGTCGTATTAAAAAGGTTGAAATAGTCACGAAGTAATTACAATAGCGCGAATTTATTTTTGAGATGACGTTCTCGTTGCCGTCGCCGTCGTCGTTGCTTAGTTAGGGAGCTTTAGCAACGACAACGGCGACGGCAACGAAAACGTCACAAATTTGCATATTTAGTGGGCAAAAACAATAGCTTTGCACGCCCTGCACGTGCGTTTTTCATTTTTGTCCATTTCTTTGCCGTCGTCAGCAAAGCAACAACGTGAAATTACCAAGTTTGAAGTATTATGGAGAACGTCAGCACCTGGAGATAAATATTAATTTTTCTCCCCTAAATTAAGCGCCGCTCGTAACGGTTTCATTCCTGAGGGATTGAAACACCTTTGTCATATTAAAAGGCTTGGAATAGTCGCGAAGTGATCGCAATAACGTGAATTTATGTTTTTACATGACGTTCTCGTTGCCGTTCCCGTCATCGTTGCTAAAGCTCCCTATTAAGTTCCCTAATGTTGTTTCCTGGAAATGAACACTTGTCAAATCAACATTGGATAGGGGAAAGGGGGAGAAGAAGTAACTGCTGTGGAATTCACAAGGGAGAAATAGTGAAAAAATGCTTTTTGTTAGTTTTTGTACGTTTTCTTAACGAGTTTTGTCCACGGTTGTAGTATGAACGGAGCTCAGTTTAGGGGAGAAAAAGAAAATTTATCCTCAAGCGCTGACGATATCTCTGAAACCTCAAATTTGGTCATTTCATGCTGTTGTTTTGCTGACGACGGCAAAGAAATTGACAAATCTGCAATATACGTTGCCGTCGCCGTTGTCGTTGCTAAAGCTTCCTAATATGGCTGCCGTGACATCACTTGAATGTGGTCGGGTCTCACGACCTGACCCTTGACCTTAGAACTAAAACAACTTACCTCAGACGGCATAAGGAATAACGAAACGAGCAAATCCCCAATGGCCATGTTTACTATGAGAAAGTTGAATGTGCTCTTCATCCTTTTGCGTGTAGCCACAATATAGATAATGCTTATGTTACCGAAGAAACTGAAGATAAAGGTCACCACATAAGCTAGTGTCATCCACACCGCGGTCTCGCTCCGCTGGGAAGTCAAAATGGAGACGGTTGCAACTGTGGCGTTGTCACCTCCTGTTTGAAGAAAGTATTAAAGTTTCGGGTTACATTAGCCACAGAGATAAGATCCGCCCCTTTTTTTACTCTACAGGCGGGGAACGACTTTTATAAGGGACATTAAGCAACTGACGCGGTTATGGCGACGGCGAAGCCACGGAACGAACCGTTTTAACGGCAAAAACCGACAAACGTTCTGCACACGCGGCGTCAGTTTAAAAATATATCTTGTCCATCTTCCCGAACACAAAATGAGAAATGACCAAATTTAATTGAGGGTTTGGTAACAACGTAAGCATCCAGCGGTAAATCTTCTTCATTCTAGTTTCTAATCCTTATTCAAGGCCTTAGATATTTCTCACACCGTACACAACGGGAACCAGAAGAAGACATCACAAAGTACTTGCGATAGCACAAATTTTTGAAGCAACGTGTTTACTTGCGTTGCTGTTGTCGTGCTTCGTAATTCTCGAAAATTCGATTCTTGAATCCTCGGCCGAGGATACCTAAACTTCGAGCCAGGATTCGAGCTAGGATCCGAGCCAGAATTCGAGCTAGGATCCGAGCCAGGATTCCAGCCAGGATTCGAGCTAACATGAGCTTTCTCCGCTATTTATTCTCGAATCTCTCGGTTAGGTTAGGTCTCGCATCGGTTAGGTTAGGTCTATTTAGGTTGGTTCTAGTCTAGTTAGGTCTAGTTAGGGTTAGGGTAGGTCTCGGTTAGGTTAGGTTAGGTTAGGTTAGGTCTCGGTTAGGTCTCGGTTAGGTCTCGAATCCTGGCTCGGATCCTAGCTCGGATCCTGGCTCGAATCCTGGCTCGGATCCTGGCTCGGATCCTGGCTCGGATCCTAGCTCGGATCCTGGCTCGAATCCTGGCTCGGATCCTGGCTTTATTCTTAGTTTATCTCTCCCCGGCCTCGTCCTCTTAAATTTCTTGTGAAATGTGAACCAAACAGCAGACTTTTAAGGTCTGATCAAAACGTTCGCAACATTTCAACGCAACAACTGGCAACATTGTTGGGCATAACATGTTGCGTACGTTTGGCCAACCTGTTGCGATATGTTGGATGATATTGGATCAAATTTGAAAACGGTCAATTTTTTCGTGAACATTTTGGATGTTGCATGATGTGGTACTCGTTTGGCCATGTTTCATGCAACTATGCACTAGGGCATGCGCACTTGGTCCACTTCAGTCAGGGGCATGGGGCACATAAACATCGACATGTTGCGGTAAAAAATGTTGCGTGCGTTTGGCCAGCCCGCTCAACACATGTCGCAACATCATGCAACAATGTTGCAAGAGTTGCGAGCGTTTGGCCAGGGCTTTAGACTGGCAAACTGGATTACGGGACGTGCCCTTTGCATTGGGAGAAGGCAGGAGAAAGGAGAAAGGCCTGGGGGCCGTTTCTCGAAAGTCCCGAAACTTTACGGTCCATTTTCGGGTGTCACAATTCCTTTTGTAACTCAAGAATCGAGAGCATTTAATTCGTCAAACTTCACAGTTAATTTTCTTTTTGGTGTCTTGAAAGCGTGTTAAAAGATCGGCTTTCCAAAACAAGCGGTTGGCAATTTCACATATGGCTTTTCGGGACTTTCGAGAAACGGGTCCCTGGTAATGAGTTTGTTACCGCGGTTCCGCGCGCACGCTACAAAAAATATAGAGAGAAAGAAAAGATAATAAAACGGGACACAGGATGAAAAGCCTGATTCCTTATGATTTCAATCTTGTCTACGGAAATGAATACCATACAAATTTTATATATTTTAGGGTTTCCTTTGACGAAACGAATTAAAAAGGAAGATATCAATTAATTAACGGCTACAATAGAGGACAAAGACAAAGGAAAGTGGATGATATGCAAATATTTTCACATTCATTCCAACGTGTTTCTATTGTTTTTGTCCGCACTGCCTCACTATCAAGCTGAATATTTGCAGAACACTGGGATTCATCCTGGCTGTTAGAAACAAATGAGGTATAAACGTGAGACACATACTGTTATTAATTTTATTAGTCAACCTTAATGATACATTAGCACAAAACTTCCTCTAGAGAGAAAAAAACCGATCAAAGGGAAATGACTTTAAAAAAAATTTATGAGGCCCAAAAAAGGAAACTGAAAACTTTTTTTGGGCCTCATAAAATTTTACACAGTTTAGTTTTGGAAGCAATATTTGGCGACTGCTTTGTCTATTGGATGAAGTTTATTTACCGCCTTCTATAAGAATTCTGACGATATTAAAAACGGATGGAGTTTGATCTCTCGCCAAAACGTGCACTGAAAGCCATGCGAGTTTTTTCCGGGTGCGTTATAGGTAATGAATACATCCCAAAATCAATTTGAAAAATTTGAAATAAGGCGTGTGAAATTTTTCGAAGAAAGCGGCTGCTTAAATTACATTACCGAAGAAAGTTTCAGTTTTTTCTTTTGTCTGTGAAATAGAAAGGTTAAATCCTCATTTTTGTCTCTTTGTGCCGCTGATGCATGATCTTTTATTGATGGCTTTTTACATGAAATAATTGACACAGTAACCTCATAAGCCTTGAATTGCGCAAAAGCTGTCACTTTTGCGTAGGCCTAATAACTATTCTGTTGACACGTTTGAATTTCGGCGAGGAAAAAGAAACAGGAAAAACTATATAAAATTCTACGGATCAAGATAACTACGCTCTGATTTAGTCACAACTTTCTTTTTGAGGGAAGTTTATTGAATTTGTCATTTTTTGTTCGTTTTGTGTTTTTCCTTTATACAGCGCGACAATGCAAAACTGAAATTCAATCTCAACTCGACAAATTTGTGTATAAATTGTTGTTGACATGACCGAGTTTAATTAAAAATTTAAATATAGTACTTAATATTTGAAACAATAACGCATATTGAGCGACAAGTCAAAGAAACAGCAGTCTGTTACAAATTAAACTTAAATATTAGAGGAAGTCCTGGGCGGAGAAAAAAAATACAAAATAATTTAAAAATTAAGATTAAAATCCTGTGTGTGATTTTACAATCTTGAGGTTTTGTCCTCTCAGATCGATAAAGACGGAATCAGTTTTGCTCAATAAAACCAAATGGTTGTAGTGATGGAGCTGTACCCGAATGGCTTCTGCTGTTGCTTGGCCCGGCGAGACGATTTAATTTTCCAAGGTCTTTTTGAAAAGTGTAATTGTTGCAGAACATTAATTAAAAAGCGGGAAGAAAAATAGAAAAATGAATTTTTCACTGAGGCCAAGAGATGTGATTATGTTGCAATCAAAAAGGTAACTTACCTTCGATAGATGCATTATTTATCGCCATATTCTGACCAATGTTGCCCTCCTAATACTACTCAAATTGGTCACAAAGCGTCTACGGTTTATATCTTTGGCCTCTGGCAAGTTTTAGTCTGAGAGATGGAAAGAAAAGATGTGATATTAACAGGGTAATGAACGACATAAGACGCAGCCAGCAGATATAACAGGAAAGTTTGGCTTTGGTGGACAATCGATCTTGTGCCTTTCACAATCATTAATGATTTCGCCGGCTGAACTAACGAACTATCCGAGAGGCCAAGATAAATGTCCCCGTTTGTAAACAACCCTGTCACATTTGAGATACCTGCCACAGCCAATGGCTTCTTTCCCACCAATAGGGTCTCCAGACAACACGAATTTATTTAAACCTTGATAGTTTTTCTTCAATCTTAGAGGACAGTACTGTGATCTCATTTGGGGTTATGATAAAAGATGGGTCATTAGCGACCAGACAAATCAAAGAAATCAAAGACTTTATAAAAGTGGGAAAATGACTGGCAGAAAGTCTAATGAAGGGAAACCAGTAAAACTAATCAAAGTGGGCTGAAATAATATTTTTTTCGAATTAAACTTGTCGCCAAACCTGTAACAACTTAACTGAACTGTGACAAACCTTATAACAAAGTAAGCTACGTCTACTTCCGAAAATTTTAAATTACTACAAAATGAAAAAAAAATCAAAATCGGTTATATACGTATATAGATATAGATATAGATATTTGGTAGTCATTTCGAATTACGATGTTATTTTCTGTCAATACACGACAAAATTCAAAACAGGCGGTCACAAGACAAGCACAGGTTACACGAAGAATAATTTCTTGAGTAAAAAGGGACACGATTCCATGAAATGTTTCAAAATTACAAAAAGGGAAAACACAAAAAATGTCTGTCTACAACAAAGATACTTGACTGGCACAGGTCTCTGGTCGGACAAATACTCAGGGTTTTACAATCATGAAACGAGGAGAGAAAACTGCCTTTCCTTGTCGTCTCGCAGAAGAAACATATACCGTACTTTCTGTGACTCACCACACGAGTTCAGTGATTCATTAAGGCGATAAATAATACTGATATATCAGTAAACAAACTACTCATAGTCTTCGATTTCTTTTAATGATCTTTTCTCTATCCGACAAGCACACTGAAAGATTTCGCGGTAACTGGTTATTCGGTGTAGCAGTATTTCAGGAGCAATTCTGTTCTGATGTACTAAAATAATAAATATTTTACATTTAACGAAATGGGGCTCGTACAAAAAGACGATTTGATACTGTATGCATGTTGTAAGATTTATCTGATCAGAAAAGACGGTGTGAATAAGCCGAGAAGCGGTCCATGAGATGGATTAACTGAACATTAAAAGACAATTTTAGGGAGATAAAACAATAGTCGATGCTTAATGATCAAAACTCATTTATTGGTCAGGGGGAGGCACCCTGAACGTTTCCTTTTTAAAAGCCATAATGTAGTTACCGAAGGCGAAGTGTATATCTCCGAATGCTAATCGGTCTAATCGCGACACGACATTCTCTGAGCGTGAGGAAAATGATCGTCTTACAGTAATGATACAGGTGATAAGAAAATAAACAGCGTTATTTCGTTTCACTTGTTTCCTCAATTATCAATGATACGCAGGGCAGCCATTTTGAAAATCAATCTTTGTTTTATTATCAAAAACGACAGATCACTTCAAAAAGGGAAGGAAAGGAAAGGAACTTTATCTAAGTGCCTAGTCGTTCTATTGTAGCGCTGGAGCACTAATTGGGGACACTTTAAACTGAAATCAGAAATTAACGCAAATTAAGTCAAATGTTGGTTAATGAGGAAAAAATATCACGTATTTTCGACCACTGTGTCAGGGCGCGGTCATTTTCATAATCACCTGAGGTTCTTCTCTGGATAAAAACCTCTCTCCCCAAACCCTTAAAACACTTTCCTGACTTGAGTCACCTTGCGACAAAGCTAGAAAATAACATTTAATGTCGGAGCATGAGCTTTTCACGCTTTTCTCGCGTCCTAGATCTTCGGACTAAATTTCGTTGTAACGTTAGCAAGGAGATATTGTAAGATTGCAACAGGCTTCTGAGACAGGCGATAAAAATAGGGAAAAATAACTTGAGGTCCAATTTGGACTCAACTCTATAAACTCTTAGACAAATAGGGATCATCCGGTCCTGAGTGGGAAGCGAGCAGGTAGTTTTATTTTAAGTTTTAAGACGGTCGAATATAAAGCAAATTAAATATGAAGTTGTAAAATTAAAAGCTTGGTCTGCAGGCAGTTAAACAGGGTTTGTCCAATGTAATGAATTATAGCAGACGAGAGCGGAACTGAGGACCAGAGGAAAGCCTTGCGGTTAGCCAGAATTTCCTTCCATGGCAGTACTTCTAAAATATACGGCTCTAGCTGACTTATTTTTAACATTTCATTCACCACACCTGCAGAGTTAGAAAGTTAATTAATACTCGCAACTGAAAATGTCTAAAACTCAGGACTGTTGGGAGAAAAACAGATATGATTCGACTGTCTAGTCTGTAATACAAAACAAAACAAAAGTAACTTATCAAACATAAGCGTACCTAGTTTAAAACGATGCCAATTAAACTAACACAAACAAAACTATGATTTGTTGTCGACAACATACCACAAAAATAACCTCTGTACACTCTGGGATATCTAAACTTTGCAGCAGAGGTACCTCTTACAGCTTGCGCCTCTGACTAATCACTGGTGAAAAATCGCACTTTGAGTAGAGCTTCGTGAAGTAGTGTAAATTCACTTGGGATTCAACCCAATACGAAGTCAAGGGTCGCTCAAAAATAATGCCTTTGTGAAGAATGGGTCGTGGATAAGTCGCTAGGAGATTACATACGTCAGCTATGTGTCAGTAAGGGCTACCGGCTGGGTTCTTGTATTTTTCTCAATTTCCCACCATCGAAGAAGGCTTCAAAAGTCTGCCATAAAATCTGAGAGAGAAAATTCTTTCCCCGCCCTACACGCGATCACGAAAGCAATCACTCGAGATCACAGGTGAGAGAATATTTGTCCGGTAATTTGCACAATCTCGCATTAACCTTATTTAACCCGATCCGGCCTTAAAAACTGAGAACATTTGAAGAGGGTTATGGATGTTTCTGGAGTGGTGTGTGGATTAACAGATAACATCTCTAATAAATTGCGAGACCTTGAAAAACAGAAAACACCAGCAAATTCGGATAATTTTTCAAATCAATGACGTCGATGATGAGTGAAATTCTCGTATTGTAAGTCTTCTTAAAAGCTATAATGTAGTTACCGAAGGCGAAGTGTATATCTCCGAATGCTAATCGGTCTAATCGCGACACAACATTCTCTGAGCGTTAGGAAAATGATCGTCTTACAGTAATGACACAGGTGATTAGAAGATAAACAGCGTTATTTTGTTTCACGTGTTTAGTTTAAATAAAATCTCAAAGGTAGAAATACAGAAATCACGCGGAAAGGTTAGCATTTATTTGCTTGTCCAATTCAATTGCCTTTCAAGAGTGTGCAGAGGTATACGGGAAAGTGGCTTCCGTGACTTACGAACTCTCTGTTTGTCGCGTGCTGGTCAAAGAAGAACAACAGGCAGGTTCACACTAGGGATATAACAATGCTTTTAATATGTCAGAGTTTTACTTTGAATGTGAATGGGTCATTTATTTTAGTTTAAGTACCTTACTTTAGAAACGAGGTATCTTCACAGATGCCGAAGTATGATGCCAAGTCTTGTTCTATCACCCTTGAATGCGTACTTGAGAAGATCAAAAGACGAAAAGGCGGTGAGACATCAAATGAAGTCGGCTAACTTGAGTTTCTGTCTCACTTATGGCCTACTTGGACCCAAGTATGAACTCGCTTTAACATGGGCTAAAATGTTCCGGTGTCGGAAACCGATGACGCGGCATTTTTAGGCGTAGCCTCTCTAGTCTTGCGTACGACAGTGACCTTACTTTTGTCGCAATATTGCGGGTTACTGCTGAAACCGCATTATTTCCATAATGACAAAATAAACCGATTTAATCATCTGTGTTAACGTAACTAGTTCATCATAAGGCAGCCAGAATGGAGTCTGTCAACTCAATTTTCTAGGAAGAATGAGAGTGTTTATTTCATTAACGTGCATCGTCAATAAGATAAATTAGTGTTTACGCAACGAGGACGGAAGCAGTCATTTGAAAAATAAGCAATTTTGCACCATCGTTACTATGGATGCGTGCCATTATTCCATCTTGTTCGTGTTGTGCGATATCAGGGAGCTTGAGCATGCGCGTTATTGAGACGCGGACGGTAACCGGAAGAAAACATTGTTAAAAGGGAAAACATCTCATTTCCGGTTGCCGTCCGCGTCTCCGCGTGCTTAAACTCCCTAATAACGCCGCCGTACCTCATCCGCAACTGGATTCGGATCGTGATCAAGTCAGTGATGAAGAAAGCGAAAGGTTGCCTTTTGGTTGCTCTCATTTACCTCAAAACTATAAATGACGTGATTTCTCGCTATCCTTTTGAAAAGACGGGAAAGAGGAGCAAAAAAAAATTTGAAGCACCGTCGATGTTCTTACTCGTCAAAGCTAGCATTTCGTGATGACAAAACACTCGTCCGTGCTTAATTGCGCCAATTTGTAATAAAAATCTTTGGAAGAGGTCACGACTGCCTTAATCAAGTCTAGGCATCTTTAGAGGTCATTAAACATAGTTACAAGTTCAGGGATTTGCGCCTGTGAAAATAAGGGCTGCGATCATAATATAAGCAATTGAATTGTCAATCGCGGATTCATCGAAACTCCCATGGGCCTAATAAAAGACACAGTTTAACCATGGCTCTAGCAATCGTAAATTAAAATGTTTACCTTGTTCAAAATTATCTTGACGAATCTGTTAATTACACTTGACGAAACTTGCTGTTAAGTGCGATAAGCAGCTGTTAATCTTAAAGTGAGTTGAATGTTCCTGTAGATCTGACAGAAATGCGCCGTAAGTTCCATTTCGTGGGCAAGAGTGTAGTGCACATTTAAAAAATTAAACGATTTGAGCTTTTTCACTGGCAAAATTGAATAAACAAAACAGCCCACTGAAGTCGGTCACAGCCCTGAATCATTTCATAACAAAACACTGTAAAGGCAAAGATAGGAATGCAAGCCCGGGAATGCAAGACTGCGAGATTGATGGTCGTTGAAAAAGCGTGGTTTGCAGTTCAACGAATGATTTGTGGTTCTACGATACAATTTGTTATCGTGTGTTGTGACAAAGGCAATGTGGGGATGAACTACTCGCTGGCATATAATTCACATGCTAGTAGTTGAACTATAGAAAGCTCAACAATAAAAAAACAGCCTGTGTAGTCACCCTATTAGGGCTTGCCGTTACGCTAATACTGACTGATAGCTAAATCGAGGACATCGCATCCTCATAAGAGGAGAATGTTTGCCCTCCCGCACTCCGTGGTTATGATCTTGATGGATACCGCCAAATTGACTGGGAAAAATAAATGCAAAATCGTGTACGGTCTGCTCAGTCTTATTTTTCGCTACGCAATTTCACATGTCGTGGCTTCCACCTAGAAGTTGATTCAACCTTAAATGTTATGAAAAATTAAGACCTTGCCCTTAAAAGATATTTACCACAAGACCTTTTTAATCTACTTTTGTTATTCAGTTCTTATCTTAACTAGAAAACTATTTAAGATGTATTTTCTGGAATGTGAAAAGTCATAAAGCACGATATCTGCAAAAACGCACAGTCTACACTGAACTTATTTCTCATATAGAAAGCTGAATTATTTCGTCGCAAAAGGTGGCCGAGTGAAACAGAACCGGTGGGATAGGGTGGTTCAACTGGTTCTAAGGCCCAGTTCAGACGTCGTGCTTCTGCCGTGTCGAACTAAATTCAGGAATTAAGTTCGACAAAAGCACGGCAGAAGCACGGCGTCTGAATCAAACTTTTGAATTAAGTTCGGCAAGCAATTAAGTTCGACAAGCTCTGCCGTGCTACACGACTTTGGCACGGCATTGATTCAAACGTCGTGCTTGTGTCGCGCCAAACAAAATTCATAAATTATATTAATGTATTTGGCGAGATTGAGTTCCCACGGGGAGTTAGGAGAAGAATTGTTACGAGGCATCAGTAAAGCCTGAATTTGGTTCGACTTTGGCACGGCGTCTGAATCAGAGTTGTTTCCCTACCGTGCTACAGTCGAACCAAATTGCAATTAAGTTCGGCACGGCAGAAGCACGACGTCTGAACTGGGCCTAAGATCTTTAAACCATATATGCAATTGGTTTACAAAATTAACCTTAACATGTTTTCAGCCATTTGATTACTTTCACCTCTCACCTGAATATCTCTCATTAGTTTTTAACGTAAAGGAAAGTCAGTTAATTTTAAAAACTTGATTAGCTAGGCATTCGTAATTAACTACACATACAGTTTTCGCACAACTTAATGCAACATAGCCAAACTGGCATAATAATGGTCAACGTAAGAAATTCAGAAACTTACTTTGTTGGACAGAAGAGATCCTGGTAGAAAAAGACGATGCCTTTTTTCGACGGCTTTTGAGTGCTGCTCCGAGCGTGTCCGTTCTATGTAAGGAAGAGATAGAGGTTAGAACGCGGGTCACAGCTTTCGTAAGAAGATACCATACACCGTCAAAGGGACTCGCTTGGTAACCACATAAACAATGTTAATACGACAGAAATCGCATTATTGAATTTGTTCCTTCTGACAGAATCCTGCCACTTTAAATCAACAGCATTCCAAAGAAAAGTGCTCTGTGTCCTTGGAATTTTGACTGTTGACTTTAAAAGTTGTCTAATCAGTGAGAAATGTCGAAAACCCTTAGGGGAGGGAATAAAACAAACTCCTAGTCCTCATTTATTTTTAACTGCCCGTTGCGCCAATTTGATAGTCTGCGGATTATTTGACTTCAACTTGAGCTGATAACATCACATCAATTGCTTCGGACATGAGAGATAACTACGATCCCGATTCGCCACTTATAATGCCAATATTTCATCTCTTATTAATTACAGACGGTCGAAATCTCGCTAAGAAAGAATGTTCCCCAAAATAACTCATTGTTAACTCGTGCCCAAGATTTCCTGAGCGGACACTGATTAGATTCATAGTTTCAATTTATCACGGACTTGATTATTAATTTTTTTTGGCGTAAGCGAAAAAGTAAAGGCCTCATAGATAGTGGATTCCTTTCAGGAAATCCTGGACCCTTCCGATAAAAGCCAAACCAATGAACATAAAGAAGATGGCGTATGATCACGTCTTACTCAAATTGTAAGCGTGAGAACATTCAAAACTTGTATTTGCTAGAAAAAAATACTCAGAGAAAAAGCTTGGTAAACTGTTTTACTAGCAAAGTAAACCAAGCTTAACAAGTATTCGTTAAAGAGTAATCCTAATTGCACATTGAACAAAGGTGTTAACTGAAAGAGTTAAACACTGAAGATTTGAAAGGGTATTGACAATGTGCCGCCGCTAGTTGATCAAATAGCTAGCCATTTTAATGCTTGATTGCTGGGGTCGCTATTAAAATTTTACCCATTTTAGTTTCATCTTTTAATTTGTGAATAATTTCTTCTCCTCGGAAGTTCTTACTAGAATGCCGTATCGAGAGCAGGCTAAAGATATAAATTTAACTTCTGACACTCAGTTATCAGAATACCATCCCGAATCCGGCAATTTAATTTAATTACATGCTGTTCACGCAATGAGTGATGGTTCGTAATTGTAACTGAGAAATCTTTTTAAAATTATCAAGGAAACACTGACTGGTTCATGTCATATCGAGCATTTATGGAGAGCAACTCGCGTCTTTTAAGACAGCACTTTAAAAGGTGCTTTCCAAATGTACTATATACATCATACCCGGATATACAAAATAGACGAATTGTCTGATGACACATTCCCAGTGAAAGATTGGTTACATCATTTGCGTTGTCTACGCGCCAGTCATTTGTGTCGTTTAGGAACATGACGCAAGTTTCATTCAACATACGTAAACTGACTCGGTTGCGTTTTGTTCATTAGTACATTTTGTTAGGACAGAAGACAGTGACTAACAAATTAACGCGTTTGCGATTGAGCTTGCGCGCATACTCATGGAACGGTGCGTCAAATTGCGTCCGGTACGAGTAAACCATTTACTACCCAAGTCCTGAAATTATATGAAGTTCGAATTTGGAAAGGCTGATCGAGAGACGAAACCAGGTGTCAAAACTAACGAAACCAAAGAGAGAATTAACATCACATTTAGACCCGTTTACGTGAAATGGCAAACGGTAAGCTGCTGCTTACCTTGAGAGCATGAACATTCTATTACCTACTTCTTATTTTTTTTGAGACGTTGCTCTATACGAGTAGGTAAAAGGCGAAGAATCAACTGGCGTTCTTGACAAGCACCAGATTTTTCATACTAATTTCACGTTGTTTCCTAGGATAGGATGACACGGTACTACACCTATAAACTCAAGCGCAGGGCGTACAAAAGTATGATTTTTGTTAGAGTTTAGGTTGGTTTCTCTTCCACACAAATAACGTACGTTTATGTCACAAATATATTTGCCCTTTTGGATGGATAACAAATGAGCCAGCAATTGGATCATGACTAAAACACCACACGAGTACATACGGGTAACATACGAGTAACATACGAGTAACATACTGAACATACGGATACATACGAATACATACGACTAACATACGACTAACATACGAGTAACATACGGATACATACGAGTAACATACGGATACATACGAATACATACGAGTAATACGAATGTTTTTCTCATAAAGGAAGCTCTAATTATAGGCCTTGCAGGCATTTTTCACGTCAGCAAACAAGTACCCGGCTCAGTTTGAGGGGGGAGGGAGGGGGTGTTGATCAACCCCCCAAGGCTTTCGTTAAATTTAGTCACAGTAAAATAAATTCACATGGAGTGCAAAACCCTTAGCTTGCGCTACAAGATGACAATATATTTTGGATGTCGCTTATGTCGTGTGACGTCATCAGATCCGCCATCTTGATTTCACTATTTCAGCTTAAGTTGCCTATGATAAATCAGTGCAAAAAATCAGTGCAAAATCAAGCCAGAAAGCTTAAATGGGGTAAAAGATTATGACAGACCTGCTCTGACTTCCTTACGTGTCTTAAATGTAAACTGGCCTGACAGTCATAATCATCTACGAGAGCAACATCCAAAATATACTGTCATCTTGTTGCGCAAGCTAAAGGCGGCGAAATACGAGATACAAAAACCCTAAACTTGGCGCGCAACATTATTTCGTTGCAAGTTTGGGTCGATTTCTCCCGTTTTTCACCTTGCATGATCAACTTGTCGCGCAACAAAAACATTTGTTGCGGGTTGAAGAAAGTTATTGCGAAAAGTAGAGCGCAGATCTACTCTGAGCAACAAATTTTGGCTTTGTTGCTCGTTTTTCATCAAGCTCACAACTTGTCGCGCAACAAATGTGCTCTTGTACTAGGAAATCAACCACTCAGCGCCCTGCATTTCTTCAACCCGCAACAAATGTTTTTCTTGCGGGTCAAGTTGATCACGCAAAGTGAAAAACGCGAAACATCGACCAGAACTTGCAACGAAACAATGTTGCGCCACAAGTTGAGGGTTTTTGTATCTCGTCTTTCGCCGCCTTAAGGGTTTTGCACTCCATGTGAATTTATTTTGCTGTGACTAAATTTAACGAAAGCCTTGGAGGGTCTATCAACACCACCCCCCCTTCCTCAAACTGAGCCGGGTACGTGTTTGCTGACGTGAAAAATGCTTGCAAGGCTTATAATTAGAGCTTCCTTTATGAGAAAAACATTCGTATTACTCGTATGTATTCGTATGTATCCGTATGTTGATCGTATGTATCCGTATGTTACTCGTATGTTACTCGTATGTCAGTCGTATGTCAGTCGTATGTATTCGTATGTATCCGTATGTTCCGTATGTTACTCGTATGTTACTCGTATGTTACTCGTATGTTACCCGTATGTACTCGTGTGGTGTTTTAGTCATGATCCAGCAATTGTTATTTGTCCCGTAAAACTTGGCGTGTCTGCTTGTATTTGTCATATGATATTTGGGCAAGTTTTCTCATCCACACAATCAAATAAAAATTGTGACATAAAAATAGCTCGTACACGGAGACGGGACTTTAGGGTTTGATAGCATAAAAATGGTGTTAGTGACTTGCCATACGATCACCAGTATTAAAAGAGCCTTTTCTGTCTTAGAAAAACCCCAAACCTCGAAACTTAATCCGCATGCTCACAGCTGAAACTGGCAATCTAATCATTTCACGTTGAGCGCAAACTATTGCCACACTAATTGCGGTAATTTAAAAAACCTGTCGAAGAGATTCGTATCAGTAAAAAAGCAAGAGATTACATTAAGAGGAAGAATGCTGGAAGACAAATAGATAGTATCAATGGTGTCGATAAAATTGAGATACTTTTTTCGAATGTACTCGTTCGTTATATCAGATAAATCGATGGTCACTGAGTCGAATTGGACCCAGCGAATCATGAAAGCACATAAAGAATGTCAGTGCTAAAAAAGATACTATTCTTGGAAGTAGCTTTCTAAAGAAACTCAACCAAATTGTCCTGAAAACAGGCAACAACGAAGATGAAAAAAACACATTACATCTGGTCAAGAATGGTTTTTTGTGAGTCAATTATCTGAAACACCAAATTCAAACGCCAAAAAACAATTTGGCTGCAAGCGAATATAATTAGTATTTTTATATTAAAAGCTTTTAGTAGAAATACAATTATTCAACAATATTTGTTTGCCCTGGCTGAGTGGTCAAACTCGACGAAGCAAAAAGCTCGCAAAATAAAAGAAACTCTTTCACGGAATGAAAGAAAGGGATGAATCGATAAATTTTCAGTTCGACTGATCAGTCGGGAACCAAGATATGGTATCAAAATTTATTTTTGTCTATCTCCAGCTATTACTGTCACACTGAGACAATGACCATTCACCTCCACAGACTTTATTTATTTACTTTGTTCCATTAGACTAAAGATGAAATCTATCCATATTCTAGAACTCCCAACAGAGTTTATTTTAATGCAGAAACCTTCACTAAGAAAATGGCCTATTTCATTACCACATTTTATTGCCTCTGTATAAAATTTCATGGGGAAGTAAGCATTGAAAAAACAAACGTCATTCGTGCACCTTTAAAACGCAAAGTGTTTTCTATTTTGGTTTATTAAAAATATCTTCGGGCCCTGAGCTACGCGCAAGTGTTTTTTTTTTCGGTTCGCTTCATAAGGAAAACGATTGGAAATCAAACTTCGTTCTAATCTCAATTTAATAGTTATGTTTTCTTGTTAATTTTTGGCATTAAATTTTCACAATTAATGTTTTCTTCTAGAACACCTGCACAAAATTCGTAAAACTGAGATCACAACCGCGGCAATATCACTTTCTAGTGAAATTTTTGGACGTATTAATATATTCGTTGGTTATGTAGTCGTTCTTAGACTTCATCATGCACAGATTTCTATCGAGCGTGGTATTGAAACAAAAATCACACAACTTGACTGATTTCTGCAAAAATGGGAAGAACAATGCGCAAACCAAAATCTCTCAAATTTTCATAAGGCATGCATCTGCTACTAACGTTTGGTTCCACTGGGAAAGATTTCTAATATTAAGTCTTGGTTTCGGATAAGAAGCCAACGGAAAGATTTCCGAGGTATATGCACAGTGCTTTGGAGAATTACATATCTGTACATTCGATAACATTTTAAAAGGGTTGAACTGAAGAAAAAGGAAGTAACCTTGGCGGGCTTTACTTTGTGCTCAGAAATGTCTTTGTTTGCTTCTGTCAGGTGCTCCAGACGTTAAAATCATGAGATCCTGCCCTTACATGGCACTCTTAAAAATCCATTTTATGGCAAAAGGTTCGATTAAAATGCGTCAAATTTGGGATGCTCGAGCTCGAGCTTGACAAAACTAACACCTTTAGTCTGCTGATCATTTCACTTACCTAAAACTTGATGTTTTTTTTAGAAGTCAGACTTGATTGTTCAAATCATAGATTGTTAGCAGCCAAGTTGTCAGGGTTAACAGTGAGGCCACTCTGTCTGCGCTACTCTCCTCAAATAGCACTGCAAAACCATTAGCTGAAAGAGGAACAGACGCCTGTCAAAATAAGTTGAGAAATTGACGATGCACAAATTCGACACACTTGAATTCACACCCAAACTTTTAGTACCACAGGGTATGCCGTGAGAGTTTATAAATGTTCTATCGTGAACGAGCCAACCAGATATTTTGATTTGAGTATTCAGTGAGTTTATTGGGTGCTTGGATGCCTATGTTTTGAAATGTCACAGTGAATCAGTTAAGGAAATAAAAACACACGAATAATTTTACATCATTTGTTTACTGATTGTTAATGGTCTGCAGAATGTTGAACAATTCAGTTATGAATTAAAAGGCGTAAAGGCGAAATTGATTGATTTAACTGGTGGGACTGAATAAAAGAAAGAGTTTTACCAGAAAGGACTTCAGAACATGGCGAAAGTTTTCTCGGGTTTGAATAGGACTGATATGCATGCATGATCTTTGTTCAAGATCACTACTTTCATCTTACGTCTTAATTAAGCTTGTTTGCATTCTACTCTATCTCGTGAATGCTGACACAAACTCTGTATCACAGTCAGGGATTATCACAGGAACTATTAACAATCCGCCGGTTGGTGCCCTATTTCTAGGAGGTGCGCTTCTGTCTCTGATACTTTTCACAGCAAAGGTAACAATAATTATAACTAAAATAATAACATTTATTTGTGTAAAATTACTTAAAACTGAAGCACTAATTTGATGCACTGCAAATCAATTTAAATGACGGTTTTTGAGGAAAGAGGGAAACTAAACAATCCGGAGAAAATCCTCTTATGGCCGAGTCGAGAAACCGCGACGAAGTCAAGTACAGGCATCAGACATCGGTTGTTCAAAAGGTGGATAACGCTATCCACCAGATAAATCACTATCCAGATATTAGCAAAACCAATTGAGGTTATCCAGTGGATAGTGCTATCCACCCTTCGAGTTACTGGGGCCAGTTTTTTAATGTGTGGAAGGCATCATTTTGTATCACTTCCAAATGGGACACTCAGTTAGTTTTTTACCCTCTGAGAGAAGCGAGAATAATAATGCGGCGTATTATAGAGAGCAACTACAGCAGTGGCAAGCGACGTCTGAAGAACGGGAAAAGAGTGGAGACTTGATCCTGTGACCTTGCGATTGCTCTACACTACTTTACCAACTGACTGCTGGTTAGTCGCGAGTTCGTACTTTGTCCCTGACGAAGCAAATGAATGGCGCGTGTTGTTCAAGCCTGCAGGCTTTCATTGCTTTATGCTTGTTCGCTCTCTTAATTGCGATGAATATTCTCGCTTAGAGTCGTCAAAAGCCGCAGTTCCAAATAAATGAATTCCTTATTTTTCCAATATCATTCAATTGATTTTGTTGGCGTTTATTCGATGGACAGTGATTTATTCGATGGGACACCGTAGAACGTCATTAACCTCCGTGACCAGGAACTGAACCCGGGTCACATTCGAGGTGGTAAAAGGGCGAGTTATTCGCCTCTGCACCAAAAAAAAAAGTTTGACAGATTTCACGGGAATATCTGTCTTTAGTTAAAACCTAGTGACCCATTTCTACAAATTTGCAACCATTGCTGTTTTTCTATTACAACGTACCTTTTTCATGCCATTGCAGAGTTACCATGTGGTCCAACTTGTAACTTAGCCAAAGCCGTTCGGTTAATTTTTAGACCTTTGTTGGGCTTAATTACAAATAAACTTACCCACATTGCGAGATTAGAAGTATGAATCCGCGAGGTCTTATGCTAATCAGCAATTTGAACTCTTAAATTAATTAAATCGGTATGATTCGTTAAGCTTTGTTTACATAATAACTGTGCAGCTTTTGTTGTCCCAAAGTCTATCAATCAACAGATCACGTTCAAGAAGTGCGGAACGCCAGGGTTACCAACCATCCTATCAAAAGATTTTTCCGTAAACTATTGTTTTCATCGTCTTGGGAATTGTTTTTTGAAAGAACCTGGATTGCGAAACGAATACTACCACCTTTGTCTCCTCAAAGTACCGCCGTTTCCTTAAATTGCCGCCAAGTAAATCTTTTTAATCCTCAAACCAATCACAGGTCGTTTCTTGATCTTGGTCTCAAGTACTTAAGAATCCTCTGGTTCTCAAAAGGTACTTGAAACTCTTGCTACCCGCAACACAGACCTCAAGTACGCTCTTGTATAATCTCCCACTTGCATAATCTTCATCTTTCACTCAGGAAACAAAAAGCCGACAAGTCAACAAGTCTTGTACAAAAAAGGCACATGTTCTTCGTTTGTCATCAGTTTAGTCCAAACTTTGAAGTTTCAAGGTGAGAAGTTATGAGCAAAGAAGTATATTTTTCGTCAATGGGAGACGAAGGCTTTGACTCAAGCTTCGATTACTTTGCCCTCATCGGGTAAGAACATTTTACCAATGCCAGAGTCAAAGCTGTCGTAAATAAATATGATTTACCCTGAGAATAAACGCACGTTTTCCGTTGACGCGCCCATGCAAGAGAAGTGGCTTTAACGTCGAAGGATTTCGTTTCGCTTTGTTTCCAACGGAGATCGAGCAGGCTGGACGCATCACTCCCTGATATGTTTTGAAGAAACAAACCTTCTCCATGAAACAAGCCGGATTTTTTTTCAGTTATAGCTCCGTTATTCCCTTGCGGCTAAGAAGCGCAGACAAACTCATGACAGCAACTAGTAGCATAGAAAGGCAGCTGATACTTATACATACACACACACACACTGAGTTCTAGAGATTCATAAGTAAGCCTTGATTACTGCTGAACACTTCTTTGGGCATTAAAACAAGCTTTACACAGGCAAAACGAGCAAAACCTCTAACCTTTAAACTCTTCCACTGAATGTGAAAGCATCATCAACTGTGCGATTTGCGGAAAGACTCGTATGATTTTCACACCAAAGTGCGCATGCCTTGAATCGCTTCTCGCCAGTGTTCTCCTTTAACCCGACAATTACTGGATTGTCAGCCTCGGCAATTTTAAACGGAAATAATTTGGCAATGGAAATGTCTAACGGTTTATGAATCTTACCCAATATGATCAAACATGATAAAACATGTTCAAACAGCACACAACAAAGTGGCCACACGGAAAAATGTGTTTGGCTACCTTACAATATCTTCGTGTTTTATTGCAAAGCATTTTCTGTTTGATTAGGTTTTTAGGCCGCGTTGGCACCAGCCCGGTCTATTTTGGTTTCGAAGTTTTACCGTTACTCGTTTTACTAACAAGTGCTTAAAAAGTGTTTTTTTACGCTTTAAACCCGTTTAACGCTGAATAATTATTTTTCGTGTTCGAAAGAAATCAAGATTTTAGCTAAGAACTAAAATACCCCTGTGAAAAGAAACTTTTTTTTCTTTCCCTTTGAGAAATCATAGTGTTTTTGCACACAAAAATAGCCGAGGAACTGTCGAAAATGCGGATCGAGTCGCAGAAGCTAAATCGAACATTTTGAATAAAGAGATCATTAGCAAACAGTGATGATCATGACAAGGTATTTCCCACGAACTCAATGTTATTTTTGATCGCCACACGCTCTAACAAAAACTGTGCTTTGTTTTATTTTGCCATGTACTCAGATATATATGGAGACATGCGCAGGTAGTACTTGGAAGTACACACAGTTTCTACTCACAATGACCTCAAAGGCCCATACGGGCAACATTTTTCGTGCAACTTGTCGCGCAACAATGTTACGTTGCAAGTTGAGTTGGTTTGTTGGGCGTGTTACCACCCTCTTGCGCAACAAATTTCCATGTTGCAAAAAGTAAAAGCGATGTCTACTATTTGCAACATAAAAATTTATTGCACAAGAAGGTGGTAATACGCGCAAGAAACCATCTCAATTTGCAACGCAACATTGTTGCACGAAAAGATGCACCAAAAATGTTGCCTGTATTACTGGGTCTTTAGCACGACTGGTATTGTCGACCGCAATTTATTGGTTGCGGTTGCAGTTGATAAATCCCACATATCGGAACAACAAGCACTTTATGACTGACACCAAGGGAAACAGTGATTTAATAAATAAATGATGTATATATTTAGTTAAGCCTAAAAGCGTTTTGTTTTCAGATATTTTTACAACAAGGGTGCTTACCATACCGTACGATCAGCCCAGCTTGCTTTTTGTTCCACTGCTTGTCACTATCTAATAATTTTGTCTCTTTATTCGGGCTCTTTCTTGGCTCTCTATCTCTTTCTCGTTGTTTGTCGTGCTCTCAATCGCTTTCTTACTCGTCGCCCAATTATTGTAGTTTTCTCTCTCTCTTTCTCTTCTTTCCTCGTTGTGCCACATAAGCGTATTAAAAAAATACTTCGCTCGTTTTTCCGTTGTCCTCAAAACTTCTGCTTGTTTTACTAAAACGCAGCGTCAAATGTAGTACGTTGGCCATGCAAGTTCCCGCCAAAAAAACGGGGGTTCCAGCTCATGCAAACCAAAAAGTGCAGGTTCCAGCAGTGCGACATTTTGCGTATTGGCTTACATGAAAACGTACGGTCGAACGATGATGTCATAGCCCAAAAAAATTTCCATGAGACGGGGGGGAACGCAAGTTTTTCAATTTTTTCCCATCACTGGACCTTTTAATAGTAGGTTCGGTTCGAGTGCTCGTGATGAATAATACGTTTTTCGCAAGCATGCCTGTATCACAAGTGCAAAAGTTTGTTTAATTCATTTCATCTATTGAATATACTCTAAATTTATTTTGACTGGATTACAGGGTTAACTAAAACACCAACATACAGTTGACACAGTTTATTCTCATTTTCTCTACTGCTCCTAAATTTTCATTTGTCGTTGCTAATAATTAAGGAAAGACAGAAACGAAGTTATTACCCTTGAAGAGGAAGACGAAAAGAGACCCTGGAGGCCAGGTGCATTCTTTCCAAAAGGGCAGCCTGACGTAGTTTATCAGCAGCAGGCTGGGCCACATACATACATACATCATTCATGCATACATACTTACTTAACGTGGAAAAGAGACACACTTAGCTATTCGCTAGTTTACAGGTGCTCCACGATTAAAAATTAAGTAATGTACAGTATTATAAAAACTTATTTACATCAAATTTAAAGTTTTAAATTGAAAAAAAATTTATAAACGAACCAAATGTGATAAATCATACGTCAGCGGGTATAAACATGACAATCAGTTTGTCGAATCTTCTTCAAAAAGGCACCTTTAAACCTGCCATGGAACGAATATCTCGAGGTAGTGTGTTCCACGAAGGTCTAGTCTCTTTTAACGATTATCACACCCCTATTATCACACTCTACCACCACCTCAGCAGGAACACATCCAGGTGATGTGCTCCAGGCTCCGGATAGACTCAACACGGCTCAAAGGATATAGGGTTCTTAATTCCACCTTTCTTAACAACAAAAGGCGGTTTTTTTTTTCCTTTATCAAGAAATAGATAGCCTCCCACGCAGTCGTTTTTAGGGGAGTCGTATTTCACCTTCTACCCTACCCTAAAAACGACTGCATGGAAGGTCCTTGGACCGTGAATATCTGAGTGGAGAATGGACCCTGTCCAACTCCCACGCCAGGTCTTGCCGTCTTGCCTTCTCGGACATGACTGTATGATCTTACACAAAGTACTACCCGTGCAACTCAATGTCGTTGAGTGCATAACTATATTGAGTGAAAACAATTCAGCTGCAACACAAAAATAGCGTAACTGCTATGCATAACCATGAAAATATCAAAGGTAGGAAGTGATATGATCAAACTGTGAAGTCCTGCAGGCCATGGAATCGTCGAGTTTCGAGGACCTGGCTAAAAAGGAATACTACGATGGTGTAGAAGACACATGTTAGTATATATGAGATAAAATAAACTTGAACCTCGTTTTTGGAGTCTCTAATTCGAGTTTTATTTTATGACTAAAATCAACCAGCCAAGATGCGTCGTGTAAAATGATCATTGATTTGTTTCTTTCTAGCAAGTCTACTCGATCCTGAACCTTCTGATCGTGTTCATGAGGTAGAAGAACTGCAGCTCGTGCAACCACACTTTCTTGAGGAGTAAGTGAACATGGCTCTGATCGATTTACCCAAAACGAATGCAAATAACTTAAATGTAACAAAATGCAAGCATTATGACACACAAACTAAATATTTAACCAAATCATGTGAAAATGAATTGATTCGTAGTTAGATAACTGCATGATACTGATCTATCATTACATAACATCTGATAGATTTTACGTTATTATTACGTTTTCTTCTCTGTTTGCAAAATGTAGTAATCCTTGTTGCCCACAAATGCCAATGTTATATCTCATAATGTCTGCTTGCATGGCTGCACTTGGGGGAGTACTATTTGGCTATGACATTGGTGAGTATCGATGTACCCAGTTTAATTTCAGTTTAGTTCCTTATACATGTAAAATGAATATGGCCTGCTGGAGGGGACATAAATGTTGTTAATCCTTCCTCCTATTGTCGCAGTAAAATGTATAAGTTTCAGGGTGATGACTTAAATGGGACAATTTTTGATTGGATGTAAATGCTGTCAAGTTATTAGTCATGTTTTTAAGTAATTATAGTTAAAAACAAAGGAAAGTTCAAATCAAATGAGGTTGAAATTATGTTAACCCATTCACACCTCAAATGTCCTAGGATGCCCCCGTTGACGAGTAAAATCGTCTGGCATTAGACAGAATAAAATCTATAGTGTCACTCTCTTGGGTCAATAGGTTAACCCAGTTTTCATTTGGAACTAAATCACCTGCTTGGATGTAACTTTGTAGGTATCGTATCAGGTGCCATTCTTCAATTGCGAATAAAGTTTCAGTTGGATTGTGTTAAACAAGAAATGGTGGTTAGTTCGATGCTTATGGGAGCAGTAGTAGCATCTCTTACTGGAGGTATGTAAAGCTCCTTTCCTATGCTGGCAGCCATGCTGCTGTTTTTTTTTTTTTCATGAGCAGGGCTCCCTTATGGTTTGTACTCTGGCACCAACTTGGATAACTTGGGTAACTTGGAAAATGAAGGCATTTGTAATGTATGTATTGAGTGAAAAAGTGGTTCAGTCTTCACTGAGAGAAAATGCTTGATGCGGTTTGCAGAGTGTTGTAATAGAGAAAATCAGAGTTCAAACATAGGTTGTCCGTAACTCAGAGTGTCACACTTACATGATAGTCAGACGTCTTTCTAAAAGCTGTCTGAGAATCGCTGCCGTAACAGCAGGTAGGATGATGATCCCTGATGCAAAGGCAGGCTTAAACTGGAATTACTTTTCTGTTACAAATTAATTAAAGTGCCATTATGATAAAAAAAATCACTTTTTTTCTTCAGATTTTGAAAGTGTGACAGCTCAGCACTTGACTGGCAATATTTTAAGCTTTGATTTTTATCCAAAGGCTATTTACTTACTCATGTTCCAAACTGACCGACTGGACCTCAGAGGGTTGGATCTAGGGAAAAGTGACGTTATTTACTCACTAGCTCAAAATTTCAACTGTGTTTCAGCTGTGTAAACGCAGCTTATTATATATGCAAAACACAAGTTTAAAAGTCTCAAAGCCTGAAACTCCCTTGCTGCATATTAATTCAGCTGCGTACACATGTATTACACTCTTATACTATTGAGTCTTTGACGTCATTTTCTCCTGGATCCAGCTCTCTCAAGATTTTAAAGTTAGTAATAGCGGACCATTAAACAGGAAAATTCCAGTTATTAAAACAAACAAGTGTCTTTTTTAGATCAAGGCTTAAAACTTCATTCAGGTACTGTTTAATCTGAATATAGCTTTGAAATCCAAAAAAAAATAAATATTTTTCTTTAGCACTGTAAGGCTGTGAGGTGATAGTTAGAGCCACTGCTGACACTACATTTAGAACAATTTTGGCTGAAATTGCATTTAAGTACATTGTAAGTACAAACTACTTTTCTCCTGCTAGGATTTATTGTTGATTTTATTGGAAGGCGTATGGCAATCATTATCAATGCAGGCGTATTTCTGGTTGGAGCTGTTATATTAGCATTTGCACCTTCATTTGCAGTACTGGTTTGTACATTAATAATATTACATGTATTATGACTGAATTACATCTTTTGCTCTAACCCTTTCTCATTGTCATTGATACCAATAATATGTGCTTATTTTCTGAGAAGTCAAGATCTGATGGAAACGTACTTGCTATGTATGACCTTTTATTGACAATGACTTCTTTAGACTCTTTCAGAGCACCCAGAATACTTAATTTCTATTTGTCATTAAATAAGTTATAAATTTCCACAGAAAAATGATCTAATATGTTGTTTCTATTTTCAATATATTTAAATTAGTGCTTAGATGCAACAGACTCCTATAAAATCTGAAAGGTGTTCTTAACATGACTGATGCAGACTATGCTGCATCAGCCTTTAAGGAGCATGTAAAAAAATCATTAGAGATACTTGTCTGGTATTATGTATCCTAAGAGGATAGAAATTCACGAAATGGATAAATCATGTGCTTTGCAGCATAGGTACAGTAATACACTGTGCTGGATAGGTTATACATCTCATGATTTTGACCTACAGTTACAACTGTATGTCTCAATTTTCTTTACTTGAGTGGCATTGTGTTTCTAAGGAAGTAAATGATGCTCACAGGACAAATCTATCATTTCGTAGGTTTGCTAGGGAGATGACCTGTTGATGGCTTGTTTACATTATATTTATTGTCATGGCACTAAAATTTAATGTAATTGAATGCAAGAGTAAATCTCCTTTTCCTCTACAGGTTGTTGGTCGCTTTATTGTGGGGTTTGGTGTTTCCTTGTCTGCCATTGCTGAATGTATCTACATATCTGAGATTGCTCCTGCTGTGAGTCTGGTTTTTTTTTTTAATCACCTTAAATACAAAATTATGTTAGCATAGTTTACTTTTCTGGCCTTACATTTTATTCCTTGATTCTACTGCTGTTATCTCTCTCATGTGGACCCTGAAGTTCAACTTTAATTTGAGCAAGAGTTTTGTTTGTTTACTGCTGCCAATCTGGACCAACATTTGTCTTATTATAACAACAGCCATGAAAAAAATTGGTGGAAATCAGTCATTCACAATAACAAAGTGGAGTATGTGAAGAACCTTTCAAGTGACGATTTGATTTTTGGAATGTTTTAAAATTTTTGAATTTTTGTTTAAATTACCACAGGTGGTTTAGAAATGAAAGGAAAAGCAATTCTCTGTTGTTGTTGTTTTTTTTTTGTGGTTGCGCAGTTTATATTCTAAAATTATCGTATGCAAAAAACTCTGGCAGTGCAGGTGAATCATTAATGATATCATCTACAGGGATTGATGGCAGCATATTTTTGAAGTTTAACCTTACAGTCTTCATGCGGATGAGTAGCATGATAATATACTTAGGAAAACTTGTAGAATATACTACAGGAAATCTTAATAATTAAAAATAAATGAAATTTTTTTGCAGCAGTGACCAATCATGATGCATATTATCTTGAGAGTTCTATGAATGGTTACACAGTAATTTAATACTGCTGAAAGTGCACTAATAGTCGCTATGTACGCATATAATAGTATTTTGGATACATCAGTTTTCTTAAAAGTAATTTGTGCAGGTACCTGCAAAACAATTTGTGGAAAAACCCAGGTTGACCAAAGTTCCACTTTTGCTCAGTCAAGATGAAACAGTGTTTTCCTGAGTCTGCAAAGGTCAACTTCATAGCAATTTAACTAGCAGTAACTGTTTAATTTTCTCATTCCTTTATTTACAGAAAAAACGAGGTTTGTTGGTTTCTTTTAATGAAGTTGGTATCTGTCTAGGAATCCTACTGGCTTATTTAGTCAATGTCTTTTTCATTGATAAGCCATCTGGGTGGTGAGTCAGCAATTATTATTCAGTTAATAATATTGATAATCATAATATTTTTGATGTTGATGATGATGGTGATGATAGTGATGATATGACAATAAAGTGAACATTGTCATCATCATTATTAACTTAATCATCATCAACATCATTACATCAGTACTTTGTCATCAAGAATTTCAATTGTATCTCATAATTTACTGTTTGTACCACGTTGTATCTTGTTTTGTTTAAGATCGCTGAAATAAGCTTGAGAAATGGGCCTCATCTCCCAAGCTTATCTTGATCATCGTCTTATTGATAATTACACCTAGATTGGCATTTCACAATGTCCCGCATTGTGCATTCTTAACCACATCTGCAGTGATATGAACTTCTTCAGCATACACACTTTACTTCATGAAAATGGAAACATCAGCCAATGCAAGAAAAAACACCTATGGTTTAATGATTGTTAACGCTATGCTCCCCTCAAGTGCTCAGATTTGGTGATGGCTGGTAATTTTTTATAAATCTTCCTAGGCGCTACATGTTTGGTTTGTCAGGAATCCCAGCTTTCATTCAAGGTGTTGGCATGTTCTTTTTACCCCATAGTCCTCGGTGGCTTATATTGAATGGACAGGATGAAAAGGTATCCTCAATGAACCATTAAATTAATATATAATTATAATATTGATTATGATTGATTCCTTGACCTATGTGATACTGTTGCCGAGCTCTTCCAATTCAGCCGTCAATCCAACCAGAAGATGGTCACTCTGTGAGTGCGTAATAAACCCAAAGAAAAATAATCGTGTGGATATGAAGGGACTGTATATGGAAGACATGTCTTTGAACTGTGTAAAGAGGCATGTGTAGTCTTTTCAGATACACAGCATTTATAGTTTCATCATATCCTCCCACCCTCTCTGGGCTTATTATCCAACTCACAAAGTGTTGTCTCTCATTTGGCTTGATTGCTAAAATGGTGTAGCACTGAACTAGTATTGCAGTGGTCGTGGGTTGAATTGTCTTTCAAGCTTCCCTTTGGTTTACTACTTTAGCCATGTTCACAGCAGCTGTGAATCTTTAACCAATATGCTTCTTTCCATAGTTCAAATACCGGTATCTTTCATTTTATTTATAGTCCCTGGGCATGGTAAACCGCTGTCTATTTTTATTATTATTGTTATTGGTACAGGCTTGCAAGATGATCCGGAAACTAAGTTCGTTAGTTGATCCATATGAAGAGGTTTCAAAAATCAAGTCTGGACTAAATGTGGAATATGTATGTATAGCAACATTGTGATTTTACTGTAATTGCTAGAAAGGAAGAACCCATTGCCTCCCTTGTCTCACAAAGGATAATTTTACTTTACAAAATTAATATTTCACTAGGACCAGGTATTTTCCTAGGTTTTATTAGTATTGGTTTTAATCTTATGTTGTCAGTGCAGGACTTTGTTTTTCAGTAAAAAGCTGACACATTTAACTATTGAGTTGATAATGTTAAGTGACCACCGTACAGAGATTCTTAAAGCTGATGTTTCAAGTTTTAGCCCTTCGTCAAGGCTGTGACGAAGGGCTAACGCTCAAAACGTCAGCTTTTAGAACTTCTGTAGGGTGGTCAGTTTACATGTACATTATCAACTCCGTCGATAAAACCAAATTTTTGTATACTAGTACTTCCCCACCGACACAGCACCACAGTTTATTAACAAACTACTCCCTATATTTAACTACTACCTTGTTAGTAAGCAAGATGGCATGCCAGTGAAAAGTTCAGTTCTCAGGTGAGATGATTAACAACTGCAAATGGTTAAACTTTCTAGTCTACTTGCACAGGGATGATGAACAGTAGGCTTCCGTCTCACAATAAACACTTAATGACTGGTCCCTCGGGAAACAGTTCATTTTGTTTCCCGAGAATCTCAATGTGTCCCGAGGCACAGCCGAGGGAAACATGAGATTCTTGGGAAACAAAATGAGCTGTTTCCCAAGGGACCAGTCATTAATTGATTTGTTATGTAGCACAAAAAGGGAAACGTGGAACGGCAACAGTGACGGTGGTCGTCGGTCAACATTCGCGGGTAACAGTGCACTGTTACCCTCTGACGTCATAGATTTTGCACTGTTGCTCACTCAGAGACTTTTAACGGGAAACAGTTTTATTGTTAGATGTCATGTGACCTCAAAGTAACCAATGAGAGAGCGTGCTGCTGGGGGAATTTTTCAGCTATATAACAATACGTCAATGTTGCATAGAATCTTTGGGTCAATAAAGAACCAGTGCACCCCTGTAAAGCATAGTGAGTGCACATGTTGGTTAGGTCTTAATGGCATATCTTGGATGGGAGGTTAAATTCTTGCTTTCATTTGAATGATTTTTGTTCAAAGCACTACAAATTCACGGACCTGTTAAGCCGTACAGACAACATGAGAATTAGAATGCTAGTTGGCGGAGGAGTGGTCTTTCTACAACAAGTAAGACTGTTGGTTTATCTTGTTGCTTCACCTGTTGTTAAGCAATTACCGGTACAATCGTGGACTGTACCATCCATATCAAAAAAGTAAATGCATGAAATAAATATTAATATTATGACTCCCCCAAAAACAATGTTGAGATACGGATCGCTTGTTTGCACGTCTTCCTGAATGTTCAACATTGTGCCTTGTGGAGGGTTGGGTAGGGGGTTTAGAGACTAAGCCTAAGCCTACCCCCCTAACCCTAACCAACAACCTCAACCCATGTATGAAGTCAAGTCTGGTGGGAGACGAGTGCTCTCACCACTGCGCCATCCTTGCGCCAAAAGATCAAATAAGATGTTGACCTTAATGAAGTACTGCATAAGAGACACCCTCGACAACTTTCATCGTTTAACAGAAGAACCTAAATAAACGCCATAGCTCAGCAGGACTTTTTGTTGTACGATGGTTTGGGCATTCGACCAGTGTTACAGAGGTCTTGAGTTCAATTCCAGCTGGACTCTGACTGATTTCCTGTTCACTTGCCAATTTATCTACTAGTGCAAATGTACCCCTTTGTAATGTTTATAGCTGTTTTCAATTGAGTGTCGAAAGTAATTAGCGAATTGCTTTGGTTTTCCCTTACTTCACTCAGTGATTGGTTGAAATTTCTCGCGCCACTTTTTCGACCAATCAGAAGTGAAACCAAAACCAATCTTGGCTTGCGCGTGCACATTTTCCCGCGCTTTGTGTCGGCTACGTGTAATTATTTCGAGTTTTGATTGGTTTACTGGATTGTTTCCGTCCTTTTTGATTGGTCAAAGAAAAGTTTTGCACTTTTACATGTTGAGGACGAGTTTATTATTGCTCTTTGGTGAGAGGGGAAAATACTTCTCGGAACAGAGAAGAAAAGCATCGTATTTGACTCAGACATTAGTCATTTTCGTGTAATGCGAGATTGCTCTCCCTGCTACGTCAAACGCGCTTCTGTATGCTCCAATTCTCAGACATAAAGATAGTAAGAGTTAATCTTCTAAGAAATCTTTATTTTGCAGTTCACAGGTCAACCGACAATAGTATATTATGCGTCAACAATCTTCCAAGCCCTTGGCTTTCAGAGTGGAGAGAAGGCAACCCTTGCCAGCTTAGGAATCGGCATCGCTAAGGTATGAGTTACAGATCAATTCACTTGAAATTTCATATTTGGACCGTAAAGGCCCATTTCACCTCTGGGAAAAGTAACTTTTTTGTGTAAACCACCTTGAAGTTTATATTATTCGGGAACTTTGGAAATGACGACGTCAACACCAACAAAACAGCATCTTTATTAAAACAGAAATTGTCTCTGTCATAAGCACGAGGGAGTTTAAGAAACGACGAAAAAAAAGCAGTAATATTATTGGTTAAAAGAAGCGAAATGCACGTGCGGCACGCCTTTTTGAACATTTCTCTCCCGTACTCATCAAAACTGCTACATGAAATGACCACATTTAAGGTTTTGACGACAACGTGGACAAACTACAGTAAATCTTTCATTCTCAATCTTTACTTCAAATCCGTCCGTACCAATCCAGTTATAGGACACTTCGCCCATATTGTATAATATAAACAAGATGGAATAATCATGAAATACTTAGAATAGCTCAAACTTATATTTTGAAGTGCCGTTTTCGTCGCCGTAGCCGTCGTGGTATCTTGAACTCCCTACTGTGCGATGATTGCACTATGTTGGTGAACGAATTACAGTCAAAAGTATATTAAGCGGTCACCCTCGGGAAATAGCCAGGTGACCGCTTACTAGAGGTTTCCTAAAATCAAACCCGTCATGTGGCAGAAATTGACTGGAGGCCCATTTCTCGAAGGTCCCGAAAAGCCGTAGCAAAATTTCAACCTTATCTCAAGGCCTACGAACAGAGGAAAGGTCATAGTCAAAGGGAAACGAGTAAACAGAGGTGGTGGGTTTGTCCTTGAGGTGCCTTGCGAGTATCAGTTTGAAGGTGACAGTTTTTCTTGTGTTTGGCTGCAACGGAAACTGATAAAAGAGGAATTTGACATTTGTGCCGGTTGACCCACCTCAGACGTTTATTTTATTTTTATTTTTGATGAGCTGCGAAAGAAACTGGACACACCAAAATTATGCCTTTTATTGATTGTTATCTGGTAACAAGGTGACCGTTAAATAGAGGTGATTTACAATAAAATTAGTCATTTGGGAAATCCAAAAGGTGACCACGTCCGCTTAATAGAGGTCAAATTTCCAGTAAATATGGGAAGTAAATTTCGGCAAATTGATAGACTGTATCCTGGACCAAGAACAAAACTCGTAGAAACTGCGATAATCAAATGTTCGCTGGTATTAGAATGACATTCTTCACCCAACCTCGATTTTGTCCGGCTTTTAACGTTGTTGTCTTGCCGAGGAACGTAATATTAAGAATACAGTACGCATGTGTAGCAATCGAACCCGGTTTCACAGTGGATTTGGAACCCCCCCTCCCCCCGCGGATTTGGAGCCCCCGGTCCAGATCCACTAGCGAAGTTGGACCCCCTTTCGCGGATTTGAACCCCCTCGCCCCGCCCCCGCTGAAAATAAGCGTTCTTTTGATTAAGGTAATAAAATTATTGCATACAGTTATAAATCAACAGTTATAAATGGAATGATTACTACACTCGCTCTTGCGAGGAACACTTTTAGTTTATTGGTCAAAATTCAACTGTTCATTCTTTTGTGTTGTATTATAGCAATTGTTTATTTATGAAACTACGGAATTTTTTTCCCATCTCTTTCTCACCTCAGAGTAAGTCTGTTAGAATAAATATCGAGAACGGTTATTTTAAAGCGCCGACCCTTTAAAATATCAATTGAAAGAAAAATAACTTTTAAAAAAACCAATGCTTTCAAAGACAAGAGTTACAATTTTAAACAACTTTTACTGAAACTCAAGTCTAACTTCGCTTTTTCTCCTTATTGAAAACTAATACGAGAGTTTATGACTGGACAAGTTTGGTTATAAACAAGGAAAAATCTTCTGACGCCATGTAGTCAAGTAAACGCGTCTTCCAACCAAGAGGTGTTACTTCAAAAAGTGGCATCTCCTTTGTGGAAGCGCCGCCCATTCAAACTATCAAATGGAAGAAAAAACAACGCTTTACGAAAAAGCCACAGCAAGTGCTTTCAACAACTTTAACCGAAGCTTAAGTCTGACTTTGATTTTTTTCCTTGTTAAAAAGATAAACTTGATAATTTTATGAGTTCCAACTGCATTATTTAAGCTTTTGTCAGAAAGGAGTTAAAATTCGCATCTACACAGTTTACGAAATGCCGCCACGAATGCTTTAAACAACAAATGAAGTGATCTAAGTCTTTTCCTCAAGTTTCCCCGTTCCAAAATCTAACTCTGTCTTGATAAACAGTTAAATAAATAAGCTGAAATATGCGGGGTCCAAAATCCGGTAGCGGATTTGTATTGGGGGTTCCAAATTCGCTAGGAGACCGGGCCAAATTGGTGCGAGGCGGTTGGTCCTCGCCCTCTTCCCCCTCAACTTGACTCTATTTCCTCTCGACGGTCAAGTAACATTGACGAGATGTACAAATGCTGTATGACTAACAAAAGGGGCCAATTAGGACTGTCTCGCTGCATTTGACGTTTGGGGCGCATTCTTTTTCGACTATTCCTTGAAAGGAGTATCCGGAGTCATCGCGTCGAGACCTTTCCAAGCGTTTGTTTCTCAGGTCACTTGCACATAATTTTTTTCCGTTATTGGAACACGTGTACTTTTCGTAACCCAATTTTAATCATTCCATCTTTCAAATGTAAACAAACAAAATACTCCCAGAAGAATACATTCCCAAGTAATCTTTCTATTATTTCTGTTAATTTCTTCAAACCTTATTTCAGTCTAATGATTGTTTTTTTTGCATTCTTTCCAACAGCTTGTTTGCACAGTGATCTCTCTAAGCACTGTGGATAAAGGAGGTCAGTGAGCCTGATTTTTCTGTCTGGCTTCTGCTTTTACAACTTCAAGGCTTCCTTCAAAATTTACTGTCAGTTGTTTTTTCTCCAATGTCAGGTCGTCGCCGATTTCTTCTTATAGGTGTCACAGCAATGACTGTCAGCGTGCTAACATTAGGAATTATGGCTCACTATACATCGTTTGGTCACCCTGCGAGAAAATGCCACTTCAGTCCACAAAAGTCTCCAAACATAGCTCATTTTCCTTCAAATACTAGTTCGTCACAATTTCATTTCAACTCGTCGTCCGTCTCCTACGTTTCTAAGTCCGCCGTCACCACCACAGATGCTACACCTGCCCTCGCAAGCAAAGGACTCCGGTACTTTACTCTTGGTGCTTTGGTTCTGTTCGTTGGCGCCTATTCGTTCAGTTTTGGCCCAGGTGAGCTTTTTCGTCTGCTAGTTCAGTGACAGTTTATCGTTTTGCCTTCCTGCTTTTGGCTCCACACTGAGAGTCTGTTGTTCAACGTTTTGTTTCATCCTTAAAACATTTTTAAAGCGTTTCTGCGCATGCGCGTATTGGTTGAGGGCTGCGTAGTCGGCTGCTTAGCAGCCTGGATCGAATACGTTTCAAATTGTATCATGGGATTCTCTCAAGGTACATTTCCAACAACGGTTAAAATATATTCCAATGCGCGTTGTCCCTGAAAATGCCTTAACTAGTTGAGAATTGTACAGTTGCATTGTAGAGGGATGCATCGGGGAAAGCAGAGAATTTTTCTATTTACTTTTCGTGGTGAATTCCTTTCCGATGGCTTAAAGATTATGTACTTATTGACTGAGTGGAAGGGCCGGACTGAAAAATAATTGGCCCGAGGTCATGGCGTACGGTCCGAGCGCATCGAGGTCCGTGGGCCATGACCGAGGGCCAAATATTTCCTGTCCGGCACGACCTTAACTCAGTCAATAAGCATTTTATCATATGGGCTCTTTACACTATTTATGAGCACTCAGAAGATGAAGTTAGGACAAATTAAAAAACAGAAATACGCACAGAAAATTTTATCTAATATGTTGTTTGCATTTGCTTTTCTGGTTGTAAATTACTTGGATGTTAAAGGCGACGAAATCCCCTAAAATTGCATCGCACGGAGCAGTACGTGTTCCTAGTAGGGCGACCGTACGGCTTTTTCTGGCCCTGCTCGCGCTAATGCGTACGGCCCTCATACGGGGGTTTTCCCAATAGCTTTGCAATAAAAGCGCGCGCGGGGCCGTACGGGCCATATGATAATACTCCCTTTCTTTATTGTGTATTGCTTCTTTAATCCGCAGTTTCTTGGTTACTATTAAGTGAAATTTTTCCAGCTGGTATCAAAGGCAGAGCCTTCTCAATCGCTACTGTGCTCAACTGGGGAACAAACCTTTTGGTATCCTTGACATTCCTGGACATGCTCAGTAAGTGCCGCAGCGATTTTTTATCCACAGTGCAATAAATTCCCAGCCGCTTATTGTTGGCTACTTACTGTCTGCAATTCATTCATTAAACTGAAACCTTGAAAACATTAAAAAGTAGTACTCGAGCTGTGCCTGCTTCGTATCAATGAGGGGTGTTTGTATTCGAAAAGGATGGTGATGGGGAGGGGAGGGGAGGGGAGGGGAGGGGAGGGGAGGGGAGGGGAGTGGGTGGGGAAAGGGGCTGAACAATATTTTTGCTTATACCCGCGGCGTTCATTCAAGTACAGAGTTTAGTCCAGTAAATTTTTTTAATGATGATGTTTTTGATAAAGGACTACTTGTATACCTTAACTTCTTGTGACCTCGCGCCGAACACAGAAGGGCAGAATGGAATTTCGTCAGTTAATTGGGTACAGAAAAGGAAACGGAAAGCAATGTTGTAACTTTAGCCAATCACAACAAGCCCCGACAATTAAGTTAACCAATCATGAAGTGAATGCGCTCAGCCGCGGCTAAGCGCGGGAAAACGCGAGGGAGCCAATCATAGATAGTAATTAATTCACGTTCGCCAAATAAGCTACCCTACGCCTCATGAAAGTTATGGGCAAAAACATTTTGCTCGCGCGAAGGGGATTGCTTCCGCTTAAAACTCACAATGGTGGCCATAGGCACTCGGTACTCGGTCCTATAACAGCAAATCTTCCCGAAACTCAGAAAACTCAAAAAATTCGTAGGTACGTTACACAGACGCCATATGACGTCAACGTAATCTACTCTTAAGGATATGTTACACAAACGCCATGCGGCGCCAACGTAAGAATACTCTTCTGGAAACGTTGCACAAACACCATGCGGCGCCAACGTAATCTCTCCTCCTCAATACGCTACACAAACGCCATGTGGCGTCAACGTAATTAAACTATGCACCCTCCTATACCTTTCACAGACACCATGAAACGCCAACGTGAGATAATCTGTAGTGTCCTGCTTCCAGAGACACAAAAAGATACTTGGATGAAGCCTGAGTCGCCCTTCTCCGTTTACGTTGCACAGACGACTAAACATGCCAACATAAATAATTCCACTACAAGGGGGAGCGCTGGGGTAAAAAAACAAAGTAAAACCACACGTACGTGCTGAAAATGAGCATGGAACAGAAGGGGAAAAAGTGTAAACATAAAAATGCGGAACCTCTACAGGCGTTGCATGTGCTGTCAGGATCTGCCGGGGAAGTAGTGGCGACAACGGCAGGTCCGGGTTCTACCGGTACGTGGGCCATAGAAGCAAAAAGGGTTCAGCGGCGCTGGCTGTACTTTACGGGGAATGAAATTTGCAGACACTGTTGTGTCAGTAGACTTGCGAGAAGAGAGAAATGTGCATGCGACAGCATTTTAAGAAACGGTCCAGATAAGAACGATAGCAACAACGGCAACGAACATGTTGTTGTCAATTGGTATGCAAAAAGGTGATAACTTTTCTATTGTCTGTACTTACTTCTGATTGGCTTAAAGAGAAAAAGTTAACAAAACTTCATAAAAGCAGTATTATATTCATCCTTACTTTCCAACCATCTTCCATCTTTCATCTGGTCTCAGTTTAAATGAATTCCACAGAAATCGTATGTGGGGAACATGTAAAATTGTAAACGTTTCTTGGCTTTTGTTTTCAACTCTTGTGATTGGTCAAAATCTTTTAACACAAAAAAACACCCTTTCAAAGTGGGCTGTAAATGAATTTTATTGCGTTAACTGCCTTCCTGTAGGTTTATGCATTCTCTGTGTAAAAATGATAACATTCCTATGGGGGGAAAGCCCCGTTGCCACATAACAAAGGAAATTGCTATCCACCTTACACGGATCATTACTTAAATGTCTTGGGAATTTCCCTGGGACTTCTAGGGCCAATAGAATAATTGCCATGTGAGCACGGAGTTATGCTAATTCGGCGTGCGAAGGCTTTTACGCGGATGAGAATAATACATACAATACATACTTAATTGACCGCTCCCCCTAAGGGCTTTTCAGGGCCAATGAAACACAACGAAACAACAGAACAGATCAACAACAACAACTGTTAAGAATACCAACTGGCCGGAGGCAAACCAGTTGGCTATTTACAAGTGCAGCTGGGAAGTTGAACCAGGGACTACCAGGATCAAATTCAATGAGTGGTCAGAGCGGGTCTTGAACCCGAGATCTCCGGATCTCAAGGCAAACGCTCTAACCACTGGGCCACACTGCCTCACAATCGCGAAATTGCTTTTGGCACTTGATGGGAAACCGAAGGTAAATAAGAAATTCTTGGTAACCATTTTGAACCGCTTTGCTATTTTGCAGGTACCTTAGGGCCCTCATGGACATTTATATTCTACACAGTAATTTGTGTTATCGGAGTGATTTTCATCTATAAGTACGTCCCAGAAACCAAAAATAGAACTTTGGAACAAATATCCGCCGAGTTTAACGCAAGGTATTGTCCGTTTTCGGTCTATTTTAGCAGTAGCCAGCAGTGCTGGAGTAATTTCGGACGATCTTTGTTGCAATGGGAATAATAAAGAGAGTGCCTCAGGGGTGTGGGGTGAGAGATTACCTCAAGGGGCGAAGGTGGGTGGGTGAGTGGATGATTGCTCTTCGTTTATTTCGTTCTTTTGTTGTTGCTTTTATAACTTTTCGACGAAATTTAAATCGGCGATTTAAATTGGTGACCAGCCTTTCAAACCATGATCATTGATGAACAGTGGCTATAACTATGAAGTTGGGCTTAGGTCAAGTTTTGGCCGGATTCAGTTTTGTCGTCGCGGGTAGACTAGAACGACAATGGTATCGAGGCTCATGCAACGATTCTTCTTTGGCGAAGCGAATGTCATCTTGCCTCCGTCTCACCGTAAAAATCAGAGAGTATAATATTTTCTGATCATTTTAAAGTATTTTTCTTGGAGAAAGGCAATTTGCGCCTATGACTGGAAGCGTAAAACTTCGATTATAGTTGTCTCACCTCGCTTCCACCGACCGAAATATTTTAAAATTGATTTTTTTTTTCGAGAAACCAGACCTTCCCAGTCAATCATAATCCTTACATAATAATCCCTTGGGATTGAAGATAAGCGCTTGTGCGATCCGAAACAAAAATAGCCAGGGGCCCGTTTCTCGAAAGTCCTGAAAAGCCCTGTGTGAAAATGTCAACCGCTTGTTTTGGAAAGCCGATCCTTTGACACGTTTTCAATCTAAGTAAAAGAAACAAACAAGTCTGTGAAGTTTGACGACTTAAATCATCTCCGTTCTTGAGATACAGAAGAAATTGTGACACCCGAAAATGGCCCGTAAAGTTTCGGGACTTTCGAGAAACGGGACCCTGGTCCCTGATTTGCTAAGGTCGTGGTGAAGCACCATGAGAGCTAAATACCCCTTGTTACGGTGCACTGACCGTTGTCTTTTATTTGACAGGAAACCCCGACAGATCTTACCAAAAAAACTTAATTGTTTTTCTCGCAATAGAAGGCGTAGATTGCGGGAACTTAGAACAAGACCTTCACTCAGTGAATCAACAACTGATATGCTTCTTGGTAACTGTGGATAACATTGTACCTCAGATGGAGGAGAGGATCTTCCCATGTTGTTCCGTGATATTGGACAGCGACAAGAAGAATTATAGATTTATCTTTCAGTGGATTTTCTGGCTTCAGAAATTGACTGGTACACGAAACCGCCAATGAATTGAAATGAATTGTGGTGCATTAATAATTTTTTAATTGTTTTTATTTTCCTTGTCATAGTTAATTCGTGTTTTGGTTGGTGGGAATTAATGAGTCCATATTAAAACCAAGACTGCTGGATAATAATAAAAAAAGGCACATTCATACAAGTTTGACTTGGAACTGAAGCATTCTAGCGAGAATTTTCATACTACCTTGCGTTTATTTCTATGGGGATTAACAAGTTTTTACTTGTGAATTTTCTACATCTCAAAGGTAACCCTTTACAAGGGCGCTATTTATCATTTTATTGTATATTCCGACTGGCAACAGAATACCCCGTTTCTTATTGGTCAATGAGGAATGCATAAATAGGTCATAGTTAAAGAGTGCATTACGGAAGTTGCTATGGAAGAACAGCGATGGAGTAGTGTTTTTTTTTAGTATACAATAAATGTCAAGTAAACAAATGGTGTGAACTTGCTGTAGCCGTAGACGAGGACTTTCAAAGCATTACTTGTGCCCATGAATCACGAAATACGATTTGCTGTACTTATCCATTTGAAACTGATATATCTCACTTCCGGTAAGTTTTTGTTCAGTTTCGATTTTTCGTATCTCCCTTAATGCTTGACTGTGAAGCACATCATCGAGAGAACGAAAAACAGTTTGTCAAAAAATACAATTCAAGATCAAATCAGCAAATGCCGGCAGGATGAGCTACCCTTTAGAGCACAAGGAGTTTTCCCTCAAAAATGCCTGTTCTGGCAAGTTTGTGCTGCAGAATAGCAAGATCCCCTTTGTAACAACAAAAAGTTTATCGAGTCCGTAACATACTGCGTTTGACTTGAAAATATAACATCTCTCTCCCCTCCTCCCCCTCCCTTGTTGTAGACAAAGGCTTCGAGCTAGTGCTCGGTGCTGCGGCCTGGGCGCTAATGATCAGAAATCCGATTCTGCCTTCACTTGAAAGCGAGTCGAAGTGCGAAGTTTAATAGTTCTACTTTACATATTTAACTTCGCACTTAGATTTACTTTCAAGAGGAGGCAGACATGAACTCGGAAATGGCCTAAAGCAAAGTCCGCGGAAAAATCAATTTTCAGATTTTGTGTTCGATTGGAGGTCAATCCGTAATATGCAAAGTTAACAAATTTTCTAGTCGCTGCGAGTGATGTCACGCGATGGCAAAGGGGCGTATATTGTCTTTGGACTCAGACCGTAAGAGAGACGTTGCATAAGCTTGGAAAGTCTTGCTTTCAGAATGACCTTTTGTTATTTTGTTCTGCCTCTGTTGATTTTGCCTAATGTCGATGGGGAATGGAAAACTACATTCTATCTCTCACCGAATGGAATTGACAGGCGAACGTGTGGCAATGCTGGTGAACCTTGTCGAACACTTGATCACATTTATGACTCCTACTTAAATACAGGTTTCAACTCTACTCTGTTATCGCTCGCAACAGGAACATACAATCTTCAGCGGAGTCTGGTTTTCAAGGATGTGGAAGATTTTACAATAACTGGCGTTAACCAAGAGAGCGGAGAAGAAGTGCAAATAAAGTGTGGAAAAGACGCTGGACTTGCGTTTTTCTTAAGTAAAAACATTACCCTTCGAGGAATTCAACTTCACAACTGCGGAGCATGGCAAGAGCTGCCTCATTTGCTCCCAAACGCTACGGTTTTGAAATTTAAGACAGCGCTGAACTTTGATTACTGCAAAAATATCAGGATGCAAAGCGTCGACATTTTGGGGTCGACAGGTCGCGCTGCTCATTTCTTCGAAGTGGGTGGGATTTTGGAAGTGATAAACTGCGATTTTGAGAACAATACGGGAAACACAGATCACTCAGACATTGAAGAAGACGTTAAGCGAGACAAAGTCGTTTGGCTCGTTTCTGGAGGAGGTGTGTTTGTAAGTTTAAACAATAAAAGTCGTCACCGACAAAGCTTCTTGAATGTCACGCCAGCGGAACATGAAACCTACGTTCATGGAAATCGATACTATTTTATCAATTGCGTTTTTGTAAGAAATCAACTTTCACGCGATTCATTCGTCCCTACGTACGAGTTTCAAGAAACTTTCGATAAACATTTCCTTCAAGGGGGAGCACTGGCAATATTTTTTTTCGGGGACGCGAGCAATTCGACGGTTCTCATTTCCAACTGCACGTTCCTAGCGAACAAGGCGGAATTCGGAGGGGGGCTTCAAGCAGAGTTTTCCGATCTCGTGAGTGGAAACGTATTGATTGTGAAGAAAAGTACGTTTGAACGTAATTTTGGATTTTCAGCCGGTGGTGGATCTCGTGTGGGCAACATGCTGGCACCGGGGACTTCTCTCCCAAGGAACGAGTTGCGTTTTTCGGAGACAAAATTCGTGAACAATTTCGCGAAATGGGGAGGTGGTATTTCGATTTATGGGACATCAAAACACGAGTTCAACTCTAGAAACATTTTCATGTTTCAGTCATGTCGCTGGCTGGAGAATAGGGCGCCTTTTGGAGCCGCTATCGGTTTATATCTTTTCAATCGTAATTTTGATCACATAGGGCCTGAAGTCCCGTTTCACGCCGAATTTGAACAATGTGTGGTCAGGCGTAATCGCGTTCACACGGAGGAACCGAAGGTAAGGATCGGAGAGGGTACGATCTACAGCGTTGGAGTATCGATTGTTTTCCGAGGAAAATCAGTCATTTCCAACAATGATCTCACAGCTCTCGCTCTGGATGGTGCCACTTTAAAGCTCCACAATGATGTCGAGTTTCTCAACAATAAAGGATTTCGTGGGGGTGCTGTCGCAATGTATGGGCATTCCAAGATCGTATTCATGAAAAATTCCTCAGCTTTGTTCAAGCATAATTCATGTTTACACAAAGGAGGAGCCATTTACATTGAAGCCCCTGGTTCTCCACATATTATTCTCAATCCCTTGGGAACGTTCCCCGAAGGATGCTTCTTCGCCTACGAAGACCAATGGAGCGACTTCGACGATTGGGTTACGAAGATCACGTTCCACGGTAACCAAGCACCCGACGATTCGTCGGGACATTCCGTGTTCGCCACGACTCTAAAGTTGTGTCGCACGACCGGAGAGACGCGCGTCCACAATTCCGTGCTGCAATGGAAGTTCATTAAGTATATCACAACTCCAGGGGCGTTCAATAAGACGGATGTCTTACACTTTAACCAAACAAGAAGTGAAATCGCTACTGACCCTGTCAATATTAGTTATGACGCAAGGGACTGGAGTGTTTCCCCAAGCCAAGTTTTTCATCCCAAGGTCACGCTGTGGGATGAGCAAGACAATTGTGTTCCTGGAATTGTCAATGTCTCAGTTTTAGCTATCACGGGAGACAATTCTGACGCAGTGCGCCTTAGTTCACGTTCTTCGCTTTTTCTTGTTGATGGCCACAAGTCAAGCCTTAAACTCCGAGGAAAGGTTGGCAGGAAATTTTCCGTAGCCCTTCATCATGTTGGACGGCAGATACTTCAGCGTGTGATTTCTATTAAATCTGGCCTGCAAGATTGCAATCCCGGATTTCATCTCAAAAGTGGAAGCTGTGTTTGTCAAAATAAACTCGTGGGCGTCTCCCGATGCGACGAAGATGGAAAGACTGTCTTCCTCAAGACCGGCTTTTGGGCTGGGATAGTCAATGGCACTTTTTCAACTTTTTCCTGTCCTCCTTCCTTTTGCAGTTGTCCTCAAATCCGGGAAAAGTCAAAGGCAATTGATGAGTGTGTCTTTAAAGCCGGGGAAATGTGCACCGGGAACAGGGATAGCAGCAGTATCCTTTGTGGGAAATGCAAGCCTGGCTTCAGCGCAGTTATAGGCGGCACTGACTGTTTTAAGTGCGGAAAATACATGTTCTTTCTCTGGATACCAGTCTTTCTGGCGTTTATTAGTGGACTTGTTGTGCTCATAATGGTACTGGACATCGATGCGTTTACAGGCATTCTCAATGGTTTCATTTATTCCTACCAGGTGAGAGCTACATTAAATTAATCTAAAATTACGCTTTAAATGTTAAAAGACATCAGAATATAAAATTTGTTCTAGGCAGACTCTTGTTAACGTTAGAAACAACGTTAATAAAACTTCAAAGACGTTTCGACCAAACAAATTCGACCTTATAGATAGAAAGAGCACGTAATATTTGACCAATGAGAACAATTTGAGTCATTCTTGGCCGCTCGTTTAACTGATCTATAATTTTTATTACACTGGAAGTAAATGTCCGGAGAACAATAGGCATTCTGCGCGATGAACGGTTCACAATAGGCCTTTTGCAACTAACGATCACATGGTACAAAATCCGCCATGCTGGAGGGCAAGCTCATTATTATTCCCCCACTGGGACATTAAAACAAAGAGACCGGAACCAGTCAAGCTTGACTTGCCTTTGTTTTAATGTCCCAGTGGGGGAATAATAATGAGCTTGCCCTCCAGCATGGCGGATTTTGTACCATGTGATCGTTAGTTGCAAAAGGCCTATTCTGCGCGTGTTACGCCGGAAAAAACATAATGAACGGCCGCTGCGCGTGATTACGCGAGGGATTTGTATAAACATATGGGATGTCAATTTGATCGTTTCCCGCGTTGCAAAAATACCAGGCATCGAGAAAAAGTCTTTCGTGAAAATTACGAGCCTTGTCTACAATAGTCGCATGATCGAAGTCTAGAAAGCTGTTAGAAAGCCGTCACTCAGTTGGCTTTTTTACAACCGATGAAGGCCAGAGTTGTTTGATCGAAACGTCTTAAAGTTTTATTAACAATTAAGTGGTAACCACGTGAGTTTCTTTCACCAGGTGATGCTTCAAGTCGTCGGAGAGCAGTTCCCTTTTGCGGACCCTGTTATGCTCTTCATCGTCAACCTGTTCGGCAATTTCCGCCTGCACATCGGAACTCACTTTTGCCTGTGGTCTCAAATGGATCACGCAGACAAGCTGTTTTACCATCTCTGCGTACCTGTTGTTATAGTACTTATCGTTATTACGTTGTCAGAACTTGTGGTGCGGTTCCCGAACTGTTGTCTTAGCAGGCGCGTGAAAGCCCCTTTCCGAGCCATGTGTACCCTTGCAGTCATTTGTTACACAAGCATTACGTCCGAATGTCTGAAGATTCTCCATCCTGCAATTTTTGGTGGAAGGACGGTGCTTTACCTTGATGGAAGTACGGAATTCTTTAGAGGGAAACACGCCGTCTATGGCGTCATAGCAATTCTGTTCGTTGTGTTTGTGGTAATACTTTTCCCTCTCGTCCTGATATTCCGTCCCTTTTTCACTAGTTTTCTTAAGCCGGTTTTTAACCTGAACCGCTTTAGACCTGTCTTTGACGTCCTACAGAGCTGTTTCAGGGACGAGTATCGTTCGTTCGCTGCTTTTTACTTTGTTTGCCGCCTGGTTATCTTGGTGATCGCTACTTACGTTCCGCAAGGTCCCGTTAAGAGATCCCTCCTAGAGGTCGCCTGTATTATGATTCTATTCATCTTTGCTTGTGTGAGACCCTATAAGCGAACTAGGGTCTCGAAAAGGGATGAAGTGGATTACGATTGGGCAAACAGGTCTGATGTATTTCTCCTCCTTAACCTGTCATTCATGGCGGTTTTCAGTACCGCTACGCTTAATGATGGTATTCGGCCACTCAACAAAAAGGCATTGGAGGTGACTGTGCAAATCATGGCTTATGTCCCACTTCTTGTGCTGGTGAAGTATCTGTACACAACCAAAAAAGATGTCTGCTGGAGACAATGGTGTGATTACGAAGGTGAGGAAGAGCCGTTACCACCCTTAAGTGAAACAGGTTTTGGCGAAAATAAGCATTTGTCTGATCCTTTAACGATGGACAGTCTTGAAATCAACGGTGAATGATTACTTCAGAAAACTAAAATTTGATAGGCTTAGAATCGTTTTTAAATGTTCAAT
>NC_090886.1:2250748-2260748 GCF_036669925.1 Montipora capricornis | reverse complement strand
CACTAAAAATGTTTACTGACAAAACAAGTTTGACATTTTACCGAGTGCCTTGTTGGGGACGTGGCATCTAAACAGCAAGGGGCAGATACTTAGGGGTAGTGACAGCGATGTGAGAATGACTAACTACTAAAATAGGTTTTAAAATAGGCAACAATCAAAACTCAATTAAACTATAACTCAGTGAACGCGGCTTTCGTTTAATTATTAACAGTGACAAACAGAACCTCACTGGCCGATAAAACTGATGTTGTTTTGTTCCAGTGGTTGCCACAAAAACTTTTGTTGTAAGTTGATAACACCACACTAAATTGACCCCTTTGGCTTGTACGTTTTGTTTTCCCATTTCAGACCACATGATGATCTCGACGGAATTTTCCTCTAGTTTTTTCATAAGTTATGCATACATATGCACGTGCATAAGACGACATTTGAAAGAAACTGCTCCCTGGAGAAACATCTCGTGGTCTGAAATGGGAAAACAAAACGTACAAGCTAAAGAGGTCTATTGACCAAAGAACTTCTATCAATGTGTCCACTTCCGCTTAGGTGTTGGAACTACAAAAAGGGAATATTCTTAATGGGTTGGAAATTCCATAGTAAATTCTTGGCTGTTAATCTAATAAGGTAAAAAAACTTGTTGGTTCTCTACTCTACTCCGAGAGGTTTTTCCTGGGTAGTCCGGTTTTCCCCTTTCCTCAAAAACAAACATTTGATTTGTTGTGATTTCAGTTGATTTGTAGTCTCCCCAATTAGTAGAGCACTTGTGCTATGCTAAATAACCTTGAGACTTAAATAAAGTGATTATTATTATTATTATTATTATTATTATTATTATTATTATTATTATATTGTTATTGTATAGAAGCCACTGTGAGGTAATGATGCCAGGGTCAACGATACTTGTGAGGGTAGATGTCTTTCCAGCTGCCGTTTCTTTACGTAAGAGAATAAAGTCCGCGTCGACAGGAAAGTTCAACCATAAACAAAAACAAAATTGTCAAAATCAATCAATATATAATCCGCTATAACAAAAACCCAGCAACTGACCACAATATAACTTTGACAAAATAAGCAGAAATTTTAAAACAGAAATACAACGACTTCAGCTTGCTTTACATTTTTAACAAAAGAAACAATCTTAGCATCTTACTGTTACACAGAAGAAGAATTCAAAACTTGATCAACATTAGGCTAAAGCACTTCAATGTAACTGTCATTTTGGCCAACTACAACGCTGCACACAAGCAGAGCTTGGAGATTCAGGACACCCATTGTCACACAAGAGGCAAGTGCGGTTTCTGATACAAGCGCACGCAAAAAAAAAACAAAACAAAAACAGGCTGAAACAAAATCAATAGTGAATAGAGGTGTCGAAGGTGCAGATGATGGAAAAATGAACTTTTCCTTTTTTTGGCAAAAGTTGGGAACGGAGCTCACACCACCCAAAATAAAAACAAATCTTGCACGCGCGCAACCCTTGCTTGCATTGCTTGTCTGACTTGCAACGTCGCATGCACACAGCTCTTGCTTGCATCGCTTGTTTTGCATCTGTTGTTTGAATTTCTGCCTGCAAGTTGCCACCTTGTGAAAACAGCCTGTAAGGTTTGATGCAGAAATGCATCTTCAAATACTCGTTTTTAAAGAAAACATGCGGCTACCAGCAAAGGACCACCACTTCAAAAACTGACTTGGGATTATAACTTAATTTTAGAAATGAAACTAATTAACCAGGTGAAATGTAAGCCGGTTACAGCGTTTTCTCTAGATATTGTAGGTGCCAGCTACAATAGAACTGGGCCACATGTACTGTACTGTTATCTCCAAACTCTGCTGCAAACAATGACCTCCTACAAGTTTTTAGCCAAAAACTATGTCGCAGTTTGTAAGGTCATTTTGATCGCTTCTTCCAAGCACCGGCTTCTGTCAATAATACTAAAGACTGATGTCATGGCAAACAGTTTTGGCCAAATTTCACAGAGTTAACCTGAAGTCATAGATGAATAAACCATGAAAATGAGTTCAAAATTGGTCGGCCAACAATCAGGGCCCAGCCAAATACACATACTGGTAAATTAATTCTTGGTGATCATTACACTATTATCACAAGCAGAAAATACAGACAGTATCGGTCGAGGTGAGTGCATATTTAGCTGCGCATATTACAAATTTACGTCAAAGCTACATTACAGACTGCAAATTTTTCCTAGAATTACAGAAACAGAGCCAAAGGGTTTTCAGTCGGCAGGCCTCTTCTCTGCATGTTTTTTTGTGAACTCTTCTGCATTCTTTATAAACTTTTTCCTATCCTTTGTGTACTCTTCTGCCAAATCTCCACGCAAAGGATGCTCTGGTTCAGGGTCATGTATGAGCGCTACAAGTGCTTGGATTACTGAAAGGAGAAAATAATAAAAAAAAAAACAAGAGTGCCATCTCTTAAGAACGGTGCCTAGTAATTCAAAGGTATTTTTGTGCGGTTTACTGAATATGCGGGAAAAGCAGATCTTAATTAACAAGTGTTATTGAAATCCAAAAAGAAAATTAGGGGTAACCACGCATTTTTCAAAGATAATTAATCAACATTATTTTTGAAAACCTGTAAAATTACAAAGCTATGTACGGTGAACTCTTTTCCAAATTTAAGCTAAATGTTCTCTGAAAAATGCATGGTTAGCCCCAATTTTCTTTTTGGATACCAAGAGCACTTGCTAAATTCTGCTTTCTCTGCATAGTTTTGAACTGCACAAAAATATCCCTGTATTAATAAGCACCACCCATAGGAAATCTGAGTATCTCGAGATGCGCAGAATGTATGCGCAATAACAGTAGTAGGCACAGTCCTTACCATATAGGGGGGAAGGGTTAGGGTTAAGTATATTTAAAGTTGTGATTAAAGTGTTGATTTAAGGAGACTCGAAAGGGTTTTCAGCTGAGCACGTGTGTGTAAGCCACAGATGCAATATGCAATGTAAACATACATCTTCTCTTCACAAAAACTATAAAAATTTTGCTTCAACTGTTTAATGTTCACTTAAATCCGTTTTTGTTGGCCTGTAGTTCCATATGCAAACGGATTTGAATGAGTGGGATACACGTGCGTAAATGCTGATCTTGTAACCCCCTCATTTTTGCTGATGATTTTGCAACTTACAACAATGTATATCTCTGCTTCAGGGCTGTAAAGTTGAAAACATTATTCTGCATGGTCTAAAGTGTAAATTAAAAATGTTTATTGTTTTGCCTTCAGTTCCCCTTTAATCACTCACTGAAAAACCCATTCACCCCTAAACCGGCCTAAACCGGTCACACTTAGTGTTTTACTCTGTCTAACGCCAGACGATTTTACTCATCAATGGGGGACCCCCAGGAGTCAATGGGTTAAGGCTCAAAGAAACGCCTTATATCGTTGCCATGGTAATGGTAGTTTGGAGGAAAATTTATTTGTGTGAAAAAAAGGAGAAACTATTTCAAACCTCCTTAAGTGATGGTTGAAGGCTAAGGTTCAAAATGCCCAGCTTTAACAAAATGGCAATACATAGCATTGAAACTAACCTTGATCAGTCTTTGTTGCTGGTTTCCAGTTTTCGGGGCTGATAATTGGCAGACACACTTGACCCTTTTCATCAATGTTTGGATGATAAATCTTTGTCTTAAAAGTTATCTGAAAAATCACAATTAGACCAAACAGATGCTATTGCTTGTGTTAAAGAGAACAACAAAAAAATGAAAGCCTTATTGTAGCTGCTTAGTTTAAGCCTTTTTGGCCAGGTTAAACAACATCAGTGACAGTTGTACCAAAATGTACAGTAAAAATGTTGTTTATAAGGTAAACCAGACAGGCATCAATTCTGTTTAATGAACTCAAATCATAAATAACTCTATTCTTCAAGAAGAAGAGTACAGTTTTTTTAATGTCTACATGTACAGCTTCGTCCACACTGTGATCAAATTATGCTAATGAATTCAGATTGTGTGGGGCAGCATTGTCTTCAGAAGAACAGCACTTGGTTTATCCCATATTGTCCTGAAACACGGACAAGCACTAGGTCTTGTTCTCAATACTTGTGTCAACAAGGTTGCTTGCTTAGAGCTTACAGTAAAATGCTGCTAATAAGAAAATTTCAACATCCAGGGGTTTCAATAACTTTTGCAGTAGATGACTGGCAAATCACTGTAAGCAGGGGTACTCTTATCTTTTACAAGGGTTTAAGTGAATAAAGGCAGAGTAGCCGGCGATGAGAGACAAATTTCTGACAAATAGACGGCAGTATACCGCCGGTGACTGGTTTCTAATGAAACCCCTGACATCTCTCAGTGTCCAGTGGCATTCATTTCTAAGTAAACTATTTGCAAAATAATGCATAATTATTATTAATCTATCATGTAAATCGTCAAATAATCTTTTCTTAATAATACATATTATTCTTTTAAAATCATGTTGAACTTGATGATGGCTCCACAATGACACTGTTGAAACATTGTTTCTCATTGTTACTTTTCACTAGAGAAATATTGTCTTCAAAGCCCAAAACGTTAATTCCAAGAGGACAGACAATACAAGATTGATTGTTTTAATGTCAGATACTTGCCTGGAGAGGACTGAAGCCTACACCAGTATGTGTATGTTATGGTTCAAGATTTTCCCAACTAGCTCTAGTTTGATTTTTCATTTCTTCCAGATTATGATCATGAATATTATACAAAGAAAAATGACAATTGAACTACCAGTAGTTTTAAAAAATTTCAAACCAAGATAAAATTTGAACTATAACAAGTATAACTGACAAAATTCTACACCTAGCAGTCGTAAATACAAATAGCCTTCATAGTACTCTTCTATATTGACTGACCTTTGGTGGCTTGAAAGGATATTCTGCTGGGAAGGTGATATCAATCCTGAAAGCCCCCTTACTGTAAGGAGGATTCTCCTAAACAAAAACAACACAATCGATTTTATCAGTTTGTTTTCCACAAAAGCCAAAACCAAAAAAAGGAAAATGGAGATGATGTGAAGTTACACAATGGCATTTTTATAAACTTTTCTGGTATATTTAAAAAAACCCATCTGAAAAAATTAGTATGCTGGAATCAAATTCAGGGCCATCCAAAGGAAATTTACATACTACTGTTTTAAAAAGATAAGTCTTGAAAAGTACATGTATATAGCTGCAACTGCTAATCAAGATACGGTAATCAGTTTGTAAAATTCTTCCTATTTATTATTGTCTTCTCTGTAACTAGTAGCTCCTTAAGTAATGTTTAAAAAACGAGTTGCAGTGTTTTTTTGGGGTTTAAAAACACGAGGTGTAGCCTTGTGTTTTTAGATCCGATAAAACATGTGCTGCGAGTTTTTTGAACGGCTTCAAAAACATTTCACAAAGGGACTGTCCCTCTGGACTCAAAACAATGGTTCAAATTGCGAGAGGTGAATATTAGCATACAAGAAAAACAAGCTATGCCTTCTTAGTATTCTTTATATAAAGAATACTAACAAGGAGTGTTTTATCAGGATATAAAGCTCATACACGTGACATTTTATCGGTGTTTTGATAGGCTGTTAGGCTCATGAATTATTAATGAGTTTTTGAAGTAACCTATTGACTCCTGAGAGTGAGTGTAAAGCCAAACAATTTTTACTCGTCAACTGGTGGCGTCCAGGGCCCCTGAGGAGTCAATGGCTTAAAGAAATTGTTGGTTTTCACTCACGTGATCAACAGCCATGTTTTTCAACGAAAACAAAAGAAGACGTTAGCATAATAATAGCTTTCAATTCCCGGAGGATCGGATTGCGACACCAACATGGCCGCCATTTCATTGTTTGGGGACACCAACATGGCGGCCGTGACGTCATGTGAAATCCAAGAATAGGTCAGTGTTTGACAGTGATCAGAATTACATGCAATTGTTTCAAGACATTGTAGACTACCGCTATTATATTTCAGTAAGTTAAAGGTGTGCCTTGTGTATTCCATACGCACGGACACTGAGCAAGGTACAAAACGAGCAAGGAAATGTTAAACCAAGGTGAATAAAAAATAATTACAAGTGAATTTTTCCAAGGGCAACATATATCAGATGACAGCCAAGATTTTATGAGCCAATCAGGAAGCTTTAAGAGCGGAGGGGTTGTCCCAGTGGTAAGATCTCTGCCTTCCAACCCTAAGGTCCCGGGTTCCATTCCCGGTTCTGCCGAGACTGGAATATTTGGCGACCTTCTTTCCCGCTAAAGTTCACTCAGCTTTCCATCCTTCCGAGGCTGGTGAAATGAGTACCAGCATGCATGGACTGCTTAGTAGCGGATGCATTTTGCGCCTGTATATGCTTCAAGTCCGCTGGGGGTAAATTGATCATTGTAAAGCACCCTTGAGACGTTAGTGATAAGGGCACTATATAAATGCACCACTTTACTTTACTAGCAAAGCAATATACAAGGTTAAAAATTTGATAATTGCATACCATGCATTCTCTACTGTAAAACTGAAATATTCATGTTTCCTTCAAAGGTTTAGATATTTTAGACCTTCAATCCTAGACAAAAGTCTTGGGACACTTGTACTAAAATGAACATGTGTGAAGACCATCTATCATACAGTCCCATACATACATAATACGAACTTTGTATGTGCTTCCACCGTTCCCCAAAGCAATGTTGAAACAAACTGCAGCTTTTCTGAACATTCTTTCGGATTGCCATCAACATTGAAAAGGGGGAGGGGGGACTGTATGATAGATACCAGTTTCGTAACTGAAGGAACTACTGACGCTAAATAAAATTCGCCCTTGTCACACGGCGGTCATATTGTCCCGGGAGACCAAAAGAGCTTTGTTTTACAACGCCAAGTCTCGCAGTGGAAACCATGGGGGTGAGGCTTGGCGTGGTAAAACAAAGTTTTTTTGGTCTCCAGGGACAATAAGGCCGCCGTGTGACAAGGGTGAATGACTTAAGTTTATTTTAGTTTACTTATTATAAGTTTTTAAAAAAAATAAAGCACATACTTCTTACGAACACTTTTTTGGTGCACAAAAACAAAGGTGTCCCAACAACTTTTGACCAGCATTGTTGTTCAGGCACAAATCAAAGATTGAAAACCAATTTTCAAATACAAAAACTTGAAATAAGGCTCCTTAAGTTTACGGGAATGAGATTGAAACTGCCCTAAAATTGAGGGTCACGCATCAGAATACATATGTCCCAAAAAAACATCTGACTGTGATAGGAGACTCCTGTGCAAGCCATGAAAATTAATATTTTCAGTCCTAAAATACAAAATATTCTTTTTGACTACTCTCAAGAAGTAACCATGGAACAAGGATTACTAGCAGAATCACAAGTGTTTTCAAGAAAGAACGATGACAACCGTACAGAAATTACTACACGTCAAGGAAACCGAAAAGTTGGAAAACCATTATCGTTCTCTAAACAGCAGGTAATTATTTGTTGTTTAAGGACCATCAAAATTAATTATTTTTAGTAACGGTATCTGAAATGATGTATTGCGCTATTAAAACAAAACGATAAAAACAAATCTTTAAGAACTTATCACAAAGCTACCATATTGTAATATCAGTTTCTGTACTCTAAAATTTAGCTAACCTACCGGAACAATTAGTCCCTGCCAATTCAAAATACTTGATTCATCTACTTGAATATCGCGAAATATTTTAATCCCAGACGATCTAATGTCTTGCAGTTCCTGGAAAGGTAAAGAAACACATTTAATGTTTGACAAAAGCCGCAGGCTTGCGTCCTAAAAAATCGTGAACTTCTCAGCGCCAAACGGAGAAGTTCTGTAACTAGAAACTCAATCCATGCAGCCTTGTACATTTCATTCCCGAAGTTTCATTTTATTTCTGTTACCCTGCTCGATACCAACTAACAACAGAAACGTTAGAATTCTTTCAAAAGCAACTATCGAACAAATCACATATGACAGATGCAATTTAAAACAAGAAACAACTGAGATCAGATCCAAAATTTGTCAGATACGCATGAATTTGATCGACAATTCAAAACGACAATTCGCACAATGATGCATCGCTGAAAATACAACTGCTTAAAATTTTCTTGTCTGGTCATTGCTTAGCAAGTCTGTTTTAAGATGTGGGTAGATCTTGCATGAAATCAAGGACACTTTCGCTTCTGTGGTTTTCTCACCTTTCCCAATCTCCTTGTAGCGGCCATGCTGGAAGGAAGTTGTCGCCGGGTTAGCAACCAGTACCCCGCGCAGCACCCTCACCAACAATGCCTAGCGAAAAAAGGCGGAGCTTTTGCAGGTACGCTTCCTGCCACCTAAATGAAGGAGGGAAAACGTCGGTACATTTCATTTTCAAGATGGTGGATGGACGTAACTTGCGAAGCAGTTCAAAATTTCGTAGAGAAACATGAGGTATGCACAACTTGTAATGGGACCTGCTGGGAGTGGAAAGGTAAGTTTATTGATGCAAAGGCGATAAGAAAGCCACTTAAATTAAGCCAAATAATACAATTTGTGATTTTTTTTTTAAAATATATGTAAGCTAAACTTATATATTCTTTGTTTATAGACGTATTATTGATAGGGAAAGCTAAATATATTAGAGACAGTTGGCTAAAAAAGTAAATAAGTTAAAAAAACAAACAAACAAGGAATCATCAGTGCACCAATTGTGAGACTTGTCGTTAGAATGATAGCACTCTGAGAAGTCTCAGGTAAATTGATGTGACTTTATACCGGTATTGATTTTTGTGGATGTTCGCTGTCTTCATTTCAGTCAACTTATTGCAGCTCAATACTGCAACACTGTGAAAATGTACAGCGTTCTGTTCAAGTCGTTAATCTTGATCCAGCTGCAGAGCATTTTGATTATCCAGTTTTAGCTGGTAAGTGATTTTATTATCGCAGCATATTCCATGTACAGAAAACAGTAGTTTGGCAAATTCCTAGGTCACTGAAAATACTAGGTCATAAAATTGGTATTTGAGGTAGTTATCTTTATGCAGTGCTGTAATGTTGCCATGGCAACAGGCGGACCTCAGGCGGACCTCCTAAAAATTGTCCTGTAATAGCTTTATGCAGATGTCAAAATGTTTTCCTAGTCATAGGATCAACAATGTCGTAGTCTTTATCATAAGACACCCACCCACTACAAATTGTGAAGAATCCTTTTGAGCCTCCTTAATTTTTCCCAAACTAGAGACAAATGATTCTGCCAAATGAGTTGAATTATCTGTCTTTGTTTGGCTTAGCCCATTTCTAACTGCTTGGCATGGAACTCAGGGATGTATGCAACTTGCACCCTTGCAGACAGATCTATGTCCAGTGAAAGTGCATGTGACACCCAAGTAAACCAATGATATTTGTTTCGAATTAATCAATGCGATTGCTTTGCAGATGTAAGAGAGTTGGTTGAGGTGGATGATGTTATGGAAGCTGAAGACTTGCGTCTTGGACCCAACGGAGGACTGGTTTTTTGCATGGAGTAAGAACATGTCAATATTTCCTTTTGATTTGGGTCAAACACATACGTTATACATTTACTACTGGATTCCATCTGACTTTATTCGCTAGATACCGGTAGTGATTCATCTGGCAAAAATAGCACTATACACCTTTTAAACAACTTGGGCCTATTCTATTTGTTTTTTATTGCTTACATTGAGCTGTCTAACATGTATGTGTCCAAAATTATTATTGTTTTGCTATTCACTGATAATCTTATACAATAGGGGTTGGGAATCATCCAATCACAGGGTTTGATGGGAACCATTAAGTCAGTATCTTTAAATCCTCCTTCCGATAGCACTGCACTTGTTGTTATTAAATAGCGTTCTTCAGGTTAAGAATTTGGAATTTTCTCTTTAAGATACTTGGTGCAAAATTTGGATTGGTTGGAGGAAAAACTGGGAGATGTGGATGATGACTACATTCTATTTGATTGCCCGGGTAATAACATTTTATTTTTTAAATGCTTTTATATGAACTACAGCATCATTGTAAAAGATTATTGAAAAAGGAACTTATAA
>NC_090886.1:2238248-2243248 GCF_036669925.1 Montipora capricornis | reverse complement strand
AGTCCTTTTACTCCAAACGAGAGCCTTATACCATGTACCATAGGTGTGTTTTATTTACTGCTGGAAGGAGGGGGAGGGGTACTTTACTAAAATTTCGACAGTACACTGTAAAGAGCTATTGGGACCCTGACATCTTTACCTTCTACAAGAACATGTGCAGTTTCTATGTTTACTCTTTTGTCGACAAGGGACTAATCTTGTAAATCTTGTTAATAATCATAATTATTATTGCTTCTCCGAGCTTTTTTCAAAATAAGTTGAATAAATACATGTACTTTCACAAATCACTTTTCAGGCCTCAAAGGTTTTCAGGGTTCAAAAAAGAAGCCCTAGCATAAATCAAGATGCTACAGTTATCAATGTTGTCATGTTTATTTTCTTGGGAATTCTCTCACACTTTTTATTTAAAAAATTATTAATGTAGTCAGGGTTCGTGCTACTCCTTGAAGTCCTTGAAAAGCCCTGGAATTTAATTTTGGACTTCCAGGGCACTTGAAAAGCCCTTGAAAAAAAGATTTGGTGGGAAACTGCTTAAAAACTCTTTGAATTTTTGCTTGGGTGAAAGTTGTTGAGATTGCATCATACTAGTTAAAGAGACAGTTAAAAAATTGAGCCCAAATTTGACTGTTGGGGAAAGATTAAATGCCAAATATAAAATGCCTGTGCATGCAATTAACTCACATGACGTGGAAAAGAATATCAAGCTAGGCTTTTTCAGCAAAAAAACACTGAAACATGATGTATGGCATAGAAATCTTCTTACAAACATTCATTGACAATTTAATTTCTTGTTCTTGAAACTTCTTGAATACTCCTGGAATTTTATACACAAACTCCAGCACGAACCCTGTGTAGTGATTGCAACGAAAAGGCATTACTGTATGTTTGCCAATGTATTTTTCGTAATTCAGGTGACAAGTTGGCTGATGTATCAGCGGGATTGATTTCAAGATATAAAGTACATGGCCTTCATGAATAATTTATTGTGAATGAACTTTACCAAGTGAAATGACATACAGTATTTGTGGGACTCCAGAAATTTACTTATTGAATAGATGTCATGGGTGTGAAAGGCTGTAAGATATATATAGGCTTCAATCAATCAATCAATCAATCAATCAATCATTTATTTTAACACGTTACGTCAAGGAGCTATAAAACTCGTTCAAAATACGAACGTGTATAAATAAAATCTATAATAATTACAGCCATATAATACAATTCAATTCTAAAAACGACAAAAAGCCACATACTAAAAACGTGACTTTGAAAACTCTAAAACTCGTTCTAAAAGCAGTTAAAAGCTACGATTGTACACTATAAGACACGTTCTAAAAAACTGCAATCCTGCAATTTACTTTTGAAGTCACTAGAATCACTTGAAAGACGCACATGAGAAGGCAAACTGTTCCATAACTTAGTTAATGAATAAGTGACAGAATTCTTCTTAAATTTACAATTAAATTTAGGTAATTCCAAATTCAAGCCCTCGCCTCTTAGCCTATACGGTGTATGCCTGTATTAAAAAAGGCTAGCAATATATGTAGGACCCGTACCATTTAGACATTTAAAAAGAAGTATTAGCGCCTGATGTAAGCGCCTACAATATAAAGATGTCATGCTAGCCGCAGTGAGCAGTTTGTCGTATGACATTGACTTGTTGTGCCCGATTAATGTTCTCAAAATATAACAGTTGCCATCTTCGAGACGGTTGCGTTGACCCGTACCTATGCCTACAAACAAAGGACCACAGTATTCGAGATGAGGTAATATAAATGCTTTATAAAGTTTTATCATTGCATCATGAGGAAGAAAACGCCTTATTCTTCTCAGAGCAGAAGCCTTGGCATAGGCTTTCTTTAGTTGATCTGATATGTGTTCTTTATAGGATAAGTCCTTGTCTAAAGTTACGCCAAGAATCTTAATAGATCGGAGAAATTCTATTTGAGCATTATTAAGAAATAAAGAATAATGATAGGCACAGGGTCCGACAGATAATGCTTGAGTCTTAGCACAGTTCACTGTTAAATAGTTGGACTCAAACCACGACGAAAGAGCCTGGAGATCCTTGTTGAAGGAAAATTCTAGAATGGTGGGAGATACGTCTGACAGGTAGGCAGTCGTGTCGTCAGCGTACAGCTGCAATGAGACATTAGGAACACAAAAATTCAAATCATTAATGAATATGTTGAACAACAACGGACCCAATAGTGAACCTTGAGGAACGCCAGATTCAACTGTTTTGAAGTCAGAGCATACGCCATCTAATCTGACACATTGTTGACGACCTAGCAGGTAGGTGGACATCAGTTCCAAGACACGTGTAGAAAAGCCATAGGCCTTCAACTTCGCAAGCAGAAGGCTATGGTCTATGGCGTCAAACGCTTTGCTCAAGTCCACAGCGACCGCCGCTACAGCTTCCTTGTTAATAATTCCTTGTTTATAATTTATTATTAGTCTTTTTCCACTTTCTTGGCATAAAAGTAGTCGGATGGTATGTAATCCTTTGTATCTGATAAAGTGACAAAGATGCTATCTCCGTCTTCACAAACATGATGCACTCTCTGAACAGACCCTTTGGAACACAGTTGTGGTGGCTTTTTGAGATCATAAGGATCAATTGAGTAGTGCAGACCTTCACCAGTGTCTAATGTAATTTTCTGTCTGTGATATGGGCAAATGATACACCATCTTCCACCAATGTCCTGAAAAAGTATGAGAACCTCATTTGGATTACCAGTAAGTTAGTATTGGCTGGTTAGCTCTGCTAGAGCCTTATGGTTATTCCAGGCAACCAGTATTATATATTTTCCATTGAAACTTAATAAGTTCGTAGTAAAACATTTAGTTATAAGAATAAGCGGGCCAACGGCCACTTGGATTCCTTTACAAAGGGCAAGAAACTATATCTGGGGTGATTCTTCCCCTTTTGTAATACTTAAACAAGTCATGACATTGTAGAACATGTCTTATCCGCCAATTTTGTACTCATCTGATTGAAAAGAGAGCGGAAGAAGTGAGGAAAGCATTATGCGGGCCCTCAGGAAGAATGGAGATGATCATAACGAAGAAGGCACAGAATATAATGAAAACCGCAACAAAATTTATATAAACTTAAAGACATTATGCACCGAGAATAATGAGATAACAACCTGAAAGGAAAATAAGATAAGCACTGAATGTAATGATATGACCACCCAATAAATTAAAGAAAATTAATCACTCCTTTGACCTCCAAACCGGCCTAAACCGGCCAGACTAACACTTAGTATTTTACTCTCTGTAACGCCAGACGATTTTACTCATCAATGGGGGTTCCCTGGGAGTCAATGGGTTAACATAAGAGTTCTGGTATGTGTGGATGACTAGGAATGTTTGTTGTTGAAGGCACAACAGGATACAAATAAAGTGGTATGAAAATGGACATGAGAAATAAAAAATATTGAGGACATCGTGGAAAGATGAGCCCACAAGTTGTACCAGGTATTTACATGTTGTTTTCTTTAACCCTTTCAGCCCCGTGGGGTTCCCCATTGACGAGTAAAATCGTCTGGCGTTAGACAGAGTAAAATCTATAAGTGGCACTATTGGGAGTTAAAGGGTTAATTTTTAAGGGGGTCCAGAATGGGGTCCAGGAAGGGTTCCAGAGGGGGGGTCCACATTTTGTACCGTCCCCTTTTGCGCTATAATTTGCTTTAAAGTGTTTCAGAAGGAATGTTCTTTTTGGATTGTTTTGTTCCTATTCCAGGAAAAGTCAGTTCTGAAATAACATGCCTCTTGGTATGATCCCTAACAGGCTTTGATTTCTAGAAATGCTTTCATTTATGATACTACTGAAACTACTACCAATGAATGACTAAGTACCAATCAGATAGTGGCATACTAATAATGACTGACAAATTAAAATAAGTAAGTTGATAAAAGGATTCAACTTGCCTCTATATCTCCTTCTTCTAAAGGACCTCCGGCATCTTGTAAAAATGAAACAAAAATGTGACTGAAGGAAGGAATGGAAATACAAGGCATATTTTTCTTGACAACAATTTTGGCATTACTTTTTCCCTACTAGCAGCTAAAACTTACATTTTACTTGACTTCTATCACCATTTGGTGCTGTAATGTTAACAGAGCATAAACAAAGATTGTATTGCCATTTTTTTCAATTTCCATAAGCCTGTGCCCCCTTTTTCCTCTGTTTACAGTCAAATCTGTTTCTTAATTTTGAAATAGAGAATTAATAGACTTCTTTCATAATAGCGGCCAAATAAAGTACATTCTTTTGTTTTAATGCTGATAAGCCTTTCTAGCCTTGCTACAGCAAGCAAATTTCAAACAAACATTTGCTTCAAAATGAGGGCAGTAGGTCAAATTTACATAAATACAAAAGCATGTAAAAGTGGTCGCCATTTATGAAAGTAGTCTATGTATTTTTCTCTCTGGACTGTGCATGTCACTGTTAATATGTAGATATACTATAATTATTAACTTCCATTTTCATTGACCTATTTACTTCAATTTTTATCAGCTTTCACCAGCTAATGGACTATTTTCCCAATCCCATATATAGTGCAATACATTTTGGAGGGGTTCTTTATATAAAACAATACAAGTTAATTACTCTTGGGACTCTCCTTGACGCACCTACCGCAGCTGGTACAACTTCCACGGTTTTGATCTTCCAAATCCATTTTGTTTCATACATAAGGTCACAATAGTCCGTACACCTCTCTTCTTTATGCGTGTGTAAAATTATGGCAGGAAGAATCCCTACTCAGCTAGCTTAGGGCATTATGAAACTATGTGCTACTATTTTATCTGCTTCTGACCACATAATCAACAGGAAGGTGATTCATTCTCTCCACTCCACTATTATTATTATTATTATTATTATTATTATTATTATTATTATTATTATGAGAGCCTCTCTCTGGGGTTGAACTGTATGGGCAAAACCAACGTTTTTCAGATTAAACGCCCAAACCGGCCTAAATTTGGGCCAG
>NC_090886.1:2230748-2233248 GCF_036669925.1 Montipora capricornis | reverse complement strand
CTGTGTCAAATGATGGCAAGATACCGGGTTTTTGTAAGTTTCTTTTTCTGTCAAGTGTTATAAAGTTTGACAATGAAATGAGCGAAGTCAAAACAAAGATCACAATCGCCCAACTCTTATTTATGCAAAGTCAAAATTTACTCTCCAAGACACGTACGACGTTATTTATCACCAGGTAATTCCATCATTTTGGAAATAGCAGCTACTTTATTATTCATCTGCGTCACAAGTTTTCACTGATTTTGGGGCTCATTTTGTTGAAACTCAAGCACGCTTCCAACAGGCCTGTGAACCCTTCCTGCTTACAGAGCAATACTAAAAAACTTCTCCCATATCACATTTCAACCTTAAGCTCGAAAATTCAATACACAACATGATATTATAATTCACAAAGGCAGAAAATACCACAGAATCCTTTTCCAGCGAAAATTTTATTGAAACAAACAACATATTTGCTCTTAGAGGCGAAAACCTCTTCCTATTTCATTGCGTGCGTGAAGACAAGAAACTCAATTGTGTCAAATTACCATGTACTTCAGGTAAATACTGCTCACTTTGATTTCGTCTCGACGGGCGATAGATTGTTGTCGAGGTCCAGTACTCGTCGCTTTTGAGATTCATGCCTAGTTTATCCAACTGACTTTCCACTATTGAGCTCCATAAGGGTATATTTTGTTTAAGGATCCACTAAAACGCCATTCGCGTTGCATGACTTTCGACGCCATTGCAGGCTAAGTTAATGATTCTACTGTGTCCACCAGAGAAATCTACGCAGTTCCACTACCCTCTCGATCCTAAGAAAATACGCCCAGAAGGCTCTATACACAAAGACACCACTTACCAGGGGAGTGACAGGCAAGACTTTTACCGACACGGAAAAAAAAAAAACTAAAAAAAAGAAAAAAAAGAAAACAAACAAACTAAACGAAGACCTCGACTGGGTTTGCCTTATAAGGCAACCCAGTAATGACCGAGGGCCAATATTCCCCAGTATGACTCGATCTAGCTCAATTAGTTAGTAGTTAATTATATGGCTTTTTAATTACCTTTTGCTTTGTTTTTGCAAGGGCATTATGGGAGAATAATGCCCTACAATTCAGTCACAATTAGCCAATCAGAGCGCGTGTTATATCGGCTACAAATACAAGTCATATAATAATAATTCTTATTGTCTGGCATTTGAAAGAGTACAATCCAGAAGTGCAACTCTTCAAAGGGAAAGGGTTCAAGGGAACATAGTTTTTTGATTATATGGCAAGCAATTCTCAGGCTAAATGAATCACTCTGATTGGCTGGTTTTTCAGTCGGGATGTTACACTATGGACCATTACCATGGAAACCATATTTTTTCAAGTTGAGCAGAATTTAATTTTTTCATCACAACAGTACAATAACAAATTATATAGAAAATTGTAAAAGGTTACTGTTCAAACTTTGCTGATGGAAGACGAAAATTACAAACATTCACCCACTGAAGCGGAGAAATGTCCGAAACAATGCCATATAACAAACAACTTACTCACCTCACTTTCTTGGGACCGTGCTGGGGAATGTTAGCCCTTGGTCGCTTTTGTACAGACCTCGCTGCACTCAGTCCATACTACTACGCCCTTGAGCCAATCTTCCCCAATACAGCCCTCGGACGCGGTTAGCAAGAGGTTATAGTTGGACATGGACATTATTAAACCCTTTCACCCCCTGAATCCCTGAAGTGTCACTCTTAGGATGGAAAGAGTAATATAAACAAAACCAAATTTGACTTATTGTACTGCTTTGAAAAACAATTAACAAATTATTCGCTGAAGGCGAAGTGTAATATTGGTGAATGTTTACCGAGACGTAGTCGAGGTAAATATTTAACAACTATTCACTGAAGTGGAGGTGGCTAGCGGTGGATATTTACCGAACTGCAAAGCGGCGAGGTAAATATCCAACGCTAGCCACCGACACTGCGGTGAATAGTTGTTTTAGTAATATACTAAAACAGTGAGATAATATACAGCACAAAAAATTAATTTGGATGTTTTCTTCACTTGTCACAGGATATTTGGAGTTTGACAAGCCAATCAGCGTGCGAGTTCAACGCTATCCACTGTTTTAAATAGTATATACTAATCCCCAATATTTACTGAGCCTGAGGCGAATAATTAGTGTAATTTTTAGTGGTGAATATCAAGAAAGTGCAAAACAACGGGCTAAAACAAGATAAAAAGACACGAAAAGTGCTTGATTGGCTTAGCAGCTGTGCCTCCAAAATGTTATATTCACCAGGTAGCGCGGTGAATATAACACTTAATTCTTATATTCACCGCTGAAAATTATACTAAATATTATTAATGGGAAGAATTAGTAATGTTTGGGCCACTGAGTCAGTGAAGTGAACACTGGACAGTTTGGATGTCCAGGATTTATTTGAATTGATGTACATGTAAAATAACCTGAAGCGATCAAAGGTAGTAAAATGAGGACAATCACTTAACACGAATGCAAACCTCATTTG
>NC_090886.1:2200748-2225748 GCF_036669925.1 Montipora capricornis | reverse complement strand
TCCCAAATAATGTTATCAGAAATTAGACAGCATTCCTTGGCAGTGTTTCACATACCGGTAACATGCTGACTTACACTCCTCATACATGATGCTTTTAACATAAGATCGGCTTATCAATAGTGTTAAGATTAACAGTTATAAGGATTGACTCATAAACCACAAATACATGGAACAATTTTATTATAACACTTATACACAGAGTAACTGTTAAATAATGCCACCTCGTGTATTCAACATGAAATAAATACATACTGTATAATATGCAATATGATATATAACAAATTAATAGCCATAGCAAGGTTGTTGTGACATTAATAGTGTTCACTGTTCGGTGTAGTGCTTCCTTTTCTTTTCTTAGTGGAGTACAAATGCCAGGCAGTAAACTGAGAGATTTGTTGAGGAGTGCAGGTAACGAGATTCAGGAAGTGTCACCTCACTCTTCTCCCCAACTTCAACGTCATTCTCATCTGGGAATTACGTTAACGTCACAAAGTATCCCCTAGACTCCAATACTCAAGTAAAGATAAACAAGTGCATTTACATGTACCATCACAAAAAAAAAAAAAAAAATGGCGCTAACCCTTACTTTTACTTTATCTTTGGAAATAGTTAGCAAATGCTTACATTTAAAGGGAGACTTAAGCTGGTTGTTGATTATGATCAGCTAAAGTAAATAATTCAGGCTATCGTACCCCATTCAATTTTATTCAATTATGGTTCTGTTCACATCTGCAAAAGTCCAAATACAATAGGCAGGGTAACCTCACAGTATGAGACAAAATGGCGCCATATCGCATGGCTGGCACAATTCTGATAACCATGTTTGAGGCAAGAAGAGAACCAAGGAAAGCTTCCGAGTCAGAATAGAAGAAGACAAATCCAAATCTTTGCTCCATAAAGCGATTAGACGTTTCGTCTGCTTGTACCACCATATGTTCGCCATTCTGTTCAATTACGCACTGTAGTTACTTCAAACAACCCTCTTGAGGTTGCTTGAAATACTTATAATCCAATTATAATCACGCACTGTAATTAGTGGATGTGAACCCATTCCAAACTTATTTGTGTTATAATTGCTGCCACAGTGAGTGAGCCTGAAGTGAACGAACGAGGTATAACTATCTATTTGGGACAAGAACACATTTTTCTTTGAAACGTAAGGGATTGTGGTAATGTGCAATTGGGGGAATTAAGATGCACGGTATGATCTGCTCTGTTTTTCCTTTCACTTCTCGGGATACTTTCACCGTCACGCAATACAAAAATAAATTTAAGGTCGTTCAATGAAAAAGGCCAAGAATTCTTGCAATGGTGTTGCGAGACAAGTTGGATGAAAATTGCACAGCAACTTTATAGAGTTTTGTATGGAGACGCCATGTGGTCCACCAATATAAGTGAGTAACCAACGAAAACATCTATTGTTCACTTTGCGACAAAAGCACTTACTTTTTGCTCATGAGATAAAATACATGTGTATGAACACATCTGTTAATGTTCCGTAGTGTTTTTGAAAGGCTCAAACTGCCGAGAGGGTCATCCTCAACCTCCTTTAGATAAAAATTCAGAAGATCTTGTGATTTTGATTTTAGAATTTGGATGACGTCACTGTGAAAACCATCTATCGTTTTCTTTCTTCTCTTGAGAGGTCGAGTGGGGGGGGGGGCATGTTTTGTACCGACTCCCTGCTCAAGACTTATTAAAATTTCCCTTCATTTCCATGCACGAATCGTCGTTAAATTACCACAAGCATGATTGAACATCTCCCTTCCCCTCAGCAGCATTTCTACCATTTAGGTAAACCACTAGTTTGATCATAATCGAGGCCTAATGTGAACACAGCTTTAGTTGGGCGTTCATCAAAGTACAACTGTGTATGCATTTCTGGAGGCAAGTGTAAATTGTCAGCAGGAGAGGCTGTAAATGCCTACTTACTTTAGGCGAGGTATGACAAAGGCCACAAATGACACCACAACTGTGATGATTGTCATAAATATCTTCATGGCCAACTCAACAGTGATAGGAATTCCCAGAATTTTAAGACCCATATCTTTCTCACACCATGACATATACTGGAATACCTGCATATCCTCTGAGGGAAGATCAGTTGATGTGGGAGTAATTCGTGCTTGGCATCTCTTGCAAGCTTGTACAACTATGCGGTGGGAGGCAGCTGCGACAACAGCTGGCGGGTAGAGTTTGACAATAATGCTAATTAAATCGTAAATGACTGTTCCCATAAACTGCCATAAAGGATAATCTTGGCCAAAGGCGGAATTGAAATAAGCAAAACTGAATATGATCATGTCAAAAGCGTGATATGCCAGAGCCAATGAAATTATAACACCAAAATCTTTTTGAGTTCTTTCCAGATTGGAAAGTATAATGGAGTGTTTGTAAAGAATATATCTTGATGTGCACTCCATGGACTTCATTTCCTCTACAACAGTATCAATTTGTAGGCTGTGGGCATGACAAACAAATCCATAGATACTTAGCCACGTTGCCCACCAACCTGCGATGAAAACAATCACTGCTATGTAAGATATGTAATGCCAAGTTTTCGAAAAGAAAGGAAGCCAGTGGACAATAAAAAATGCAGTGCAGAGACCCCATAGGCAAAGCGACATAAAAGTGTATCCTTTTGCAACTCGGCTCAGCTTTTTGTGCCATACTTGTGAAACGCCCTGCACGCTGAAAACGAGCTCAACAAACTGACCTCTACTTAAATAATAAACAGAGAAGATGAACGGGCACAGGAACACCAAACAAGTACAGAAACTGTTCATAATTTCTCTGAAATGAATCTTGGTCTTGTCAAAACCGTAGTGTACAAAGTCCAAACACATAATTGCTGTCAGACATGCAAACCAAACGATGAAGATGAAAATTCGATAGACACGCCAGGCGAATTCGAATTTTCCGTCACTCGGTTTCCACATGCCCAGAATTTGTAGGATGTAGTAACACGGTCGTATTGCATGCGGTGAACGGGGTCCTCGATGAACATCAAGAGAAGGCTGCAATCTTTCATCGTAAGAGCTATCGATTAAAGATTCTATTTCTCTAATATTTCTTGAGTTTACGTTCATGTCTCGCGAATTGTTGTCCTCTGTTGCGGTTGTGCTTTCAGTATCTAGATCTTCTTCCGTGAAAACGACCCCCCTGCGTAGTATCCCCAGTTTTTCTCCTAACGTTGGAAGACCTTTCAAGTCTCCACTCTTGACTTTGCGGCAAGTATCTGATTGCAGGCCATCCTGTTTTTTTTTTTAACTTTGAAAGTGAATATTTGTCACGCATTCCCCAAACTAGGAATGGTTTAAGAGCAGCGCTTCTCTTCTGAGTGAAAATTAAAAATCGTACTTGTCTTAAAAAACCAAAAAAAAAAAAAGGTAAAGAAAGAAAAGAAGGAAGCAAAAATAAATAAAACATAGCAGTGGAGAGTTTGGTAGGACCCATTTCAGAGATTGAGATCGAAGCTAAATCCGTTTCCTTCCGATTCCAAGCACCACAGGCTCCCCAAACTTATAATTCGAATGCTCAGTCAAGATATGTATACGGGAAACATGAACGCCGAAAAAAATCGGCTGATCTTAGTTTAGAGCGACGAAACAAGATAGTGTAAAACTACTCTAAACATATGTACATGGAAAAAAAGATAGTAAAATACTGTCAACAGTTTGCCTGCCTACCAGCCAGTTGACCTTTAAAAATAGCTTTAGATTCGGACGCTCTTATGTCATTTGGTAATGAATTCCAAAGCATTCCTCCACTGTATGAAAAAGACCCTTAATAATATTCTGTTTTTGGACCGTGGTACAGTACAAATTATATTATATTCCGTATTTCTTACCTTAGATTTATAAGGGTTGTTCTCACAGGCATTCGAGAAAAGATCGCTTAAAGTAACTAGCAAGCTCTTCCCAGTTTAGTTGTTTTTGTATTTGTGCTGAACGAACATCATAACCTTGAAAGGTTATTATGCATGCAGCACGATTTTGTAATTTCTGGATCCTAGTGGCAAGTCCCCGGTCTAAATTGTCCCAAACAACGTCACATGTAGTAGTCGAACACAGGCTGGATAAGGGATTTGTAAATTGTATTTAGAACATCTAATGGTACATAATCAAGTGCCTGTTTTAGACCACTGATGGAGCGATTTACTTTTGAGCAAAGTTTGTCAACATGCATGCTCGTTCCATTTAAGATTTTCATCTAAGTGAATTCCTAAACAGGCTTTATGTATGAGTCAAAACTTGTACTACCACTAGGTAGTGTTAAGGCTAGGTTAGGACCGACAGATGATGTAAAATGGTCATTTAACATCTCGCACATTTCTGCGGGTTTTGCGGTGAAGGAATTATCATGACGTTTTAGTTCACTTACTGAAAAATTACTAGTGCACTTACGATATGTTAACTTATTGATTTTCCTCCATATTTCCTTCGAGTTACCCACATTTTGTTCCACTGATTTATAATAATTTGCTTTATCCATTTTAATCTCATTATTTATTCTATTTCTTTCTTTTCTGTATTTATCCCAGATAGATGGCCGTTTTGTTAATATAGCTTGCCTTTTCAGTCTGTTTCGACCTGTAATCAGCTCCCTCAGCTCAGTAGTAATCCAAGGGGATTTTTAATTTCTTACTCGCGGAGTTCTCATGGGCGCATGAGCGTCAGCTATTTTTAAGAACATATTTTCCCAGATTTCAACAATTTCACTGCGAGTAGTGCAATTTCTTGGGCTATCCCAGGGGGCTGACTTTAGGTCTTCTCTGAAGGCATTTGCATTAAAGTTGTCACATGCTTATGAGTGTTTTTAGATGAAATGGCAAAGTTACGAACGAACAAAACGCTTACGAACAGAACGCTTCAAATTGAGCGGTCGTGGAACATGGCGGCCCGGCGTAAATTTTACTGCTCCGATTATCGTTCTTCTTGCCTTCATAATCGCTTTTTCTCCTTTGTATCATGCGGATTCCCAAGTTGACGACATGGTCTATACTCCTCTTGAGTCTTCTTTCTCCAAGTTGCCTTATGGAATTGGCCTTGAAGCTTTACAGCGGTTTCTTCGTAAACCAAAGCAATCCGCCATCTTGTTCACAGGCCAATCCAAAAAGTCTTTGGTGCTAGCACTGCGTTTGTGTGGTGGTGACGTCGAGCTAAATCCTGGACCTAACTTCAAATATCCTCGCGGAATGTGCGCGAAACCTGTCAAACTGAATCAGCGAGGAGTGCAATGTGATATTTATGATTTTTGGTTTCATACCAAATGTATGTTTATTAACTCCAAGACGTACGAAGATCTTGCAAATCTCTCGACTGCATGGCTATGCCCTCTATGTGGAGTAGCAAATTTTACGCATTCCCTTACTGATCAGGATATCTCGCTGGCGCTGTCAAATGCTTCTTCAAGCCTAACGATTTCAAACTCATCAGTGTTCGGTCCGACAAATATTCAGTTATCAGTTCTACACCGGCACGTTCAGCACCTCAGGAACTTGCATTTTATTCTTCAAGTTGGACCTCCCTCGAGTCCTCTTCTTCTCGCAGCGAAGCCGCCTCCCTGCAACCTGTTTCCCCCAATATCCTGATTGCTAATTTCCAAGGCATCAGATCGAAGGTCGCTGGGTTGAGTATTCTTATTGATGCTCATAAAGTGGATATCATCAGTGCTTGCGAAACTCACCTAACACCAGACATCAGAAACAGTGAACTTTTTTCATCAGATTTCACTGTGTACCGTAAAGACCGTTACCACTGTGGCGGAGGCGTTTTAATTGCAGTAAAAAATCATCTTGCTTCTCTTCCCCACCCGGATCTTGACGCAAACTGCAAGATTGTGTGGGCAGAGGTCATCTTCGAAGGAGAAAGTCTTTTTATTTGTTCCTCCTACCGTCCTCCATCGGCTGATGAGGCTACATTAAACAAACTTGACATATCTCTGAAGAAAGCCGTCAATCTCGCTGGCAACCGCCACATCCTGGTCGACGGGGACTTAAATCCTCCATTCATTAACTGGAATACTTTATCAGTAGCTACACCAGCTCGCGATTCCGGGTTTGTGTCATTACCCCCTCGATATCGTACAGGATTCTTATCTTGAACAGCTGGTTCTGGAACCCACCCGTTCGACACCCGTCTTGGTGCCACAACTTCCAACACTCTTGATCTTCTCCTCACATCCAAACCTGGGCTTATTAATGATGTGCAAATAATACCTGGCTTAAGCGATCACGATCATGTTGTTGCAACTGTAAACAAGTGTGTACAAGTTCCGTCACAGAAAAGCAGGAGAATTTAAAATTTTGGAAAGGGCAACCTCGAGGGTTTCAGTCGCGATATGGCACAACTTGCGGAGCATTTCCAACTCCCTTTTCACCTCCGTTCCGTTAACGAAAACTGGTCCCTCTTTAAAAATGCCATACTTTTCTTTGCTGATAATTATTTCCCTTGAGAGCTGCTCGCCCAGCCAAACCGAACCCCTGGTTTAAGAGAAGCCTACGCCATCTAATGCAAAAGAAACAGAGGCTCTTTTATCGTGCTAAGTCATCAAACTCTCTCCACGCCTGGAACGCATCGTAAAATTACCTCTCGAGCCATAAACCAGGCACGTAACGACTATGTATCCAATCTCCTGGATGAAAATCTCTGTAGAGGTTTTGCACGGCAGCCATGTTGCATGGCAGAAACAATGAAAATGTTTAGCATAAGAAAGAACATTTGTTCCCATAGGAAAAATAATCTATTGTTCCTGCCATGCAACATGGCTGCCGTGCAAAACCTCTATATATGCCCAAAAAAATTCTAGAGGTACATAAAATCCAAGAGGCAGGACTTTTTTGGGATTCCTTCCTTAAAGGTCAACAACCAGATTATCGTGGACAACAAAGAAAAGGCAAACGTTTTAAATTACTGTTTCCATTCTGTATTCACCACTGACGATGATAGTCCCTCATCAATTCCATCTTGCAATATAGCTTCCTCACATCTCAATCAAAGGAGTCGCTGACCTTATAAACCAACTTAAGTCTAACAAAGCGACTGGCCCGGATGGCATTTCTGCCCAACTCCTAAAATTAGCTCCTGTCGATGCTGCAATTATACTAAAGTGCATTTTCCAGCAGTTCTTGGATTCCGGAATTGTTCCTATCGACTGGAAACACGCCCTTGTCACTCCTCTCCACAAGAAAGATTCGAAATCGTCAATCGGTAACTATAGGCCCATCTCACTAACCTGTATTTCTTGCAAATTACTTGAGCATATTCTTTGTAGTCATATTATGAAACACTTATCTACGAGCAATCTTCTATCTCCATTCCAACATGGCTTTAGAAAATTTCACTCCTGTGAGTCCTAGTTTATCACTATCCACGATCTTGCTTCCGCCCTAAACGACAGAGGCCAGTCCGACGTGGTGCTCTTGGATTTTTCCAAGGCTTTTGATTCCGTCTCTCACCAGCGGCTATTTACTAAGTTGGCACACTATGGTATCAGGGGTAAACTGCTGTCTTGGTTCAAAAGTCTATTAACCGTTGGACGGTTAAAAGAAACGTGGAGCGAAAATCAAAAATTGCGTGAATAAATTACAAGAGAAGAAAGAGGCTATCAGTGAAATCAACGGACACATACTAGCCAACATAATCTACTTGTTTACCAATCAGCAAAATTAAATTAGTGTTGCCGAACGTGCACTTACACTCCATGACTAAAAGATTTCGACATATGTGAAAACAAAGTTGCGATTTTTTAATGTTTGGTTTAATTCAAAAGAGCATATCTTTTTTCATTACTGGACAAAATTTTTGAGCACAACGTCGTAAGAATTTGAACACGAAGAAGCTGGTGAAATGTACATTTCTTTCCTGATCGATCGCAATGATAAAGATACTGTTGAATGTTTTTTAATGCAGGAAGAGAAGTTGACCCGGTCTTTGGGAGTAAAAATATTATGGTCGACTGGTGAGTTTTTTCCTTGTTTATTTGACCTGCAGAATGTCTGTAGAATGTGAGCTTGCGTGACGATCTCCTTAGACGTGAAAAAAAAAAGGATTTTGATTTAAGACATTTAAGAATTTAAATATGTCTGTTAATTTGACAATAACGTACTCAAAGAGTTTTCATTCTCTTTTCATTAAGAAAATTAACAAGTTGGCCGCAAACAATCATCAATTGTTGTAATTCAAGAAGCTGCAGACCTACAAATCTTACACTCACTCACTCACTCACTCACTCACTCACTCACTCGCTCGCTCACGAAACCACTTCAAAGATAGTAGGTAAATACACATATTTAATGTTTCAGAAGAGAAAAGACATCCTAAATGCAAAATAATTAAAAATAATAATTTTATACCAATTGTATTACAAGTAATTGTATGATCTTTCAGTTAATTAGTTATTCTAGTAGATATCATCGCTTTTATTGTAACGAGACCGATACCTCCCTTTGGAGAGTAAGGCGCAATAAAGATTTACTGTTATTGTCACTCACTCACTCACTCACTCACTCACTCACTCACTCACTCACTCACTCACTCACTCACTCACTCACTCACTCACTCACTCACTCACTCACTCACTCACTCACTCACTCGCTCGCTCGCTCGCTCGCTCGCTCGCACGCTCACTCACTCGCTCGGACACTCACTCACTCGCTCGGACACTCATTCACTCGCTCTGACACTCACTCACTCGCTCGGACACTCACTCGCTCGGACACTCACTCGCTCGGACACTCACTCACTCACTCACTCACTAACTCGGACACTCACTCGGACAGCCCCGATGACAATATGGTAGTGCATTTATGCTAAGTGCAGTACCACAAAAAACGGGTTTGAGTGTCCCCTTTCTATTGGTATCGTGTGGATGGAACTAGGCACTACTGAATTAAAAGCGACGCTGTTAATAAAATTCAATTCACGCAAATGCTGCCTCAAAATTGCTGTGAGTTAATATAAAAGATGTTATATGTCCACGTGCACGTAATCAGGTTCAGAAGTGTCATGTCACTCTTCGCGCCAACTTCAACTTCATCTCATCTGGGAAATTACGTTAACGTCACCAATTACTCCTTAGACTGTGATACTCTAGTAACTAAAGGGTAGACAACTGCATTTACCGTCATAAAAAAAAAATGATGCTAACCCTAGTTTAAATTTGCTCCTGTCCTTCATTAAAAGAAGAAGTCTTCTTTTAATAAAGAATACGAGCAAATTTAAAAACTAGCCCAGAACTCCCCAAATCGACACAAGGACACAAGGTGAAGTAAAAGTAAGTTTATGTTATTTATTTTCCTCGTTGTAAACTAGGATTAGCCGATTTTTTAAAAGCATTTCATGTTTCCCATATAAACTCTACAAATCGTTACGTTGACTGAGCATTCGAATTATGTGTTTGGGTAGCCTGTGGAAATAGACAGCAAAGAGACACATGTTGGGCGTGCATCGAAGTACGTACATTTCTGAACATAAGTGCAAACTGTAGACAGGAGAGGCTGCAATGCCTACTTACATTAGGCTGTGTAGTCTTCTCTATATCGACTTTATTAGAAGTTATCCATCCTAGATGTACAATCAGTAAACTTATATCAAATGGCTTCTATGACGTTATTGATCGAACGATAACGTCACATCCCCCTTTCGGTAAAATAAGAAAAATCAGGAAAGCGTGAATCACTGATAAGAATCTGTTCTGTTCAGGCTACGAAATACCCTTTGCTCTCGACAACGGTTAACAATAACTCTAATGATCTGACGAAACTACTAGTATACTCTTCGTATAATGACTACAATTCTTCGAACGAAAAGCACATGTTCTGGTACCCCATAATATTAACACGACAAATGTCCCCAGTAGGGTGGTCACATAACAAGTCTAATCTCACAGGGGGTCGTGATAGTCTTCCACAGCGGGTCCTCGCCCGAACAGAATCAAACCATCAATCAAAAAAATCAAATGAAATGTCTCAGTGCAATGTGTGTTCTTTGTTCTTTGTTCTTTGTTCGAAGACTCAACGTTTTAAGTGTTCTTTAGAGATCTAATCGCTTAGGTGGAATAACACTTCTTCCCTAACGGGTTATTGGGAAACTGTTGGAATTTTTACTCTTTGAATTATGGGGTGGGTCTTGTTTTCTTTCGATGTCCTCCTCTACGGGTGGAGTTGGGGTTGCAACCGGATGTCTCCTATTTCTCCTCAGAAGGGACTGTTCTGCCTTCACAACATAGGTTCCGGGGATTTCTGTACTATGACCTTTGTCTTCTGGTTTTAACTCAGGGAGTGTTAAAGCTCGGTGTCGCCGGTTATAGGTCTCGGCTTGTTTCTGCTTGTACACCTGCTCCGTTTTTCGAGAGAGGAAGTGTGGTTCGCAACTTCCTTCCCATTAGCAGCTCGGCCGGGGCAAAGCCATTGTGGAGTGGGGAAGATCTGTACGACAGTAGAGCTAAGGAGGAATCTTCGGACTTGGTTATCAAGTCTTTGGCAGTCTGAACAGCTCGTTCTGCCTCACCATTGCTTTGTGGGTATTGGGGGCTCCTTGTTAGGTGAGTTAACCCACAGACATCACTAAATTTGGAAAATGTAGCAGCTGAGAACTGTGGACTATTTTCTGATGTAATGATCTCTTGAATACCATGGCAGTAGAAGAATGACTTCCGGTGACTTACCACGTTTTCTGAGGTGGTACTCTTTAGAGGGGCAATCTCGAAGAATCGTGAGTAATAATCAACAGCGATTACATACTCTTTACCACTGTGGTAGAAAAAGTCAGTGCCTACTTTCTGCCAAGCTCGTTCTGGAAGTGGAGTTGACATCATTGGCTCTGCTTGGTTCTTTTTCCATTTGCGGCATATTGTGCAACTGGTGACTATAACTTCAATTTGCTTGCTGAGTCCTGGCCACCAGACCGAATCACGGGCTCTTTCACAACAATTACGAATCCCTTCATGAATCCTGTTTAGGATACCCAAGCGCAGAGACGATGGGATGAGTTCTTTGGTCCTTCATCAGGAGACCTCTTTGGTCAGTGATGCTTGCTCTCTCAGGCCAATATTTTGCAATATTTTTCAATTTTGACTTGTCTGGCCAGGCTTCTGCACAGAATTCAAATAGCTTTCAGCACAGTTCGTCATTCTGTTGATGGAGTTTTAACTCTTCCAGTGTTCTCTCTGTAGCGGGTAGGCTTTCAAGGATATGGGCTACGTACAAATTTAGGTCTTGACTAAGGCGTTCATCTTCTTTTGAAACAGGTTTTCTCGGTGGTTCTCATGATAGGGCATCTACTGTTATTAACTGTTTCCCGGGTACATGTTTTATCGTGAAGGAATACTTCATCAGCCTCATTCTAAACCTTTGAAGTCTCGGGGGTAATTCATCCAGGGTCTTCGAGCCGAACAGAGGTACAAATGGCTTGTTTCGATCAGGATATCTTTGCCTAGGATATAATCATTGAATTTCTCACAGGCCCAGGTGGTCGCAAGCGCCTCCTTTTCGATTTGGGCGTTCCCCTGTTCTGTACTCATTATGGATCTTGAGGCATAGGCAACAGGCTTTCTTTCTTTGTTTTCTTGCTCTTGAAGGAGTACAGCGCCAAGGCCAAATGATGATGCGTTAGCTGATAATATGGTGGTCTTTTCAGGACCATAATGTGCAAAGACAGGAGTTGAACTTAGTTCACTGTTGAGTTTTTTGGAGGAATCAGAGAGGTTTTTTGTTTTCTCTGCGAAGTGAGGAATAAACGTCCAAAGTTGGTTGACCATTCCAAGAAATCGCAGAACGTTACTCACATTTTGGGGTGTGTCCATATAGTGAACCGATTCAATTCTCACTGGGTCTGGCTTGATGCCTTCTTCGCTGATCACATGTACAGGAAATTTGACTTCTCTCTAGGAGAATTCGCAGTTCTCTGGGTTAAGAGTTTCACCGGCCTCGTCCAGTTTTCTGAGTACTGCTCTCAGTCTTGTATTGTGCTCTTCTTGTGTCCTGCCGTGGATGAGCATATCTTCAGTGATGGAAATATGGCCATCCAGTCCTTCCAATATCTGACCCATCTTCTTCTGATAATGTTCGGGAGCAGACTTGATCCCGAAGGGCATTCTGTTAAAACAAAATCTGCCATGCAAAGGGTATGATAAATGTTGTCAGCAAGCGAGACTCTCGGCCAGTCCAACATGACTTCTCTTGCCAAAATCCTGACTATTCCACGTTGGTAAAGTGCTTTGATTCTCTGATCTGAGCCAGCATGTTTTCAATCTTGGGTAGTGGATAAGTTTCCCGTAACACGCTTTCGTTAAGCTTTGTGAGGTCGACACATACACGTATTTTTCCATCAGGTTTTGGGACGACAACCATGCCTGCAGACCAGTCAGTGGTTATATCCACTTTAGAAATGACTCCCAGCTAGCGCTTTTCCATGCGTTCTAACTCTGTCTTGACTTTGGCCATAAGGAGGGGGACATTGGGGTGTATTAGAAACCGCAAAACCGAAGAAAAAATTATCCAAAACCGCAAAACCGCAAAAAATTTCGGCCAAAACCGAAAACCGCGCACAAAACCGTCAGAAAACCGATACAACGGTGACAAGTGGGGCATACAGAGCAAACTATACTAACATTTTATTTAAAGTATTTGTGAATGTCATGGACTTGTCTAAAGCCTCCATATCTTTTAGTATCTGCTAAAATCTTAGGCTTTATTTCTGTCGTTCTCTCGAGCCCGGACTTTATGCGGTGTCTGTGCAGTGTATGTCATTTGCAGACTGCAGACAAATAGCGCTAACCGTTTTAAAATGGGTTTAAAATGGGTTCTTAGACTTAAATACTGTTTATCAGCGCTATTTGAAATGGGATCAGCGCTATTTGTCTGCAGCCGGCAGTCTGCAAATGTCAGACACCTGACTTTGTGGGCTCATTTTCCGTAAAGCAGCTGGTAATGGAGCCAAGTTAACTTAGAAGAATTTGCACACAAGCTATAGCTCTGGAAACTTCAATCGAAAATCTCTAATTGAACATATCTATTTGATAACTAAGACCGGACAGTTTGGAGATTCGAATGGAATTCTTGCTGGCCGTCATCAGAATCACTAGCTTCCTCACTCATGTCATGCTCATTCAGATCTTCATGGGGTCCTTCATCTTCATCCACTCCGCACCAACTCGGGCGTCATTCAACACGCCTGATCCCCTACCGTGACATCTACTTTGTCACGCATTCCTCTCAATAACTTTGGCGTTTCGCGGCTATAGACTGTTTTCATGTGACGTCTCCGGGAATTGAGCTCTATCATCACTCAAACGTTTTCTTTTGTTTCGGAGGAAAAACAAAGCTACTGATCACGTGAGTGAAAGCAGATATCTTGTACCTATGGGACCTTACATTCTATTTATCAGGCCCTAGCACAAAGTCCCATTTCAACTACTGCAATGTTGTTTTGGGGAAACTGTGGAGTAACTTTGCAGGACAAATTGCAAAAACTACAAAACAGAGCAGCCCGTGTCTTGACCTACCCTAACTATGACGCTGATGTCAACAATTTATTTGAACTCTTAAGATGGAAAACCCTAGTCTCTCAAAGGTAAATTGAAAGAGCAACAATGGTATTTAAATCCCTAAAGGGACTAGCACCTGATTATCTCTGCTCGAAATTTGTCCATCGCGATTCTGGTAATTGTTTGAGAGACTCTGTGAATAAGGTAAATGTTCCGCAACCGCGCACAAACTACTACAAAACAGCTTTAGCTATAGTGGCGCAGTTTTGTGGAACAGTTTGCCATTAGAACTAAGGAAAGCAGTGTCCCTCAATCAATTCAAACGACTGATTAAAGAGGTTATCTAAACCATTATTCTAAACACGGCATTCATGGAAAGCAGCTTTATTGTATGATATTGAGTAAGATAGTTAATGTAGTTTATCTACACTTGGTTTTAAATTTTTAATTGTACATATGGTTTTATATGGCTGATGAATTGTACCGTGGTTAAATAAAGATTAAACACTCTATTCGAGATCAATTGCCGCTTAAATCTAAGAAACGGGAACCCAAATAGGACAAAATAGGAAAACCCAAAAAGCACATTAGATAACAAAACCGAAAAACCGCTCGTATTTTCTACGAAAACCGAAAACCAAAAGCAAAAAAACGAAAAATCCGCAAACCGCAATGAACACCAAAACCGAAAAACCAAAGTCTTTTGGCACAAAAACTGAAAAACCGATCTAAAAAATAGCCAAAACCGCAAAACCGAAAATGCCAATGCACCCCTCCATAAGGGGTAATGCAACTTCTCTAGGTGTTGTCAACGCGAAGGGAGCCGGTGCATCTGCTTTCAATTTGATCTTGAATTCTCTCTTTAATTCACCCAGTCCTTTAAATAGACTTGGGTGTTTCTCTTTGGCTTCTGATTCGATGTCATTGTTCGTGATGTGCGGGTTAGACTCTATTCTCAAAACTTTTTGAACGATTTTAAGGGCATCGGTTGCAGGTTTTCCCAATAAAGGCCCTCGAAGGTTTTTCCCAACATAGATGTCTTGCAGTGTTTCCTTTCACAACGCCTGCCACGGAAAGCTTTGACTGACCAGGGCCAAATAGCTTTTTCGTCGCTTTTCGCAACTTCGGTAAGCCGGTTTGCAAATAAACATTCTCTGGGATAACAGTGACGTCTACGCCTGTGTCAATTTTAAACTTAACAGTGGTGTGTCCCAGTGTCAAATCGACAGACCATGTTGTTTTCCTTTAGCACCTTCGATCGATCCGAGTAAGTAATCATCGTTGCTTTCTGTGTCTGGAGCTTCCTCTTAAATTGAACGGAAACTTTTGGTTCTACACTGCGAGGCACAAAGAGGTTACATTGTTAGCAGGGCATTCTTCGCGTTTGTGCGGCGATGATAACAACATTTCTTCAAGGGATCACGTTTCACTTTCGAATTTCTCTTTCGCACATTGTTGTTCGGAGGTTTTTCATTCGCTTTATCCTTGTTGGTCCATGTTGTTTTCTTCTTACTTCGGACTGATGATATCTCTCCTCCGTCTGTTGTTAGTATCTCGTGATGCTGTTTTATTCACAGCTTTCTCGAGTGTAAGCTTCTCATCTTGCTTGAGTTTTTGTGATAAGGCGGAGTACCGGATTCTAACTACAATGCGTTCCCTTATTAACTCTTCCTTGAGAGGTCAAAACTGGCAAGTTTCTGCGAGCTCGTGTAGGGATTCAATGAATTCAACCACAGATTCTTTTTCCCCTTGAACGCGTTTGTTAAAACGTGCTTGTTCAAAGATCAAAACATTTGAGCGGCCCACAAAATGAGTTTAAAAGTGTCGTTTGACTGTCGCGTATACAGTATCCCTTTCAGCCAAATGAAAGCTTTTTAGAATATCGTTAGCGTTTCCTCCAATTGCATACACCAACGTATTAACTTGAACTTTATCATCTTTTTCGTCGAGGATAACTTTCGAATCTTTCGATCCAACGCTTCCATTTCGGGGCTTCCTTGAGTGCAACTTTTTCGGCAACGGAATTTGAGATGATGCCATTTTGCCTTTTAAAATGCTTATACGGGTTGAAAATGTTTTAAATGATCCCGTTCCTTGATACAATGTGTAGTCTTCTCAATATCGGCTTTTTTAATAACGTATTCGTAGTCATCCATCCTACAATCTTGGACAAAATAGATGGGAAATTTGAAACCCCCTCCCCCAAATCAAGGATGGGAAAATGGCGCGTTTTGGCTTTTGCGCAGCTTCATCCTTGCTTTCGGGGGGATGGGGGTTTTCTGTTCCATTTTATTCTGTCCAAGATTGTAGATGTACAATCAGTAACGTATATCAAATTACTTCTATGACTTCATTGATCGAACGATAACCTCACAGGCGAGGTATGACAAAGCCCACCAATGACACTGCAACTGTGATGATTGTCATAAATATCTTCATGGCCAACTCAACAGTGATACGAATTCCCAGAATTTTAAGTCCCATATCTTTCTCACACCATGACATATACTGGAATACCTGCATATCCTCTGAGGGAAGATCTGTTGATGTGGGAGTAATTCGTGCTTGGCATTTCTTGCAAGCTTGTACGACTATGCGGTGGGAGGCAGCTGCGACAACAGCTGGAGGGAAGAGTTTGACAATAATACTAATTAAATCGTAAATGACCGTTCCAATTAACTGCCACAAAGGATAATCTTGGCCAAAGGCAGAATTGAAATAAGCAAAACTGAAAATGATCACATCAAAAGCATGGTATGCCAGAGCTAATGAGATTATAACACCAAAATCATTTTGAGTTCTTTCTATAGTGGAAAGTACAATGGAGTGTCTGTAAAGAATATAGCTTGATGTGCATGCCATGGACTTCATTTCCTCTACAACAGCATCAATTTGTAGGCTGTGAGCATGACAAACAAATCCATAGATACTTAACCACGTTGCCCACCAACCTGCGATGAAAACAATCACTGCTATGTAAAATATGTAATGCCAAGTTTTCGAAAAGAAAGGAAGCCAGTGGACAATAAAAAATGCAGTACAGAGACCCCATAGGCAAAGCGACATAAAAGTGTATCCTTTTGCAACTCGGCTCAGCTTTTTGTGCCATACTTGTGAAACGTTCTGCACGCTGAAAACGAGCTCAACAAACTGGCCTCTGTTTAAATAATAAACAGAGAAGAGGAACGGGCAAAGGAAGACCAGACAAGTACAGCAACTGTTCATAATTTCTCTGAAATGAATCTTGGTCTTGTCAAAACCGTAGTGTACAAAGTCCAAACACATAATTGCTGTCAGACATGCAAACCAAACGATGAAGATGAAAATTCGATAGACACGCCAGGCGATTTCGAATTTTCCGTCACTCGGTTTCCACATGCCCAGAATTTGTAGAATGTAGTAACAAGGTCGTATTGCATGCGCTGAACGGGGTCCTCGATGAACATCAAGAGAAGGCTGCAATCTTTCATCGTAAGAGCTATCGATTAAAGATTCTATTTCTCTCATATTTCTTGAGTTTTCGTTTGTGTCTCTCCAATAGGCCATTTCCGTGGTGCTGTTTGCGTTTGTTTGGAAATTAGTCTTGGTGAAAGGAAGGGAACTTTAAGTGTCTGTTTGTTTCGGTTTCGCAATGAGTCTTGGTGCTCAACTATTGTAATGGAAATGAGTTTGATTTGTATAAGAGTACGCAACTCATTTCCTCGTTGTGCCCCAGGACATGCAGCAACTCGGAAATGGAGTATTGTTGTCCGATTCCGGTATCTACAATAGGTCTTCTTCCATGAAAACGAGTCCCCTCCCCTACTGTCCCTAAGTTTTTTCCCAACGTTTCAAGACCTTTCAAGTTTCCACTCCCGATTCTTTTATTTCTCCTATGCGGCAAATATCCTGAAAATTCAGCCTGATTGCAGGTCATCTTTTTTCTTTTACTTTTGAAAGTGGATGTTTGTCACGCATTCCCCAAACTAGGAATGCGTGAAGAGCAACGCTTCTCTTCTGAGTGAAAATTAACAATTTCTTAAAAAAGAAAAAGCTAAAGAAAAGCAAGAAAAAATAAATGAAACATGGCAGTGGTGGTTGGAGAGTTTGGTGGGACCGATCTCCTGCCCCAGGTGAACGCCAAGCACCACAGGCCACCCAAACTTATAATATGTTCAGTCAACGTAACGATTTGGAGCAGCCGGTGTATACGTGAAAAAAATGGGCTAATTCTTGGAGCAAATTTCAAAACTAGCCCAGATCACCTAAAATCGACACAAGGACACAAAATGCAGTAAAAGTAAGTTTATTTTATTTATTTTCGTCGCTGTAAACTAGGATTAGCCGCTTTTTTTCAGAGTTTCATGTTTCCCACAAAAACCCGATTTCTTTTGTTTCTCCTTGACTCTTAATTCCAGCCTAACCTGTTTTATTTTCCTTCAAAGCGAAAGTTGCATTGCTGGTGTTTGTCCTGTATTCCCCAAAATAGAATTGCGTGACAAAGCAACGCTTCCATTTTCGGTGAGGATCTCCGTACAAATTGTACTCGTACTTGTCAGACGTTGTTTGTGATTCACATACGTGACAGTATTGCGTTACGTTTTGAGCCATGTAAGAGAATGTATGAAACGGTTCGAAAATCGCTCTAAATTCAACTTGTAGTAAAGGATTTAAATAAAAGAAACTTACTTTAGTCTGCTCTTGTGTTATTTTGAAGTCTTGGTGGCAACTGAGGCGTTCTAAAGTCGTTCTAAAGTCGTTCTAAAGCCATTTTGACGATTTAAACTTTTCCAGGTTTGCTAAAATGAAGCAGAAATGGGCAGGCAGCGTTCGAAAAGGAGCGTTTTTCGGGCGGATAAGATAAACCTTGGGATCCGAGGCGAAGCAGCTAGAAAGAAGAATTATCGATGGCTACCGTGAGGCAATTTTGGCGAGTTCCGAGCATTTTAGTGGAATTTATGGAGCTTCGAGTTCGAACCGTCGGCCGACCAGGTCGCCAGCCTTTCGTTTCACTTTAATGGAAAGCAAACCTGGAAAAGTTTAAATCGTCAAAATGGCTTTAGAACGACTTTAGAACGCCTCAGCTGCCACAAAGACTTCAAAATAACACAAGAGCGGACTAAAGTAAGTTTCTTTTATTTAAATCCTTTACTACAAGTTGAATTTAGAGGGATTTTCGAACCGTTTCATACATTCTCTTAAATGGCTCAAAACGTAACGCAATACTGTCACGTATGTGAATCACAAACAACGTCTGGGCTGCCTGTGGAAACACCGAAAAAATAGGAAACACGACAGTTTCGTGGATACCAGGGGCCAGTTCCTGAAAGATGTAATAACTCTATTCCAGGGATAAATGTGCCTTATTCCGGCACATTTATCCCCGCAATAGAGTATTTACACCTTTCAGGAACCCGCCCCAGAGCGAAAGGACCCTTTCATACGTTGATCGAGAACCAGGTATGCCCACTGCTGTACGATCATGTTACTAACTACATTCTTCAAATTCTGGGCATGTGTAAATGTCAGAAATGGAAAATTCAAGTTTCTCTGGCGTGTTTACCGCGTTTTTGTGTACTTCATATGGTTAGAATGTCTTCTGGCGATTATGGGTTTAGAGTTTGTTCTCCATGATTTTAAAAAGAACGAGATTCGCGTGGGAGAAATCATGAACAGCTTTTCAACTTATTTACTGTGCCCCTTCGTTTTCACAATCTATTATTTAAGCAGAGGACAGTTTGTTGAGCTCGTCGGAAACTGAGCAGAATTTAAACATGTTAGAGGGTGTCAATGGGGTTAACTGTTTAGTGTATAAAGACTGTTTTTGGCTGTTGTAACCGTATAAACAACAAAATATGAACCGACTAATATGGGGCGCCAAATGTAAAAATATTATTTAAGTACTTTCCCCCTATATTTTGTGTTATTTATAAATAACACATTCAACTACCTTTGCGATTTATAAATCACAAGGTTACGAACTTCGCGATTTATAAATCGCAAAGTTACCAACTTTGCGATTTATAAATCGCAAGGTTACGAACTTTGCGATTTATAAATCGCAAGATTACAAACTTTGCGATTTATAAATCGCAAGGTTATCAACTTTGTGATTTATAAATCGCACAGTTGGTAACCTTGCGATTTATAAATCACAAAGTTCGTAATCTTGCGATTTATAAATCACAAAGTGTGATTTATAAATCGCACTTTTGCAATTTAATAATAATATAACCGCAAACACATGAAATTCATGCCGCGGGCTCGTGGTCCAATGTTTTGATTTTTTGGTTCAAGACAAAACTTGACAAGACCGCTCTCCTCAGCCGTCTCACGAACAATTTCTGATGCATCAAGTGCTCAGGAATCATGACAGAAAAGTGGGGTAAGCATAGGTTTTATTTTCTTCATCAATTTTATTTCGATTTATGGCGAATCGGTCTGAGTTGTAAGCTTCTTTTTTTAATTTGCCGAGCTTAAAAAAGGAGGAGGAAAATCATTTTGTCCTGAATTTCATATTTACGTCCGACATAGACACTTTTGCGAGCGAAATGATGTAATGTAATATGCACTTGTCAGCATCTTTTGCATCTTGGCACTGATGGAATTTCTGCTAATGTTAATAGAGATTCATTTCATTAATTGACTCCTTCACGGAAAGAAATGAGCCCAATAAATTGACCTGCTCTGAAGTATTCTGCTTCAAAGATTCATAGCTCAGTTGGTAGAGCATTGCATCGGTATTGCAGAGGTCCTGGGTTCGACTTCCGTTAGAGTCTTAGAGCGACCTGTATTTTTCAGGTGTCTAGCAAAAATGGTTGCTTAAATTGTCGACCGAAGTCCGAGGATCACTTCTCTCATTCGTTAATGATAACTCGCAACGACACAGGTAAAGATGAAGCTAGATGAAATCGTTCAAACCTGAGAAGGAGCGGTTGGTGGGATGGATGCGCTACGTTGAAGATGCTGTAATCTCGAGCTCTGAAAATTGAAAACATGGCAATAAAACGAAGCTTACAATTCAGACCGATTCGCCATATATCGAAATAAAATTGACGAAGAAAATAAAACCTATCCTTACCTCACTTTTCTGTCATGATTCCTGGGCACTTAATGCATCAGAAATTGTTCCTGAGACGGCTGAGGAGAGCGGTCTTGTCAAGTTTTGTCTTGAACCAAAAAATCAAAACATTGGACCACGAGCTCGCGGCATGAATTTCATGTGTTTGCGGTTATATTATTAAATCGCACTTTGTGATTTATAAATCGCAATGTGCGATTTATAAATCATTTGTGATTTATAGATCGCAAGATTACGAACTTTGTGATTTATAAATCGCAAGGTTACCAACTGTGCGATTTATAAATCACAAAGTTTGTAATCTTGCGATTTATAAATCGCAAAGTTCGTAACCTTGCGATTTATAAATCGTTAAGTTGGTAACTTTACGATTTATAAATCGCGAAGTTCGTAACCTTGTGTATGGGGCGCCAAGTGTAAAAATATTATTTAAGTACTTTTCCCCTATATTTTGTGTTATTATAAATAACATATTGAAGTAACCTAAATGGCAAAGTTACCAACTTTGCGATTTATAAATCGCAAGATGACGAACTTTGCGATTTATAAATCGCAAGGTTACCAACTTTGCGATTTATAAATCGCAAAGTTCGTCATCTTGCGATTTATAAATCGCAAAGTTGATAACCTTGCGATTTATAAATCTCAAAGTTTGTAATCTTGCGATTTATAAATCACAAAGCGTGATTTATAAATCGCACATTGCGATTTTGCGATTTAATAATATAACCGCAAGCACATGAAATTCATGCCGCGGGCTCGTGGTCCAATGTTTTGATGTTTTGGTGCAAGACAAAACTTGACAAGACCGCTCTCCTCAGCCGTCTCAAGAACAATTTCTGATGCATTAAGTGCTCAGGAATCATCACAGAAAAGTGAGGTAAGGATAGGTTTTATTTTCTTCATCAATTTTATTTCGATTTATGGTGAATCGGTCGGAATTGTAAGCTTCGTTTTATTGCCATGTTTTCAATTTGCAGAGCTCGAGATTACAGAATCTCTGGTTTGAACGACTTCGGTCGACAATTTAAGTGACCATTTTTGCTAGACACCTGAAAAATACAAGTCGCTCTAAGACTCTAACGGAAGTCGAACCCATGACCTCTGCGGTGTCTGACATTTGCAGACTGCAGACTGGCTAGAAATAGCGCTGATAAACAGTATTTAAGTCTAAACACCCATTTCAAATAGCGCTGATAAACAGTATTTAAGTCTAAGAACCCATTTTAAAACGGTTAGCTAGACTTAAATACTGTTTATCAGTGCTATTTCTAGCCAGTCTGTAGTCTGCAAATGTCAGACACCGTGACCTCTGCGATGCCGATGCAATGCTCTACCAACTGAGCTATGAATCTTTGAAGCAGAATACTTCAGAGCAGGTCAATTTATTGGGCTCATTTCTTTCCGTGAAGGAGTCAATCAATGAAATGAATCTCTATGGTATAGATGAAGCTAGATGAAGCTAGATGAAATCGTGCAAACTTGAAAAGGAGCGGTTGGTGAGATAGGTGCAGTACGATAAAGATTCTGTGATCTCGAGCTCGGCAAATTAAAAAAAAACGAAGCTTACAATTCCGACCGATTCACCATAAATCGAAATAAAATTGATGAAGAAAATAAAACCTATCCTTACCTCACTTTTCTGTGATGATTCCTGAGCACTTAATGCATCAGAAATTGTTCTTGAGACGGCTGAGGAGAGCGGTCTTGTCAAGTTTTGTCTTGCACCAAAACATCAAAACATTGGACCACGAGCCCGCGGCATGAATTTCATGTGCTTGCGGTTATATTATTAAATCGCAAAATCGCAATGTGCGATTTATAAATCACGCTTTGTGATTTATAAATCGCAAGATTACAAACTTTGCGATTTATAAATCGCAAGGTTATCAACTTTGCGATTTATAAATCGCAAGATGACGAACTTTGCGATTTATAAATCGCAAAGTTGGTAACCTTGCGATTTATAAATCGCAAAGTTCGTCATCTTGCGATTTATAAATCGCAAAGTTGGTAACTTTGCCATTTAGGTTACTTCAATATGTTATTTATAAATAACACAAAATATAGGGGAAAAGTACTTAAATAATATTTTTACACTTGGCGCCCCATACTTGTGATTTATAAATCGCAAAGGTAGTTGAATGTGTTATTTATAAATAACACAAAATATAGGGGGAAAGTACTTAAATAATATTTTTACATTTGGCGCCCCATAGACTAACGTATAAAAGAAGATCGACTTTTTAGCGTATGCGGTACATAATCACCAAAGTCCCTTCTGGAGACTTTTGTACCCTCTATTTGTTTTGAATTTTCGTAGTATGTTGCATGTCCTGTTGGAGATTTTCCTTATCTCATTTCGTGACATGCTCCAAGCCTGCGCTCTGCATGTGGGTTTAGTTACCAGTCCCAGGCTTCTCTCTACACTCACAAAAATCATAAAATCATATAAATTGACTGACTAATCTCCTTTTTTGCTGTTTACTGACTAAATCCATTTTTTTAACAGTTTATTGACTAAACAGCTTTTTTAAAGCTGTTTACTGACTAGAGCCATTCCCCATTGATACCCTCATGTTACATTGTGGTATCCGCCTCTCTCTGGGGTCTTGTGATAGTTGCTTACCTTTGGAAGCAAAGTATAACCTGTATAGTAGGAGCATCTGTTGTTCCCACTTGGTGTCCCCTGTTTTCTTATTACAAGAGTACTCTTGCTAGTTTTCCTTTCTCTTGATCCATCTTAAAGAAAAAGATTGATTCCCTCAAACTTGTTTTTTTCTGGGTCTGCCTAATGTGCGAGCCAGCGAGCCATGCAAATTTTGCATTTAAGTCTAAGCACCCATTTCAAATAACACTGATAAACTGTTATTAAGTCTAAGCACCCATTTTAAAACGGCTAGCTTTCAATAACTGTGTGTCTCGCATGCTGACTCGCAGTCATGGCTCGCAGCCATGGCTCACATGGCTCGCCCCCTTGGCTACCCTACAGCAAAGGCTCATTTATTTTAACGTACACAGCTGGTGTGAGGAACAAGAACTAGGGGACTGGTCATTATTACAAGTGCAGAGGGGAGGCTGGTGGAAATGGAAAATGTGATGCTCAACTTTTTCAGCCCCCCCCCCCCCCCACCCTTATCGACAACACAAACTTTAGTGACCCCTCCCCCTCCCAATTAAAAACAATAATAATAAGCGTCCACAAAAAGGTGACAAGTATTTTGGCAAACCAGTACCGCTGTGACTTCTGCCATAATTTAGAACAAAATGCAACATAATCTATCAAATGTTGAATGGAAATGCAAATAAAATATGGATTGTATTGTGTCACAAAAATCCCAGCATTTTTCCCACTTTGAAAATAAATAATAAATATGTTCAAGTACCCCCGCCAGGTGAATGCAAAGGAAAAGCCAAGAAGCGTAAAGCGTAATATAAAAAAGCACGATAGGGAAATGTGTCGCAATGGTAACATTAAGGGGCTGGACAATCTGCGAGACAGCGAGTCATGGGAGCCATGCAAATTTCGCATTTAAGTCTAAGCACCCATTTCAAATAGCACTGATAAACAGTTATTAAGTCTAAGCACCCATTTTAAAACGGTTAGCTTTCAATAACTGTGTGATTCGCATGCTGACTCGCAGTCATGGCTCGCATGAGTGCCCCCTCTGTATTGGTATTGAGTAGATGGAACTAGGAACTACTGAATTGAAAGCAATATCATTCACGTAAATGCTGCCTCAAAATTGCTGTGAATTAATAACAAAGATGTTGTAGACATTACCCATCCTTTAAACAACGAAGGGCAGTACAGATGATCTTGCTTCATGATGTTTATCTGAAGCTTTGACTTAATCCATTTTATTTATTGTTACCACTCTTTTCATTAAATTGAAGAGGACTCTCCCAAATAATGTTATCAGAATTTTAGACAGCATTCCTTGGGAGTGTTTCACATAGCGGTAACATGCTGACTTACACTCCTCATACATGATGCTATTAACATAAGATCGGCTTATCAATAGTGTTAAGATTAACAGTTATAAGGATTGACTCATAAACCACAAATACATGGAACAATTTTATTATAACACTTATACACAGAGTAACTGTTAAATAATGCCACTTCATGTATTCAACATGAAATAAATATATACTGTATAATATGCAATATGATATATAACAGATTAATAGCCATAGCAAGGTTGTTGTGACATTAATACAAGTGTTCACTGTTCGGTGTAAAGCTTCCTTTTCTTTTCTTAGTGGAGTACACACTGCAGGTAACAAGATTCAGGAAGTGTCACTTCACTCTTCTCCCCAAATTCAACCTCATTCTTATCTGGGAATTATGTTAACGTCACAAAGTGTCCCCTAGACTCCAATACTAAAGTAAGAGCAAACAAATGCATTTAACCTCACAAAAAAAAAAAATTGGCGCTAACCCTTACT
>NC_090886.1:2185748-2195748 GCF_036669925.1 Montipora capricornis | reverse complement strand
TTTACAGCCTTCAAATTGATACTGTTGTCAAAGAAATGAAGTCCAGCGACTGCAGGCCAATACCTATCCTTCAAAAGCACTCGAAGTTTAAATCTATCTTGAAAGAACACAGAAGGATTTCAAGATGATTATATTTCACTTGCTTTGGCCTATCACATTGCAGACTTGATTGTTTTTAGCGTTGTATACTTCAGCTCGTCATTTGGTGCTACCTATCAGTTATGGTATTATGTTAGTGGTGTAATTTTTGATCTTGTAAGCATATTGTTGTTGAGCTGTTTCTTCCCACTAGTGTCGCAGCTGGTGTGCATTGCCTAGTCATTCAGGACCCATGTCAAAATGGTCCCAGCTACACAAGGCACCCATGTCAACAGATCTAGGAACTGAAGATATACGGCTCTTTCACTACATTGCTTGGTGTGAAACAGAAATGGGTCTGAAGATTTTAGGCATTCGCATCACTGTAGAGCTGGCAATGAAGATATTCATGACCATTGTTACAGCCACTACATCATTTGTGGCTTTTGTTGTACCTCGTCTAAAATAACAGGGAAGATATCTGTTTACAAATATTGCTTTTGTTATTCAAATGTGCCAACCACAGAAAAAAAAGACCCTTTTGTTTCGACAGCCAATGAGGCTCTGGTTGGCACAGTAATGGCAATAGGTGATGTCAAGGATATCTTCCCTATTCAGGCTTGTGGCAGTATTTAAGAAGGTTAATTTTTGTATCAGCCAGGGCAAAGTATAAAGACAAAATAATATAAAGATTTAGGCATTTTTGTTCTGTGCAGCCTTGTGAAAGAAACTGGTGCCTTTCCCAGTGAAATCAGATCAATAAACCCTCAGATAGAGTTCAAAGGTGTGATAGTTGCTTACCTTTGGAAGCAAAGTATAACCTGTATAGTAGGAGCATCTGTTGTTCCCACTTGGTGTCCCTTGTTTTCTTACTACAAGAGTACTCTTGCTAGTTTTCCTTTCTCTTGATCCATCTTAAAGAAAAAGATTGATTCCCCCAAACTTGTTTTTTTCTGGGTCTGCCTAATGTGCGAGCCAGCGAGCCATGCAAATTTTGCATTTAAGTCTAAGCACCCATTTCAAATAGCACTGATAAACTGTTATTAAGTCTTTAATAGCACCCATTTTAAAACGGTTAGCTTTCAATAACTGTGTGATTCGCATGCTGACTCGCAGTCATGGCTCGCATGGCTTGCAGCCATGACTCGCAGGGCTTGCTTCTTGGCTCGCATGGCTCGCAGCCATGGCTCGCATGGCTTGCTTCTTGGCTCACATGGCTCGCAGTCATGGCTCGCAGCCATGACTCGCATGGCTCGCTGGCTCGCACATTAGTAAAACTCTTTTTTTCTCATCTTCATCGTGACTGATCCTACCTTTTTTTGCATGCAGTGTTATCTTCAAGATTCCTTACCAATACTAAATCTGGTGACTGTATGCTGATATATATGCAATAACTGAAAAGTTAAACACTCAAAGGGAACAGACAAAGTTCCATGTTGTTTTCTTGAAACTCCCAAGGGATTGAAATGGTCTGACCTTAGACAGAGTAAAATCTTTAAGTGCAGCCGTTGGGATGGAAAAACGTGCTGAAAAGGAAAACATATTTGAATCTGGGTTGATCTCTTGTGATTTTGTGATAAGATTAATTTATTTGGAGCCAGACTGTGCGTGGGCAGTGACACTAAAATAGTGGAAATACAAATCACTTGATGAGAATTTTTAAAGAAGGACATCAAGAGGTCTCCTTTGCACTGTTCCTTGTTTTTGCATTCAACCTTCAAAAATTATTTTAGAAATATTTATCAGCATAATTTAGAGTTGTTTCACCAAATGATAAAGGAACATGCAATTTATTAAAATGTTTTTTTGCCAATCAAATAAATGTTGTGTATTTCATTTTTTTAGGAATTACTTCAACTCATCAACTCTGAGCAGGTGTTAGTCATTAGTGGAGAAACAGGCTGTGGAAAAACAACTCAGGTCTCTGTTATGTCTAAATGTGATATTGTCTCCCCACAAACAGTTACTGGTATCATGTGAAATACATTGAAAATTTAAATCAAATATCTACATTTTAAAACCAGATTGCCATGAATTGTTATTATTAAGTCATTCTATCACCTTTAATACATCACATAACCTTAACCACCAGGCAGGTAATTTTTTTCAAGTTATTATTCTTTACATGAGGCTGGTTGTGTAGCTCAAACTGGGAGCCCAAGTGGTTTGATGTTGTCTGTAATGTTACATACCTCCCTCACATACTGTAAAGCAAATATCACCACTGAGACAATAAGAACTACTGGTATAAAGCTTGCCAATATGAAAATGCATCAACCAAAAGGAAGTGTATTTAAGGTAGATTATTTAACCTCAGGGGGTCAGACAGGAGGACAAACCATGGAAGCACAAGACTTAAACAAAATGTGAAAGTTCCAAAGCTGAGCTGAATACATTACCACTGTCTAACCTATATATATACAAAAGACTATCTTAATGCCCCAGATACATGTGCATTTCATTCCAACAGGAGAATAATATATTATTAACATTCATTCTCACTGTTACTACTATTTAGTTCCACTGAATGTAAACACATAGTTTGTAACTTGAAAGTTATGTTAAATGGCAACATTATGGGAAAGGAAAGGAAAGGAACTTCATTTTAAGTGTCTAGTTGTTCTAGTGCTGGAGCACTAATTGGAGACACTGTAAACTGAATTAACAATTAACGCAAATCAAGTCAAATAAAATAACATGTAACATGTAAAATGATAAAAGTATATTTCTTTGGCTAATTCTTGTTCTTGCATGTTGATGAAATTTCATCCAATTTCACATTTGCTTTATACTTGGGAAGAAGGGTGCCAGAGGTTTTTTTCTGTGTCGATTCCCGAGTGATCCAGGTTCAGTTCTGCAGGTCTAAAACACAAGTCACATTCCACAGGTCACTTGTTGCAGGTCATTGTCTCGTCTTTTTTAAAGTTAGGGTCTAAAAATAGACTTGGGAAGATAATTCTTAGTGCTCTAATTACTAAATAGCCTACAAATATTCAAAATTTAGAAAGGTGGGAGCAGGGCTGTCAAGTTTTGAGATATCACCATTTACTTCACATACAGAGTACCACACATGATATCAGGAATACTGACAGAGGGTTTTAGTTATGCACAATCACATTTATATAGTTTTTATCTGAAGCGAATCACCTTTAATTGACATTCCAGTCATTCTTTAATTTGAACATTTGCATGGTTATCACTCCTGAATCACTTATGTCTTACACACCTATGATAGAATTATGGTAACATAAACAGTTGCTCGCAATATCAGAGCATACATCTTACTTAAATTTGTTAAGTGTTCAATCAAATTATTGACACTCGTTCACACTCCGGCAGTTGGTCCTGTTAGGAATTGAACGTGCATCCTTGTGACCACTGTCTACTTTGTTTACTTTGCCCTTCCATTGTGCTACAGGAGAAGCATGGAGTCTGTATTTCTCAAATATAGTTTTTCTACCTTTCATGAAACAGGTTGCTCAGTTTATTTTGGATGATGCAATTGATCAAGGCCATGGATCATCTTGTCGAGTTATCTGCACACAACCTAGAAGAATAAGTGCAATTTCAGTAAGTATATTCTTGCGTAGTTTATTTCATCAATAGTATTATTGATAATATTATATTAATAAGTTCACTTTAGTAATTCTTGCTCACAGAAAGATTTATTGACTTTCTATAATTGTCTAAATCATTAGGTCGCGGAGAGAGTTGCTGCTGAGCGAGATGAAAGCTGTGGTGGAAACAGCAGTGTTGGCTTTCAGATTAGATTAGAAAGGTTTGTATTTACAAGAAACTGAAGGAGCCATGCATTGCCCTTTAACTCTTTCACCCCTGAGGGGCTCTCCATTGACGAGTAAAATCGTCTGGCGTTAGACAGAGTAAAATCTATAAGTGTCACTCTTAGGAGGGAAAGGGTTTTAATCATATTCTGAAGCACTTAAGTAAAAGCTATTTGAAAATTTGTTGTAAAACCTGTTTATGTTTCATCAAAAAAAGAATGCAAAATCTCTCAATGGAGGCCTTTATTCTGTCCAGTAACACAGCTGGTAACACTGAGATGGGAACTTAAGTTGTTTTTATTCATCTGTTGATGTTTAAAACAATCGCCCCATTCAGGTTCTTAATTAACTCTTTTCTGTAGCTTCTTGTTCACAAGTAGCTTTTATTATTATTTTTCACCTGTGTGGTCATGAGTTTAGTTTTCTACTTAAGCCATGAGTGGTTGAACTTATTTATGCATAACTTGTTCATTTGTAGCAAGTTGCCGCGAGAACAAGCATCAATTTTGTACTGTACAACAGGCATCCTGCTTAGATGGCTTGTCTCTGATCCGTGAGTAATATAATGAAAACTTCATTACATGTATCTATTGAACCCTTTGTTAGCTTAAAGCTTCAGAAGGCAGTATGTAGCAAAACATTACAAGCCAGTTTTTTATCCCACCAATGCACTTCTTGTACTTTTGTCAGAAGCTCTGGCTATGTTGAGATTGGGCAAGAGTGTCTTTAGCAATAAAGTCTGAAAAGAAGAAGAAAGCAACTTTTAATAATTTAAGAATGACTTTGTTAAGTCTGTATGTTGCTCCTAATGTTAGCAGAAAAATCTCTTTCCCCTTAGTTAATTAATAACAGCTACGGTCAAGTACAAGGGGAGCACTTTAGGTGATAAGTAATCTGTGGAAATCCATGATTCCAAGTGTTAGCCCTTGTTTGGAATGACAGGTCCACATATTTCACAAAGAGGAAGAGTCCTAACTAGGATGGGAATTGAGACCATGAAACCTCCTCTTTTATTATGGCTTTTGTAGATAATTTTTAAGAGATGCACAGCATAATGCTGTTTAAAAGGCAGTCTTCACCTTATTTATTATAATATTTTAATGTCTTGTTTCTATTCTTTAACCCATTGACGAGTAAAATCGTCTGGTGTTAGACAGAGTAAAATATCAAGTCTGGCCAGGTTAGGCATCAAAGGGTTAATTACTGGAAGGAAACCTATAAACAATTGGTTTATAGGTTTATAGCAAGGCAGTTGAATTAGTCGATCTGAGTGTGAATGCAACACTATGCAGTACACTGATTACATTCATCACTGTAAATCTGATTTTTATGAAGTACTCATTTTATTGTCATCTTTTTCTTCAAGATTTCTTTTGGGAACTAGTCACATCATTCTTGATGAGATTCATGAAAGAGATGTTTTATCGGATTTTCTGCTTATCATTGTCAGAGATCTTTTGCCAAAAAGGTAAGAATTTTAAATGCAACCATATTATGGCTTCAAAGAAACTTTTTTTAATCCTGACATGGTAGAATTTTTTCCCCCAATACTATGACCCTATCTAATCATGAAGAACAATAAATTATGAAATAATTTTTTTTTATCCAGCCATTTCTGCACCATAACAACAGGCAAATGACAAATTATAATACATAAATGTTATGATTGCTGCTATTAATACATTAATGGTATTGCCCTGTCCGTGGCCAAAATATTTTCATTGATAATGTGCATTCTAGGCATAGGCAGACTAAATTTGTTTCTTTGCATTTTAGGCCGGATTTGAAACTTATCCTGATGAGTGCCACTTTGAATTCAGAGATGTTCTCATCTTACTTTGGTATAATATATTAATCTTGCTTGATGTTTTTTAAAGTCCCCAAACTTTTCCAGGAAATAAAAGTTATTACATTAAAAGTAATAAACAAAAATTTTTATTTTAGCCAGAGAATTGTCCATTCCCTGATGCCTAATGAACACCCAAGGTTCACAATGAAGAAATATTAGTGCTTCTTTCCTTCCCCACTTTATCTTCAACCAATTATGTCTGCTTTGTAGTGTTCCAGTTTCTTATTTGTTTGCACTGAAAATCCATCGAAATCTCACAAGTTTCTGACTCAAGCACTTCAAGGTGGATTTATAGTTGTACCACTCCCTCCCTAGTCTCTTTGCAGCATGATCTTTCAGGATGTCACACAATTGCATGACATCCCTAAAGACAGCTGTGAAGTAGACTACTTCCTCCCAAGATCCAAACCCATTCATAATGATTATCATTAATATTATTATCGATCATTAAATGTGACCCAAAATCTTTGCACATTGAGTAGAATTCTTGTTATTGCTATTGCTATAATAAATTATTATTGTCCAATTTGGATTTTTGGATTTGGTATGTTTCCTCTCAAGGGAATTGCAAAATGGCTCATATTCCTGGCTTTACCTATCCTGTGCAAGAATTTTATCTTGAAGAAATCATTGAAAAAACAGGGTAAGGAACACATGAGAACATAGAATTCTGTTTACGTGTCGTTTGGAGATATAAGTTATGATATTGTTAAGATAATAATAACTCAAGTGAAGCTATGATCTTCGCAGTTATGAACGCAATTTTTACAATTGCGTAGAGAAGCCTGAAAAATTCAGGACTTCAACGGGGTTTGAACCCGTGACCTCGCGAGGTCACGGGTTCAAACCCCGTTGAAGTCCTGAATTTTTCAGGCTTCTCTACGCAATTGTAAAAATTGCGTTCATAACTGCGAAGATCATAGCTTCGCTTGATTTGAATACAGCAGTCCATATATGATTCATTTCATATACCATTTCATCATAATAATATCTGTTCTAAATTCTCACTCAAAGGTTATGGAGACGTTGGCAGTTTACAAAACCAAATCACACGAAATTAATGTAGAACAAAAATTGAAAGTTCTTTTTTTTTTTTTTTTGGGGGGGGGGGGGGGAGGGAAGAGGTTTGTCCTCTCAGCAGTGCACAAAGCCTGCCCCGAATGGATTACGGCAAAGATGCTCTCTTCTTTTATCCTAGTTATCATGTTGATCAAGACAGAAAGCTAGGGATACGAAGACATCAACCAAAATGGAAACAGTATAGAGACAGAGGGACAAAATGCTTTGTGAAAGATGGGGGCAATGCAGAGAGCCAAGAGGACGATAAGGAGATGATGTGGAAAAACTATTTAGATACCATCCGACATAAGTAAGGAGTGAAGTTATAGTAATCTTTAAAAAAATAATTTTAGTTTTCCAAAGTTTGTCAATAAAATATCTAAATTACTGATTACAAAATTGCTATTTCATTGACAATATTATTAATATTAAGAGTGCCTTGTTACTCGGGATACCTGTGAGGTATAGGGTGTCTAGAAAACTAAGACCTAAGACCTAAGACCAAAACTAAGACCTAGTTTCTAGGGGGAGTTTCTAGGTCTTAGTTTTCTAGACACCCAAAATCTGGGTCTTAGTTTTCTAGGTCTTAGGTCTTAGTTTTCTAGACACCCCTGAGGTACACCGAGTTATAAAATGGGTAGATATCGGGAAGTGCAGAAAAATGCACAATAGAATTGCGTGCAAGGATTTCAATTGGCCAAGTCCAAGCATTACGTTATTTGGAACAATACAAGACACCTCCCTCTACTGACGTTGATGTATTATTCGCGATTGCGGCAAATCTGTTCAAGTTAAACTGGTGATATATTGTGTACATAATTGCGTATGGTCTGTATGGCGAATCGCTTTTTGCCTGGGACATCGGCTCGAAAGACCTCGAAATGCATACGGAAGCACACTGAAAGATGATTGATGAGCGTCAGTTTCGAAATGAGTCGGTCCGCGATATTCAGAGAAAAATACCAAGAAAACTGAAATGTGCATATGAACAAGGAAGTACAAATGACAGCAATGACTAGCTCCGTGAGCAGGCAAGATGAACCAAATCGGGCGCTGTGATTGGCTACCCGAGCGTGCAAGATGCAACAAGCCACCCTGCTAGCAGAGCCTTTCTTTTGCTTGCTTGATTTTGGCGTTCTCGAGAAAGGCTCTGCATGAATCGAGTAAGATCTTTATTGAATATGCGCTGCATATTGCTGGTTTTCACTCACGTGATCAACAGCCATGTTTTTCAACGAAAACAAAAGGAAGCGTTTGCATAATAATAGAGTTATTAGAGTTGTTAGGAGGATTTGGTCGGGGCACCAACATGGCCGCCTTTTCTTTGTTTTGGGCACCAACATGGCGGTCGTGACGTCATGTGAAAACCGAGAATTGCCAGGATACAGTCTCGAACCCAAGCCTAATATGCCACATCTCGCCGCCATCTTGGTTTTTCATGGTACAGCGGGCTCAATTATAACCATCGGTTTTGTCACTAAACGGACGCTCGCACTGGAAAAACCGGTTTGACGAGAGAAAACAAGATTGACTAGTCCAGAAGTTCGGGCTGCGGCGGCTTCAAAGAGTTGACGCGATTCGGGCAGAGCCTCATTTTCTCCTCCTCAGTAAAGAAAAAGACAAAAGGAGGCTCTGCTCGCAGGGTGGCAACAAGCTTGCACGCTCGGGATTTCTCGCTTAGTCCCGCAAGATCAAAGATCATTTTTTGGTGTTTTATTCCATATAATAAATCCTTTATTGACGAAGCTTCTTTGGTGAAGATGGCTGGACATTGGCCTCGTTCTTTTTTTGCGTGTTTATGAAGCTCGCGTAAACACGCAAAAAAGGAACTTGGCCAGTATCCAGCCATCTTGACCGAAGAAGTCAATAACCCATATAAACAAAACTTAATTTATCCACGGAATCCAAATTCACAACTAAGTGTTTTCCCACTGTTAAAGTATAAAATGGACTTCAAGATTTCACTAACTACATTTCAATTAATTTCAATCTAGTTAACTAAATCAGTCTTTACAAATGAATAAAAGTTATTTAAGGTAGTGGCCTCCTTAGCCTCGCGAGACAGATTATGCCATGCAACAGCACCCCTGTATCGGAAGCTGTTTTTAAGGGCTTTGGTGTTTGGCCTTGGAATGAATAGATTATGTTTAGAAGTTCTCAGATTGTGGCTATGAATGGTGTTAGTATTGGCAAATTTTTCGGCTAAATACAAAGTCACTTGGGTGGTGTTGGTTTTAAACATGAAGGTCTTCAGTTGTTTATCACTTCTGTCTGCGAGGCTACAAAGACCAGTTGAGTTCCTGGAGTATCTGAGCAGATCGAACTTCCTAGCTGGCCCCAGTTATAATACGAGCAGCTCTAATTTGTAATTTCTCAAGTTTGTCACTTAAACCATTACCAGTACTTCCCCAGACGAAATTGCAGTAGTCAAGGTGGGGCAGGGCCAGTGCTTTAATTATGAGAATTGATTGAGGATATGTTGATTTGAGTCTTCTAAGAGCTGCCAGTACTTTAGTAATCTTTTGAGTGACCTCAGAAATATGATGACCTCATGATAATGTTTCATCTACGTTTACTCGTAAGCATTTATAGGTTTGAACTCTTTCTGTTGAATGGCCATCAAAAGAAATGTCAGGTTCACCAGGTATTAAAGATACGGCTTTGTGCCGAGTCCCAGTAAACAAACATTTGGTCTTTACTGCATTTAAACTTAATCGATTTGCATCGAGCTTCTGTTTTCGATGATGAAGGTTAGATGTTAGGGATTTAAACGAATCCTCAGGGTTTTTAGATGCTTAGGTTAGATTGATATCGTCAGCGTACATTCTCACGTCTGAGAGAAGATTTCAGTTTGGTAAGTCATTTATATATAATAAACTGAATAGTAGCGGTCCGAGGATTGAACCCTGTGGAACCCCGCACCGTATGTGACTGGTTTCAGATTTATAATTACCCATCGACTGTGACCTGTGTTCTATCAGACAAATAATTTTTAAAGAGATTTTATGAAGCACACCTAAACCCATAAAACTGTAATTTCGATTAGCGGATCTCGTGATCAGTGGTATCAAATGCCTTTTTTTAAGATCGATGATTGTCAAGTCATGGTCAATATTTAAGTACCAGTTGTCTGTCATGTCGATAAGGGCTGAGAGGGTCAAGTACAAGGGGCCTAAAACCGGATTGAAATTTAGATAGCAGATTGTTATCATCTAAGAATGTACATACCTCA
>NC_090886.1:2170748-2178248 GCF_036669925.1 Montipora capricornis | reverse complement strand
AACAATCACAACGCTTCAGAACGTGTACATGGAGAAGATTGACCTGGATCTTGTTGTCAGTGTTGTCACCTACATCTCTCTTCACATGGAGGTTTGTTCCATTGGCACAATAAGGAAAAGACAAGAGGCTGCAAGTAGCCTTTACTTTGGCCAACTTCTGTTTGACAAGTCAATAACCCATGGTGTTTCCTGGTCCTGGGAAGCATCGGAAAATATATTAAATGCTTGATTTGAGGTTGGAAGTTTCTTTAACTGATACTGTCTAGCTATAAAAGTGGTTAATAGAAATACACATTTATGAATCAAGACAATCCAAAATTCTATGAAAAGATTGGGAAAAAATGATGATCGAAAATCGGGAGGAAAATCACCATCCAAAGAAACTCCAAGGGGAAAACTATGCATACAGAGGGGAAATTATACCATATGCCTCAGGGCTAATGTTGAATGATCATCACCGTAGTTAATAGTAACGTTTTAATTTATTTTAAAGGAAGGAGCCATACTTGTTTTCCTGCCTGGATGGGATGATATTAGCAAAGTGCATGACAAGTTGAAGGATGTAAAAGTTTTCTCTTCAGGTATCCAAGACAAACATTTTTGTTTTATATCTTTAAAAAATTGTAGTGATCCTACAACTAATGTGGGTTGTATTGCCATCACTTTTAGTTTTCAGTTTGTAAGTTTGGGTTGTTTACAAAATTAAGGATGTTGTGTAATTTTTTGTTTCAAAGGTAAATTTAGTATCATTCCTTTACATTCCATGATGCCATCAGCAAATCAAAGAGAGGTAATGTGCAACATTTTTACTCATTGAAAAGCCTGTTAATTTAAGGTTTTTTCTTCTTTTTTTTTGCACAAAGTGTGCAACATCTTTATAAAATACTTGATACAAGTCCCTCAGATTAAAAGCCCGTTCACTTACCTCCCAAAGGTCTGGGCCTAATTGGTAAACCCTGTAGTTGCTGAATTTGATTTAATTTAAACACTTCTAGGTGCATCAGTTATTGTGTATAATATTAGTGTTATAAGATCAGTCATGTTTGCTGTATGAAGCAGAGATTGTATTATATTTTTTTGCAGGTTTTTGACCGTCCCCCGAAAGGTGTCAGAAAGATTGTCATTGCCACCAACATTGCTGAAACCAGGTACAGCAACATTAGGTATTTCATGGGTAACCATGCTATTTACAACCTCCAGAAGAGGTGGTCTCGTAGATAAGCTACACCCTCGATTTACAGCCCAAAATCTGATCAAAAAGGTGCGGTTTACACACGAGTGTTTACAATTATTTTTTTAAAGGAAACCTCCACTCTTACTACAGAATAAGTTTAAACTGAAGGAAATTATGTTTACTTACAAATTTCTTCAAAATTTGTTTCTAAGACAGTGCTTATATCAAGAAAAGTGAATTAAAACCTTTACAGTTGCCGCATTGTTCTTATACAAAGAGATTTTGTCTAATAACAATAGGGCAACTGTAACAGGTCACAATTATTCAAGATGGCGGTGCCCGCGAAATTTGAAAACAAAAATAGGTGATTCTCAAACTAATATATTTTGGATACAAACACTTTTTTGAAAATACTTAAGACTGACTTGACTGTAATGGTAAATTATTTCCTGCGATTTAAAGTTATTTTTTGTTGAAGTGGAGCTTCCTTTAATAGACGTAGATGTTGTTTTCCCTCTCAACTCTAAATAGTTATTGGCACCCACTGATGGATAAAATCGTCTGGCATTTGATGGAGTAACATCTCTCTAAGTGTCGCTTTTTGGAGGCAAACTTTTTAGCCATTTTGTTTCTGTAGTTGTATCAGGGAGGTGAATAGTGCTTAAGTAGTCAAATTTGGTTTCACCAATCAGAACGTCCAAAATGTACTATTCATTTGTGTGGTATGCACTACTACTACTACCGTAATAAAAAGTAATAATTTTTCACTTGAGACACACTGAAATTTTTGATCAAGAGTAGTAGCCTCTATTGAAGAGGATAGTAATTTAGGTGAGCCATTTCCTAAGTCTGGAAAGTGTCAGGAATTATCTGCTTTTGTGAGTTGGTACTGCTAGTTAGGATAAAATGGGGGTTTCTTAACCTGAACTTACTACGTATTATGCATAGGACATAAAGATTCTTACGAAGTACTATTAAATTCAACTTTTGATAGTGGTTGTAATGTAGTGTACCCTAGAGAAAAATGATGTACATGTAGTTGCTTTGTCCTGGGCGAAAGGAAAACTGTAAAAAGGATTGAGAGTCATAGGGTGGTAGGTTTGATTCCTTCATAAATCGTTTATTTCCATTTTAATTTTTTTTTAAACCTATTGCCAAGTAATATTATTATTAGCTGATCAAGTACGGTAAGTTATAACCTTTTTCATCTTCAAAACTGATAGATTTTTGGGCATATTTGAACCTGAGGAAGTTCTAAACACTAATCTACCTAATAAAAATTCTTAAATGAATGGGAGATACTCTATGGGAAGTTTTTTTTATTGCTGTTGTTTTAAATGTTTGTTTGTTGTCTTTTGCACAACTAGCATTACCATTGATGATGTTGTCTTTGTGGTAGATGGTGGCAAAGTGAAAGAAAAGGTAGGCAGTGAGATCAATGATGATATCTTCAGCAGTAATCAAAAATGTTACTACCACCAAATTGCTCACCAAAATCGTGATGAAATACCAGAATTTCTGCTGTCTAAAATCTGACCTCCTCATTCTTCTTAATGAACATACCACTTCCGTGAAACAGCTGTTGATGTTGCCATAGTTACTGCCAATTCTGGGACATATTTTTTCAGACTTGCCATCTCTTTTGGGCTGATATTTCATGAAGATCTTATCTCCTTGCAGATAACAATAATATTTTTATCATCTTGGTTAAGTACATGTGTGCCATACCAGTAAATCCTTACCTACTAGTTGCTACTAATTACACTGTTGGAGCTAAAATTCATTCTCACCTTCTTTCTCAGACTTACGATGTAAGCAACAAAATTGCCTGTTTGCAACCAGTGTGGATAAGCAAGGCTTCCTCTCGACAAAGGAGAGGTCGTGCTGGAAGGTGAGCGTTGTTTGCAAAGAAAGAAATATTTTATGTAGCAGACATTATTATTATTATTATTATTATTACTATTATTATTATTATTATTATTATTATTATTATTTAAATTATCAACTCTGGACTCAACTGAAAGTCTGTGATTGGTTCTGGTTTAAAAGGAAGTCAAGGACTGGGACCAATTAAAACACTGCAAGGTTTTTACATCAAGTGCACTTTACTTTTCTGTGTCGTTTGGAAATAAACTATGCCTTTGTCATTAAATGACTGTATTGTTCATTATTTGGCATTGGTACAATCCCTTTAAAATCTTTTGCCTCATTCTCAGACACTGAGGTAAAAACTAGTAAAAGTGAAAAGCATTAATATATTTTCAAATATTTTGTCCATTTCCTCAGCAAATTGTTTTTGCTGGTTGTGCTGAAAAGGGCCATGGGATTTAAAAAGATGAAGGAAAAAATATATCCTGGTTTTATTACCTTCAGTGTCTTCATTTTTGTGTACTGGCTTCAATTTTTTTTCTTGAAAGTCGACCGTGATTCAGCAAAATAACTAGCAACGCTTTACGTTAGATTTTCTTGCTTGGAAAAGGACGATCACATGTACAACACCGAAGGACTGAATTAGTGGGACAAAAGTACATATCATCAATTGACTAACTAGTTTGTGCAAGCTGAAAACTTTGCATGAAACTATAGTCCAAAACAACTGGTAGATCCTGTGGAAACTATTTTCCTGATGTATCACCAAACCTAGTAACATGTTACTCTGCCTGTGCAAAACAGGAACAAGAATAATTATCATTACTTGTTAGTGCAAGTGGATTTGTTTTTCTTGACCACAGGGTTCAACCTGGCTACTGCTTTCACTTATTCACTAAATTTCATGCCGATGCATTGGAAGATTATCAGCTGCCTGAGATGTTACGCACTCCACTTGAAGAACTGTGTCTTCAAATAAAGGTATTCACTCGAGATAACTTGTTGTGATTGCCAGTTATACCGAAATAGCTCCCTAAACATAGCGTTTTCACACACGTGACCAGCACCCATGTTTCACTAAAACGAAGGGAACTGTGAAAGTGAAAGTGAGAGATTTCGAGGCAATGAAAGGCATAGACTACATTACAGAGACTAACACAGACTAACACATACCGTGCATTTTACCTTTCGACACACCCATTGGATGGGTGTGTCGAAAGGTAAAATGCACGGTATGTGTTAGTCTGTGTTAGTCTCTCTAATGAAGGGAACTGTTTTTCATGAAAATGTAGTCAACTCCCGTAGGGTATCTTTGGGACACAACTTGGCGAGTACTGTAGCAGCTTTTGTAAGCTGGCAATCGTTTGGTATTGTAGCAGAACTGCTATTTCCCCTTATTTGGCCTTTGCTTTGGAACAACCACATCTTGCCATCACCTGAAAACGCTCACGAAATCGCACTAAGCACGCTGAAATTCTAGTTCTTTCAATAATTATTATTTATTGGTTTAATCATATTTTGTCTATTAACTCTGCTCAAATGGACCTCTTTAGCTTGTACGTTTTGTTTTCCCATTTCAGACCACGTGATGTTCCCAAGGGAATTTTCTTTTTGTTTTTACGTAAGTTATGCATACATATGCACGTGCAAAAGACGACATTTGAAAGAAACTTTTCCTTGGAGTGACATCACGTGGTTTGAAATGGGAAAACAAAACGTACAAGCTAAAGAGGTCCATTGCATTCCCTCCCGCAGAGGTCCGGCTTCGCGCGTCGAGTGTGCTAATTATCTTTTGCGCTATGGTTGGTTTTATAAGCTTGTTGATTGCATTTGTCGTTGCTAGATCCTCAAGCTTGGTATGATCAGTCCTTTCCTGACCAAAGCATTACAGCGACCAGAGGAAAAAGCAGTTTCTAATGCGTTGGAAGTACTTCATCAACTGGTTGGTAATTCAGTTCACTCGGGATGCAACTGCACGGAGTTATTTGACTTTTTTTCAACGTTAAGGAACACTGTGAGAATTAAATCGAAAAAAGAGTTTCAAGCAAGTTTTAGCAAATTAATTGATTGATTAATTATTCATTAATGAGACCCACAGAGTTAGACCACGAGTTATGAAAGTAAGACCCCGTTGAAATATGATGTCGATTTTTTTAATTCTCTTTTTATTGTGTTGTTATCGTTTAGAAAACTACAGTATCATTTTCCTTTGGTGTCATTTCAGAATGCTCTGGATGCGAATGAAGAGCTGACCCCACTTGGATATCACCTAGCTGCTTTACCAGTGGATCCACGAGTCGGCAAAATGATTTTATTTGGTGCAATATTTTCCTGTTTGGACCCAGTGCTGACGGTAGCGTCCGTTTTGGGTTTCAAAGATCCTTTCGTTTCTCCACTGGTAAGCAAGAGCGCTCAGAAAAGAAACGCTGCTAGGAAACTGCTTTTCTTTTTTGTTTTTGTTGTAATTACGCTGTTGTCAAGTGAGCGTAATAGAGTAGTTATAGACTGAGTGCTGTAAATTCATACTAATTATTTTGACCAATCACAACAGGCTTGAACAATCAAACGAGCCAATCATAGCGCAAAGCGAACATTGGCAGCCGGCAAAGGCAGCCGGCCTTAATCGCGGGAAAACGTCGACCAATGAAAATTAAGCTTGGTCTTGCGTTTATTGGTCAACTTGGAAAACGAATCGCAACTTTTTGGCCAATCACCATGCGTTGTAAAACAAATTGAGAGAAAACACGTAATTACTTTTCAAACCGAACATTCAATATTGTTTTACAGGGTAAGCAGAAGGAAGCAGAAGTAGCCCGCTCAAATTTTGCTGGTGATACGCGTAGCGATCATTTAGCTTTATTGAAAGCTTTCCAGGTGTGTTGCTGGCAATCATTTGTGTACAAATCTTGCTGAAATCTGAGAGGAAAGGCTTCAAATGAGAGAACGAGTCGAAGAACCCGGATTATAAAAACTCCTTTTAATTAAATGCCAATACCCACTGGATGAGCTTCTAGAGATTCCCAATTTTTGAAAGTTTTTGTAGTGGGTAACCGTTTCGAAATCGTTTTCAAAGGGTAAATACTGTACATGATGAGGAATGGGGAGTCAGGGTGGTTTATTGGTCAGCAACCGTACCTCCCACCTCTGTGACCCGGGTTCAACTCTGACTCGGGTCTTATGTGGACTGAGTTTCAGTCCATCTCAATCTGACTGCGAGGGTTTTTCTCCGGGTACTCCGGTTTTCCTCCCTCCTCAAAATCGGCCTATCAGGCTGTGGTGCTGTGCTCCTAGATCATACATGGGTCGTGTGCAGGGCCGAGCGCCTACTGAGGCTGCACAGCTCCTTTGGTCCGACCTCGTTTAGCTGCTCCCTTAGTAATTCAGTCTCCGATTAGTTAGTAGTAGTAGTAGTAGTAGTAGTAGTAGTAGTAGTAGTAGTAGTAGTAGTAGTAGTAGTAGTAGTAGTAGTAGTAGTAGTAGTAGTAGTAGTAGTAGTAGTAGTAGTAGTAGTAGTAGTAGTTAGTAGTAGTAGTAGTAGTAGTAGTAGTAGTAGTAGTAGTTAGTAGTAGTAGTAGTAGTAGTAGTAGTAGTAGTAGTAGTAGTAGTAGTAGTAGTAGTAGTAGTAGTAGTAGTAGTTAGTAGTAGTAGTAGTAGTAGTAGTGTAGTAGTAGTAGTAGTAGTTGTAGTAGTAGTAGTGTAGTAGTAGTAGTAGTAGTAGTAGTAGTAGTAGTGTAGTAGTAGTAGAGTAGTAGTAGTAGTAGTAGTAGTAGTAGTAGTAGTAGTAGTAGTAGTAGTAGTAGTAGTAGTAGTAGTAGTAGTAGTAGTAGTAGTAGTAGTAGTAGTAGTAGTAGTAGTAGTATAGTAGTAGTAGTAGTAGTAGTAGTAGTAGTAGTAGTAGTAGTAGTAGTAGTAGTAGTAGTATACAGTAGTAGTAGTAGTATACAGTAGTAGTAGTAGTAGTAGTAGTATACAGTAGTAGTAGTATACAGTAGTAGTAGTAGTAGTAGTAGTAGTAGTAGTAGTAGTAGTAGTAGTAGTAGTAGTAGTAGTAGTAGTAGTAGTAGTAGTAGTAGTAGTAGTAGTAGTAGTAGTAGTAGTAGTATAGTAGTAGTAGTAGTAGTAGTATAGTAGTAGTAGTAGTAGTAGTAGTAGTAGTAGTAGTAGTAGTAGTAGTAGTAGTAGTAGTAGTAGTAGTAGTAGTAGTAGTAGTAGTAGTAGTAGTATAGTAGTAGTAGTAGTAGTAGTAGTAGTAGTAGTAGTATGGATAGGCTCAGAAATGCAGTTCCTTTTTACCCTGTCCGTCTTAATAGTTATGCATGACGCGTACGACTGAGATAATTACATCGTGTAATTGTCATAAAATGCGTCGTGTGTTTTTGAGTCCTTATGGATCGGTTGCAAATTTTCTTGGTTTTATGCAGGGATGGGAGCAAGCATTAAGGCAGAGACGTGAAAGG
>NC_090886.1:2163248-2165748 GCF_036669925.1 Montipora capricornis | reverse complement strand
GCGCATGCCTCAATAGATTCATGTCGCGTAGTTTTTCTTGTCTGGTGTGTAATCTTTATGAACTAAAGAACTACTTGAAAAACTAAAGAACTACTTCGGGAGCAGAAATGGCGCAGTGATGAGAGCACCTTGCCTCCCAACAATCTCGGCGTCATATTTGGATTGAGTTTGTTGGTTCTCCGCTCTTCATCGAGAGGTACTCTATTTTCTCCTCGAAAACCAACGTTTGATTTGATTTTGGTTGCGTTAATTTGATTCCACGGTTTACAGTGTCCTAAATTAGTGCTCCAAGCGCTATAAGACTAAACAATTAAATAAAGTTATTTTTCTTTCCTTTCCTTTCCTTTACATTAATTCTCGCACGCGTAGCCCAGTTTTCACATAAAAACTGAAATTTCCCTTTTTATGTTTCCCTTCCTTTCCTTTATTTTTGACTATGTATCCGCTTTCTACTTTCTTTTTTTTAGAGAACACAAGAAGCACTTGTCGATAACTCACGAGAGATGCGTTTTTTTTAAGGAAAACCGGGGATGACAGAAAACATTTTTAGGCTGGTGGTGGCCCGGGAAGGCGGAAAAGCGTTCCCGCCAATTGAATTCAGTTGTAGCGTACTTCAACATCTTAGAACGCGAGGAAGATCAGGGAACAACCGTAAATGGTCATGGTCTTCGCAAATGTTTATTTTTCTCGTGACGGTTTCGTTGGCCTTCCCCTGATCATTTTCAAAACTCCTCATTGCGGGACCTACGACCCGTTCCCGCATCGAACAACACCGCAGATAGCAGGCTGGCATTATCGGTCCCGTTGATCTCTTACCGCTATAGAGCACCTCTAGGAAACTTGCATAATTTGTTTAGCGGCTGCTTTTAAAGGGGCACTATCACTATTGATGGTTTGAATTTGACGTCACGGCGGCCATGATGGTGTACAGAACAATGCAGTAAAATGTCTTTGGGAATTTGACTCTATTCTGATGCAAAACTTGGGAAGTTCCCAAAAGATCTTTTCGCTGTTGTTCTTTCCAACAAGATGGCCGCCGTGACGTCACGTGCAATCAAACGATTTTCTATTGGCGGTTTTCATCTGACGTCACGGCGGCCTATTCTGATGCAAAACTTGAGGGGCCATTTTCTATTGTTATGTACACCAACATGGCCGTCTGATCACGTGGATGCAAACCAAGAATTGCTGTGTTTCCACATACGAATAACATTTTGAACACTCGAGCAGTGGATTTCAACATGAATGGATTTAAACAGGGTGAGCCGTCTATTTTGAATTCATTATGGCGATTTTTTTAAACCACCAAACTTGGAAAAATTTGGAGAAGTTGTTCAAATTTTAATCTATTTCCAACCACACCATATTAACTTAGCTGAAGTCGGCTAAGAATTCCTTTAGTGCACTGTATTGCACTGCGCACTCATAAAGCGCGAGTCTTTCTCTTTACACAAGACATCCTGTTTTTTGCCTAGTTTCCACTGGGCTCTTTTTGGGACCTTATTAGCTCGCCTTGAATTAGCGGAGTCAGTTAGATGTGCCGTTTTGTATCTGAAAAATGATTTATAATAAACAGTGACATATGGTTTTGTCAATTATCGTATTGTCTTTTGCGATAGCTACAGTTTGACAGGTCTCGGTGGTGAGGAGATTTTCGGGGGGGGGGGGGGGTAAAAGGCAAGAGGTAAAAGTATTGCCACAATTTCTGTCATATTTTTCTGCTCCTTGGGCATCCTCCTTAACTTCGTTTTTTGCTCTGCTTCCCCTTCTTCGTCTATTACTCTCCACCCCTGCCCTCGCTTGTTTGTATAAAGAACTGACAAATTGTTGTGTCGAGATAGCACTTTATCCTAAAGACAATTTTTTATGCAATAGCCACCTGAACAAAGTCAAAGTGTCGGATCTTGGGAGATGTAACCAGCAAATAATTTGTAGACTAAACACAAAATATAACGCAAGGCTGGTTGTATGGCTGTGAGGATGTATGTATATTTTTTGGTTTACCAATATTGTTGTCAGGCACCCAAAATAATGTATACATCCTGACAGCCGTACAACCAACCATTCGTGCGCCTTATTACTTTAATTGCTATGGCACTTTTCATGTTTGGTAATTATTTTTTGGGAAAATGACCAGAAAGCGATGCTCTTATATCCAGGCTAAAGGGGTTAACAAATAATTTGCAACAGGCTCGCACGACTGGGTAAAACGCGCCGGTCGACCGATTAATATTTATATTTAGCTTCGGACTGAGAACTAGTAGATGGTTGCGGGGCACCAGCGGACGGTTGAAAACGACTCGCTCTCAAAATGGCGGATAGCGTCCACGAAGAATGGCGTTTAACAAAAGACGTTTACGATCGTAGTGTAGTTTCTCATCCGAAATGCAGTAAGAGGTTATGGAGGAGAGAGTAGGCCCTTTCACTTTCTTTTCGAATTTCGCTCGTGAAACTAGCCCGTGTCGAAATAGTGACAACTCGAGGAAAACCCGCCCTCTCC
>NC_090886.1:2141139-2156986 GCF_036669925.1 Montipora capricornis | reverse complement strand
AGATTTCACTAACTACATTTCAATAATTTCAGTCTAGTTAACTAACGCAGTCTGTACAATGAATAAAAGTCATTTAACGGGTAGTGGCATCCTTAGCCTCGCGAGACAGATTATGCCATGCAACAGCACCCTGTATCGGAAGCTGGTTTTAAGGGCTTTGGTGTTTGGCCTTGGAATGAATAGATTATGTTGTGTAGAAGTTCTCAGATTGTGGCGTATGAATGGTGTTTAGTATTGGCAAATTTGTCGGATAAATACGAAGTCACTTGGGTGTGTGGTTGGTTGTAAACATGAAGGTCTTCAGTTGTTTATCACTTCGGTCTGCGATGGCTACAAAGAACCAGTTGAGTTCCTGGAGTATCTGAGCAAATCGAACTTCCTAGCTGGCCCCCCAGTTTATAATTACGAGCAGCTCTAATTTGTAATTTCTCAAGTTTGTCACTTAAACCATTACCAGTACTTCCCCAGACGAAATTGGCAGTAGTCAAGGTGGGGCAGGGCCAGTGCTTTTAATTATGAGAATTGATTGAGGATATGTGGATTTGAGTATTCTAAGAGCTGCCAGTACTTTAGTAATCTTTTGAGTGACCTCGAGAAATATGATGACCCCATGATAATGTTTCATCTACGTTTACTCGTAAGCCATTATAGGTTTGAACTCTTTGCTGTTGCCGGCCATCAAAAGAAAATGTCAGGCTTCACAGGTATTAAAGATACGGCTTTAGTGCCGATGGCCCAGTAAACAAACATTTGGTCTTTACTGCATTTAAACTTAATCGGATATTTGCATCGAGCTTCTGTTTTCGATGATGACAGGCTAGAGTTTAGGGATTAAACGACATCCTCCGGGTTTTAGATGCTTAGGGCTTTTAGATGCTGCTATCGTCAGCGTACATTCTCACGTACTGAGAGAAGATCTGCAGTTTTGGTAGGTCATTATATAGAATTCAACTGAATAGTAGCGGTCCGAGGATTTGAACCCTGGGGACACCACGCACCGTATGTGACTGGTTTCAGATTTATAATTACCCCATCGACTGTGACCTTTGTGTTCTATCAGACAAATAATTTTTCAAAGAGATTTTTATGAAGCAACACCTAAACCCATAAAAACTGTAATTTCGATTAGCGGATCTCGTGATCAGTGGTATCAAATGCCCTTTTTTTAAGATCGAGATAGGGGGGGGGGGGGGGGGGGGGGGGGTGTCCAAGTCATGGTCAATATTTAAGTACCCAGTTGTCTGTCATGTCGATTAGGGGCTGAGAGGCGTCAAGTACAAGGGGCCTAAAACCGGATTGAAATTTAGATAGCAGATTGTTATCATCTAAGAAATGTACATACCTCATTAAAGATTACCTTTTCAAAAAGTTGTGCAATTAACAGATAGACACTGAAATAGGGCTTATAGGCTGCCTGTGGTTAGTCTTGGTGTCAACTTTGAATGAAGTTGGGGTTTACTTTTGCACTATTCCATTCATCTAGGATAATTCCAGTGGTAATAACGTGCATTGAAAATGTATAGAAAAAGAAGGCGTACAGGAATTCGATCAAAGCCATCAGCCTTGGTCTGCTGGAAGGTCGGGGGGGCCCCTGCAAGTTTGAATAAATCATCACAGGGTAATAAGTTTTAGTTCCAAGTTTGCTTCACATGGCGTGGTTGAAGTCTTGAAAGTTCACTCCATGAGGAGTTATCATGGACGCTAGGTTTTTGGGCCTATATCTAGTGCAAATTATTCGAGCTCCCACGGATCGGTTATCTCACTCATCGTCAATTCATACAGTTGTTACGTGGGTTGTCGTCTTCTTTCTTGAAAGTATCGTGTTGATTCCATTCCAAGTTGCCTTAACGTTAACCAAGTTAGTTGTGAATAGGAATTACAGTATTTCTGTTTGTAAACAATAATATAAATAATTTAATCTAATAAGATTTTATATAGCGCCTTTTCAGCGCTTTACAACAGTAAATAGTTTTGGTTTCACTTCTGATTGGTTGTGAAAAAGTGGCGCAGAGAGCTTTGAACCAATCACTGAGTGACGTAAACGAAAAACCAAAGCAATTCCCTAATTACTTTCGACACTCGGATTGAAAACCGCTCTAGCTATGAGCTTCAGTTCACAAAGAAAATCTGATGTTTTCAATAACAGTGTTTTGCAGCTTTCAGGTTTTCCATTACTCGCCCCCAAGGGAACACTTACAATGCAATATTTCTCTCAAACACTTGTACTGTAAGATCTCTGCTGCCGTTAAGAAGTATCCCGACTAAAAGGTCAGTGACACTGACTTCAGCGTGTTGAGAAAAGTAAAATGTTTCAGTCAAGGTGTCACGTTTTTGGAACGACATGCGTGACGAATTAACATGGCACCACATGGTCGTTTTTTTTGTCGCGCCATTTTACGCGTCGATTCATCTATCGTTCGCTCGCTTTCTTCGTCTTTTGTACTTGACATCCTCAGCGAAACGTGGGAAAGAGGCCCGTTAATCGAAGATGAAAGCGGTATGAGAAGCAGAGACGTTTAAGGATAGAAGAAAATAAGGCTATGATAGAGAATCTGTTCCCAAAAAGATGCCCGACCAGCTTATGCCGCGATGTCACCGAAGCACAAAGACAACAGGGCCAGCGTGAGCGAATGCGTTCGGAAACTATGATTTCCTTACCAAGGAAGAAAACTTCCGAAACGAAAAGTAAGTCTTCAGTCAGCAAGTACGATTCAGAAAACGATAATCGAGGAGGCGGAGGACGAAGACGATGCAGATGATCTTTATTCCCACCCTGAATATGATTGTGAAATTATGGCCCTGGCAGCGCGTTGGCAAGGAAACAGATAACGATAAGGAGTTATCAAATTGGCAAGGACTTCATCCAAGTTGGCAAGTTGAAACGATGGACCCACATCTCCTCACCGAAACCCAGACGGCGTCTTCATTTGGACCATTTAAGCCACAGCCCAAGTTAATGGTAGAAATCACCGAGAACGACCTAAGTCCTCGTCGCAGATCGAGTAGCTGATAAGAGATAACAACAAGAATGGGACAACAGGTCACCAAGCAGGCAGAAAACCGATGATCTCAAGACAGTGTGGGCAGGAATGAGGAATGTCATGGAACCAGAGGGCAGTTCTGTGGACCATGCCTAAGAAATCGTTATGGTGAAGATGCTAGGAAGGCTTTGATGGATCCTTCATGAGCACTGTCCACCTTGTCGAGGGAATTTGTAATTGCAGCTTTTGCATGCCGAAGAGAGGTTTTAAATGTACTGAGAATTTTGATTCATGTGGGCAAAGGAACGTGGATACACCGATGTTAAATCTTTTTTGGGCGATTAATAATATTGTTCTTCAATGACCTAAATGCTTTTGCCCTTTTAATTTTCAATTATTGACTTCATCGCTGACTGTGCTAAGACTTTTGGGGGTATTTTAAAATGACGAGCTTCTTGAAATGTACCATTAAATTTTCATGGAAGTGTTATTGTAATGTATATTTTTTATGTAATCAAAATTATCATCTATTTTGGTGAGGCATTAAACCAGTCAATTATATTTACAAAACCTACTGGTGTCTTAACGTCATTATGAAATGGATAGAAGGCTGACGATGAACATAGCCCGTGGCTCATTCAATTGACACATCTGGAAAGACTTTGATTGAGTCGAGGGAGATAGAACATGATAAGAAAATTCTTGTGTGCCAAAACGTAAAAAGTCTCTGTTACGAGCTTGAAGGCCCATTAAGGGCCGGCACTTATCTCCGGTTTCCCCGTAGCATGAAGCGACTAGGAGTATTTATGCTCTCCCCCTGGATGGGATGCTATAGTCTCATCGCAGGGTTACCCCCAGCATTTACGCTGTGTACCCATTTATACACCTTGCGGTGGAGAGATAGCACCGTGAGAGTAAATGTGTCTTGCCCAAGAGTCAGGGAGATAGAAGCATGAACTAAGACTAATTCTTGTGTGCCAAAAGTGAGCAGTGTCAATTATCAAGGTCCAAACACCTTGGAATAAGTTGTATGCAAATTTTGTGATCTTTTCCCTTGTCATTTTCATTATCCAAGATTGGTAATTTAAATTCCTTATGTAACATTCATGAATGATAAATGAAATGAATCATATATTGAACACTGTTGATATGTAATCAAACGTGAAGCTATGATATCTCACAGTTATGAATGCCATTTTAGAATTTACGGTAGAGAAGCATGGAAAATTCAAAACTTGCAACAGGGTTTGAACCCGTGACCTTGCGATAAAACGGTGTGATGCTCTAGCCAACTGAGCTTTCAAGCCACTGATGTTGGGACCTGGTCATTTGTGGTTCATAATAAGGCTTCCCATGATGATTGAAACTTCATTATGAAATGGCTGAGAAGGCTGAGATGAACATACCCATGGCTCATTTAGTCTGCAAGGATCAATAGCTTTCACTTGATTACAAGTCGGCAGATCAATATACGATTCATTTCATCAATCACTTCATTTGTTGATTCATTCATCACAGGAAAATATGAACCCAACAAATGAGCAGCGCCCAACATCAGGGGCATCATAAGCTAGTTGGTTTTAGAGCTTTGGCCACTGGTATTGCAAGCGTCCATGGGTTCAACCCTGTTAAAGTCCCTGAATTTTTCAGGCTTCCTCTACGCAATTGCTAAAATTGCGTTCGTAACTGCAGGGATCATAGATTAACTTGATTCTTTCTGTTTTCCTCCCCCTTAGTCAAGTTAAAGCATGAAATCGTACTTTTTTCATGAATTTGCATATTTGCTTGTCAAAGGTCGACGACTGTGGCCACAGTACAGATGACATTCCCTTGGGGTGATAGGTTAAGGTGGGACTTCTACCTCTAAGAGCAACAAAGGGGCCTGATTTCTTGTTTGTATTCCATGAATTTTTCCAGCCATCAGATCTTTGGGAATAACTAATCTTTCAAAATTTTTGCTAAAAAGTAGTAGGGAATGGGTAATAAAAGACGTGTCCAGAATTATGCCATGGCCATCTCTTTCTGCAGAAATGGTTCAGTTCCAGTCCATGAAATATTTTAGTGCCAATGAGGTTTGAATTCAAAAGAATACCAACTTACATTGTGGCCATACAATCACCATGTAATAATAATCTAATAATAATAATAATATAATAATGGTGTTATTATTTTATTACATTATTATATTAGTTATTATTACTAGTAGTAAGTAGTAGTTAGTATGTCAATGTCAATGAATAAGTTATAGACCCATATCACTCAATGGTCCGAAAACAAAAGATTTTGCCCGTCGAACCTCTCATTCAATGTGAGGCTGGACGGGACAAAGACAAAGCCTTTAATTTTCCCCAAGGACTCCAAAATGGCCGCCGAGTGATAAAGGTGAATTATTCATTATTTTGTTTCAACTTGGCAATATTTTGTAAAAAAACAAAAAAAGGGTCTGGCCAACTTTTCCGCCATATTGATTTTGGGTTCATGGCTTGTTGTTTTCCTGGCCTCCACAGCTATGATGACGGGGTACCAGGGCATCCGATTCCGAGAATGCTTATGATTTTCTTTTTAGGTTTTTTTTTTTTTTTCAAGTTCGACCTCCGACCGAACAATATCAGAAAACGCTTTCGACGGTAAAACAGGAAAAAAAAAGGGGCGATAGCCTTATAACCATTTTGTGGGAAAAAGAAGCATGAGAAATGTCTTTTTGTGGATATTTTCCACTGTGCGCAACTTTTTTCTTGGAATGTGAGTGGCAACAAATTATATTGTGAGAGGAATTTATTGCACAACAAAGTTTGCTTTATGCAAACTGGACTTGTTTAAGATGATCATCATTGTAGTCACAGAGCCTTGTTTAATGTTGAGATTTATTAGGACTGAGGAAAATCTAAGGGGTGCTGTCCTTTTGTCAGAACTGGCTGGCAGACCCATCACTTTAAAAAAGAAATAATTGGCAACAATTTGAAGAAACACTTGCATGATAATCCCTCTCATTTTCTGGAAGAGTATATATCATCCTCAAAAGTGTGTTAATTTGAAGGCGTTTGTAGAATAAATCCTTCTAAAGTCTTGGTCTGGCCAGTCCAGTTTTGTCAAATTGAAAGCATCCTCGGTTACTATATATGAGCGATGGCCAAATAAATGCTACTCATATTTGACAACAATGATAATAATAATTCTTGGCTTCTGTTGAACAGAACAACCTGCCAAGATGGTTATTCAAACTCTGCAGTCATAAACACTGCCATGTATCGATTGGTAATTGTAGTAATGGTAATGACTTTAGTATTTTAAGAGGGTAGCACGTACCAGTTTTTAAGTTATAAACTGATGAGACCCTGTGGCCCCTCTATAAAGTAATCTAGTCAATACACAAGGTTAACACTAAATGAAGATAATAACAAGGTGATATATATAATAAGTTTAAAAACATATTAGAAAAGTACATATATACATCATAATGCCTTAATAATAAAAACATACAAAAAATTTCATTATCCAAATTATAGAAAATTCAATATTACTAGTTTTGTTTGCCTAAGTAAATGTCTTTATAACTTTCTTTTTCAAGGCTTTAGCACACTCTTTGGTGTTTTAAGTCCTTTATCCAGGTTATTCCATTCTTTAAATTGATCGTACAGTAAATGTTCGCACCACCTTCAGTTTCATTTTTATAACGTGGACAATTAAAATTTAAATTACTAAAGCTGGGTACTTCTATTGTGAGTGTCAGAGTTTAACTTTAGCATTTGCTTCAGGGTAGACCGGCGTTCATTCCTAGTGCATAAGATTCATGGGTAAATGGTCTCCCGTTTAATAACGTTAAACAGTGACACCAGAACGAGGATCGGGTTCAGCGTCCAGATGATTCTTTCTGCTCTTTTCTGTAACTTAAAGATGCTATTTGTATTTCCTTTTGATGTTGATGTCCATATATTGGCACCATAAAGAATAAACATGGCCCTTTCTTTAATCACTGACTTTACTAGTAAATTTCTCTTTGGTTTCTCCTCAGATATGGGCTAATATGTTTCAGCAGGCCAATTCATTTTTGAAATCTTTCTAGCAAGGATGTTCACAATGATTTGTGAAGTCAAGATCCTTCATCAACCTCGATTCCTCCCAGGCTTTATATGTGAATGGACATTCTCAATTGGTGAACTTGTTGAGAATTATAGACAGTTGATCTACACTGCTGTTTTTGGTGCCTAGATGTTGCTTTTCTCATGCGTTTTTCTCAGTCCCTTTTGCCTTTAATAAGCATTGATTTCGTTTTCTTCTCGTTTATGATCATTTTGTTCATTAATGGACCACTGTTGGTACTTTCTAAGTCTTTTTGAATATTGTCATTCATTGGTCGTGATGTTGTCCCATCTTGAACTTGATATTAATGTTGCATCATCGTGCTGTAGAGTATTCATTTGAATTTTGGACGTACAGTGAGGGCCATCATTGTATGAAGATTAAGAAAAAACGCATGGGGCCAACGATGGTTCCCTGTGGGATACCTTGGTTGATGGGTAACAGAGAAGAGAAGATGTACATCCGTTCACGTTTTCCCCCCACAAAAACATTGTTGTCTGTCTGACAGGTAGGAGCTGAAACCATTTCACTGCCTGAATCACTAAGGCCGCTACATCTGAAGTTTTCGCAAAGTAAAATTTCGTGATTTACGAGGTCAAAAGCCTTTTTGAAGTCGATTTAGATCATCCCGAGTTACCTTTCATTATCCATGTTAAAAAGCAGATTATCTGTTAACTGTATAAGGGCTGTTTCTGTAGAGTGGTTTTCTCGGAATGCATTGATACGTAAAGATGAGATTGTTTCATTTAAATAGTTTGTGAGTGACTTCGTTACGTGTCTTTCAAGAATCTTGGAAAGCACTGGTAGGACTGCAAATTGGGTCGATAATTATTGACGTCATCTCGAGGTCCATCTTTGTGCAACGGTGCAACTAGCGCAACTTGTTTTAACGTACTATCTATCTGTCTTCTGTCTTAGCTGTCTATCTATCTGTGTTCTGGAGGATTAGGGGGGCTCCCAATGACTGCAGAGGGCTGCATTCTGCCCATATCTTGCAAAAAGTCTTCACCCAATCAGACAACCACACCCAAACAACCAACTACCAATGGCATAATCTTTGTTGACATCCAATGCATCTTCCGGAAATAATATAATAATAATAATGATAATAATAATAATAATAACAACCCAATATATATAATATATTATTATTATTAGTATTATTAATATATTTAAAAAGAAGAAGAACAGCAATCACAGCAACAGCTTAGCTGATGTAATTAGTACTGTAGGTGATCCATCGATTAAAAGACAAATCTTCATCCTTAAATGAGAGAGAAACTAAAGAGCATCCATGATATATCTAGAGTATCATTCATAAAGCGAGGAAAAATAAATGAGTAACAATAGACCAAATGCAAATAACATGGGCTCCAATAAGTTATTCTTTTATCTTAAGTTTGTTCAAATTAGTCTGACTAGCCTTGTTTTACAATGAATAGGTTAGTGGGGAAGAGTAATTAATTATTGCTTTCTGCCAATGCACCATAAGTTGCATTTAACAATAATTATACATTTATTGTTTTGTTGTCTTTCTCTGCCATTCCTTCATCGAAAACCAATGTAAAGTAATTTTGTCTGCTCTTAAGTTGATTTGCAGTTCCCCAATATTATTATTATTAGTGAATCACTTGTCCTTGCCTACGTTATTAGTATAATAATTATACTTAAAGAGTGGATAGTGTTGAACGCATGCACTGATTGGCTACTCATACTTATACTATTGGCTCTTCATACTATTTGTGCCCAAAAATGTAATCTTTGCAGGAATAATTGAGTAAAATCATATTTATTTTTGTGCTATATTATCTCACTGTTTTAGTATATACTAAAACAACTATTCACCTCAGTAGTGGTGGCTAGTTTCGGATATTTACCTCGCCACTTCGCGGTTCTATAAATATCCACCACTAGCTACCTCTACTTTGGTGAATAGTTACTAATTTAAAATGATGATGATGATGATAACGGTGGCATTGTTGACGTTTCCACCACTGCTGAGGATGATCATTATCACTTCTACGTTTTCCTAATCTGAAGTGCATTGGTGTCACCAGATATTCTCCCAAAACAATCACAACGCTTCAGAACGTGTACATGGAGAAGATTGACCTGGATCTTGTTGTCAGTGTTGTCACCTACATCTCTCTTCACATGGAGGTTTGTTCCATTGGCACAATAAGGAAAAGACAAGAGGCTGCAAGTAGCCTTTACTTTGGCCAACTTCTGTTTGACAAGTCAATAACCCATGGTGTTTCCTGGTCCTGGGAAGCATCGGAAACTATATTGAATGCTTGATTTGAGGTTGGAAGTTTCTTTAACTGATACTGTCTATCTATAAAAGTGGTTAATAGAAATACACATTTATGAATCAAGACAATCCAAAATTCTATGAAAAGATTGGGAAAAAATGATGATCGAAAATCGGGAGGAAAATCACCATCCAAAGAAACTCCAAGGTGAAAACTATGCATACAGAGGGGAAATTATACCATATGCCTCAGGGCTAATGTTGAATGATCATCACGTAGTTAATAGTAACGTTTTAATTTATTTTAAAGGAAGGAGCCATACTTGTTTTCCTGCCTGGATGGGATGATATTAGCAAAGTGCATGACAAGTTGAAGATGTAAAAGTTTTCTCTTCAGGTATCCAAGACAAACATTTTTGTTTTATATCTTTAAAAAATTGTAGTGATCCTACAACTAATGTGGGTTGTATTGCCATCACTTTTAGTTTTCAGTTTGTAAGTTTGGGTTGTTTACAAAATTAAGGATGTTGTGTAATTTTTTGTTTTCAAAGGTAAATTTAGTATCATTCCTTACATTCCATGATGCCCATCAGCAAATCAAAGAGAGGTAATGTGCAACATTTTTACTCATTGAAAAGCCTGTTAATTTAAGGTTTTTCTTCTTTTTTTTTGCACAAAGTGTGCAACATCTTTATAAAATACTTGATACAAGTCCCTCAGATTAAAAGCCCGTTCACTTACCTCCCAAAGGTCTGGGCCTAATTGGTAAACCCTGTAGTTGCTGAATTTGATTTAATTTAAACACTTCTAGGTGCATCAGTTATTGTGTATAATATTAGTGTTATAAGATCAGTCATGTTTGCTGTATGAAGCAGAGATTGTATATTTTTTTGCAGGTTTTTGACCGTCCCCCGAAAGGTGTCAGAAAGATTGTCATTGCCACCAACATTGCTGAAACCAGGTACAGCAACATTAGGTATTTCATGGGTAACCATGCTATTTACAACCTCCAGAAGAGGTGGTCTCGTAGATAAGCTACACCCCGATTTACAGCCCAAAATCTGATCAAAAAGGTGCGGTTTACAAGTGTTTACAATTATTTTTTTAAAGGGAACCTCCACTCTTACTACAGAATAAGTTTAAACTGAAGGAAATTATGTTTACTTACAAATTTCTTCAAAATTGTTTCTAAGACAGTGCTTATATCAAGAAAAGTGAATTAAAACCTTTACAGTTGCCCCATTGTTCTTATACAAGAGATTTTGTCTAATAACAATAGGGCAACTGTAACAGGTCACAATTATTCAAGATGGCGGTGCCCGCGAAATTTGAAAACAAAAATAGGTGATTCTCAAACTAATATTTTGGATACAAACACTTTTTTGAAAATACTTTAGACTGACTTGACTGTAATGGTAAATTATTTCCTGCGATTTAAAGTTATTTTTTGTTGAAGTGGAGCTTCCTTTAATAGACGTAGTGTGTTTTTCCTCTCAACTCTAAATAGTTATTGCCCCCACTGATGGATAAAATCGTCTGGCATTTGACGGACTAACACTCTCTAAGTGTCGCTTTTTGGAGGCAAACTTTTTAGCCATTTTGTTTCTGTAGTGTATCAGGGAGGTGAATAGTGCTTAAGTAGTCAAATTGGTTTCACCAATCAGAACATCCAAAATGTACTATTCATTTGTGTGGTATGCACTACTACTACCGTAATAAAAAGTAATAATTTTCACTTGAGACACACTGAAATTTTTGATCAAAGATAGTAGCCTCTATTGAAGAGGATAGTAATTTAGGTGAGCCATTTCCTAAGTCTGGAAAGTGTCAGGAATTATCTGCTTTGTGAGTTGGTACTGCTAGTTAGGATAAAATGGGGGTTTCTTAACCTGAACTTACTACGTATTATGCATAGGACATAAAGATTCTTACGAAGTACTATTAAATTCAACTTTTGATAGTGGTTGTAATGTAGTGTACCCTAGAGAAAAATGATGTACATGTAGTTGCTTTGTCCTGGGCGAAAGGAAAACTGTCAAAGGATTGAGAGTCATAGGGTGGTAGGTTTGATTCCTTCATAAATCGTTTATTTCCATTTTAATTTTTTTTTAAACCTATTGCCAAGTAATATTATTATTAGCTGATCAAGTACGGTAAGTTATAACCTTTTTCATCTTCAAAACTGATAGATTTTTGGGCATATTTGAACCTGAGGAAGTTCTAAACACTAATCTACCTAATAAAAAATTCTTAAATGAATGGGAGATACTCTATGGGAAGTTTTTTTTGTTGTTGTTTTAAATGTTTGTTTGTTGTCTTTTGCACAACTAGCCTTACCATTGATGATGTTGTCTTTGTGGTAGATGGTGGCAAAGTGAAAGAAAAGGTAGGCAGTGAGATCAATGATGATATCTTCAGCAGTAATCAAAAATGTTACTACCACCAAATTGCTCACCAAAATCGTGATGAAATACCAGAATTTCTGCTGTCTAAAATCTGACCTCCTCATTCTTCTTAATGAACATACCACTTCCGTGAAACAGCTGTTGATGTTGCCATAGTTACTGCCAATTCTGGGACATATTTTTTCAGACTTGCCATCTCTTTTGGGCTGATATTTCATGAAGATCTTATCTCCTTGCAGATAACAATAATATTTTTATCATCTTGGTTAAGTACATGTGTGCCATACCAGTAAATCCTTACCTACTAGTTGCTACTAATTACACTGTTGGAGCTAAAATTCATTCTCACCTTCTTTCTCAGACTTACGATGTAAGCAACAAAATTGCCTGTTTGCAACCAGTGTGGATAAGCAAGGCTTCCTCTCGACAAAGGAGAGGTCGTGCTGGAAGGTGAGCGTTGTTTGCAAAGAAAGAAATATTTATGTAGCAGACATTATTATTACTATTATTATTATTATTATTATTATTATTATTATTTAAATTATCAACTCTGGACTCAACTGAAAGTCTGTGATTGGTTCTGGTTTAAAAGGAAGTCAAGGACTGGGACCAATTAAAACACTGCAAGGTTTTTACATCAAGTGCACTTTACTTTTCTGTGTCGTTTGGAAATAAACTATGCCTTTGTCATTAAATGACTGTATTGTTCATTATTTGGCATTGGTACAATCCCTTTAAAATCTTTTGCCTCATTCTCAGACACTGAGGTAAAAACTAGTAAAAGTGAAAAGCATTAATATATTTTCAAATATTTTGTCCATTTCCTCAGCAAATTGTTTTTGCTGGTTGTGCTGAAAAGGGCCATGGGATTTAAAAAGATGAAGGAAAAAATATATCCTGGTTTTATTACCTTCAGTGTCTTCATTTTTGTGTACTGGCTTCAATTTTTTTTCTTGAAAGTCGACCGTGATTCAGCAAAATAACTAGCAACGCTTTACGTTAGATTTCTTGCTTGGAAAAGGACGATCACATGTACAACACCGAAGGACTGAATTAGTGGGACAAAAGTACATATCATCAATTGACTAACTAGTTTGTGCAAGCTGAAAACTTTGCATGAAACTATAGTCCAAAACAACTGGTAGATCCTGTGGAAACTATTTTCCTGATGTATCACCAAACCTAGTAACATGTTACTCTGCCTGTGCAAAACAGGAACAAGAATAATTATCATTACTTGTTAGTGCAAGTGGATTTGTTTTTCTTGACCACAGGGTTCAACCTGGCTACTGCTTTCACTTATTCACTAAATTTCATGCCGATGCATTGGAAGATTATCAGCTGCCTGAGATGTTACGCACTCCACTTGAAGAACTGTGTCTTCAAATAAAGGTATTCACTCGAGATAACTTGTTGTGATTGCCAGTTATACCGAAATAGCTCCCTAAACATAGCGTTTTCACACACGTGACCAGCACCCATGTTTCACTAAAACGAAGGGAACTGTGAAAGTGAAAGTGAGAGATTTCGAGGCAATGAAAGGCATAGACTACATTACAGAGACTAACACAGACTAACACATACCGTGCATTTACCTTTCGACACACCCATTGGATGGGTGTGTCGAAAGGTAAAATGCACGGTATGTGTTAGTCTGTGTTAGTCTCTGTAATGAAGGGAACTGTTTTTCATGAAAATGTAGTCAACTCCCGTAGGGTATCTTTGGGACACAACTTGGCGAGTACTGTAGCAGCTTTTGTAAGCTGGCAATCGTTTGGTGTTGTAACAGAACTGCTATTTTCCCCTTATTTGGCCTTTGCTTTGGAACAACCACATCTTGCCATCACCTGAAAACGCTCACGAAATTCTAGTTCTTTCAATAATTATTATTTATTGGTTTAATCATATTTTGTCTATTAACTCTGCTCAAATGGACCTCTTTAGCTTGTACGTTTGTTTTCCCATTTCAGGCCACGTGATGTTCCCAAGGGAATTTTCTTTTGTTTTTACATAAGTTATGCTTACATATGAACGCACAAAAGACGACATTTGAAAGAAACTTTTCCTGGAGTAAAATCACGTGGTTTGAAATGGGAAAACAAAACGTACAAGCTAAAGAGGTCCATTGCATTCCCTCCCGCAGAGGTCCGGCTTCGCGCGTCGAGTGTGCTAATTATCTTTTGCGCTATGGTTGGTTTTATAAGCTTGTTGATTGCATTTGTCGTTGCTAGATCCTCAAGCTTGGTATGATCAGTCCTTTCCTGACCAAAGCATTACAGCGACCAGAGGAAAAAGCAGTTTCTAATGCGTTGGAAGTACTTCATCAACTGGTTGGTAATTCAGTTCACTCGGGATGCAACTGCACGGAGTTATTTGACTTTTTTTCAACGTTAAGGAACACTGTGAGAATTAAATCGAAAAAAGAGTTTCAAGCAAGTTTTAGCAAATTAATTGATTGATTAATTATTCATTAATGAGACCCACAGAGTTAGACCACGAGTTATGAAAGTAAGACCCCGTTGAAATATGATGTCGATTTTTTTAATTCTCTTTTTATTGTGTTGTTATCGTTTAGAAAACTACAGTATCATTTTCCTTTGGTGTCATTTCAGAATGCTCTGGATGCGAATGAAGAGCTGACCCCACTTGGATATCACCTAGCTGCTTTACCAGTGGATCCACGAGTCGGCAAAATGATTTTATTTGGTGCAATATTTTCCTGTTTGGACCCAGTGCTGACGGTAGCGTCCGTTTTGGGTTTCAAAGATCCTTTCGTTTCTCCACTGGTAAGCAAGAGCGCTCAGAAAAGAAACGCTGCTAGGAAACTGCTTTTCTTTTTTGTTTTTGTTGTAATTACGCTGTTGTCAAGTGAGCGTAATAGAGTAGTTATAGACTGAGTGCTGTAAATTCATACTAATTATTTTGACCAATCACAACAGGCTTGAACAATCAAACGAGCCAATCATAGCGCAAAGCGAACATTGGCAGCCGGCAAAGGCAGCCGGCCTTAATCGCGGGAAAACGTCGACCAATGAAAATTAAGCTTGGTCTTGCGTTTATTGGTCAACTTGGAAAACGAATCGCAACTTTTTGGCCAATCACCATGCGTTGTAAAACAAATTGAGAGAAAACACGTAATTACTTTTCAAACCGAACATTCAATATTGTTTTACAGGGTAAGCAGAAGGAAGCAGAAGTAGCCCGCTCAAATTTTGCTGGGTGATACGCGTAGCGATCATTTAGCTTTATTGAAAGCTTTCCAGGTGTGTTGCTGGCAATCATTTGTGTACAAATCTTGCTGAAATCTGAGAGGAAAGGCTTCAAATGAGAGAACGAGTCGAAGAACCCGGATTATAAAAACTCCTTTTAATTAAATGCCAATACCCACTGGATGAGCTTCTAGAGATTCCCAATTTTTGAAAGTTTTTGTAGTGGGTAACCGTTTCGAAATCGTTTTCAAAGGGTAAATACTGTACATGATGAGGAATGGGGAGTCAGGGTGGTTTATTGGTCAGCAACCGTACCTCCCACCTCTGTGACCCGGGTTCAACTCTGACTCGGGTCTTATGTGGACTGAGTTTCAGTCCATCTCAATCTGACTGCGAGGGTTTTTCTCCGGGTACTCCGGTTTTCCTCCCTCCTCAAAATCGGCCTATCAGGCCGTGGTGCTGTGCTCCTAGGTCATACATGGGTCGTGTGCAGGGGCCGAGCGCCTACTGAGGCTGCACAGCTCCTTTGGTCCGACCTCGTTTAGCTGCTCCCTTAGTAATTCAGTCTCCGATTAGTTAGTAGTAGTAGTAGTAGTAGTAGTAGTAGTAGTAGTAGTAGTAGTAGTAGTAGTAGTAGTAGTAGTAGTAGTAGTAGTAGTAGTAGTAGTAGTAGTAGTAGTAGTAGTAGTAGTAGTAGTAGTAGTAGTAGTAGTAGTAGTAGTAGTAGTAGTAGTAGTAGTAGTAGTAGTAGTAGTAGTAGTAGTAGTAGTAGTAGTAGTAGTAGTAGTAGTAGTAGTAGTAGTAGTAGTAGTAGTAGTGTAGTAGTAGTAGTAGTAGTAGTAGTAGTAGTAGTAGTAGTAGTAGTAGTAGTAGTAGTAGTGTAGTAGTAGTAGTAGTAGTAGTAGTAGTGTAGTAGTAGTA
>NC_090886.1:2128639-2136139 GCF_036669925.1 Montipora capricornis | reverse complement strand
AATTCTCGGTTGAATGTCGACGGCATAAGATAATTTGAGCTGGGAGTAATCTGGACTTGGAAAGTAATCTGTTAGTTTTTTTTTTATATGGCACTCCCTTTTTAGTTATTTAGCCTGCCACAATTTTGATGAAGATGTGCTCCGTTTCATTTCGGTTTATAGCTAGATTACAATTATGCACTTAACCAAAACAAGCGAGAAATCAATTTACACACTCATGGATCCATTCGTACCCAAAAAGAGTTTACAAATTGCTGACATTGTCTCTTGTATCAGGAGCTGCGAGTGGAACTCGACAAACTGCTGAAACAGAAAATAGCACAACCAAAGATGAAGTTAAGTGCTGGCACTGGAGCAGGAAGCAAAGAAATTGCTTTGTTGCGAGCTATTATCGACTTGATTACCAGTGAGGAGAATAAAACCTGGGTGAGATAGCGGAACTCTCATTACCCCATTCATCGCAATCAAACCAACTTCACCAAACTACTTTCCTTGTCTAATGTCAGTCTATTTTATCTCCAACTTTAAAGACCAAAAAGAGATTAGTGGAGGCGAAACAAATATCGCTATACTTTTGTTACCAAGAAGACTCGTATTTGTGTATTTTTTGTCGTGTATGGGTATCAAGGGGAAAGAGGATGGAAATGAATGAAATTTGAATCAACCATCTGCAAAAAATTTGGATCGAAGTGGTGCTAAAAAAAGCGCCCAAAAGTTTGTGGGTAGCGCATGCCTCAATAGATTCATTCGCGTAGTTTTTCTTGTCTGGTGTGTAATCTTTATGAACTAAAGAACTACTTGAAAAACTAAAGAACTACTTCGGGAGCAGAAATGGCGCAGTGATGAGAGCACTTGCCTCCCAACAATCTCGGCGTCATATTTGGATTGAGTTTGTTGGTTCTCCGCTCTTCATCGAGAGGTACTCTATTTTCTCCTCCAAAACCAAAGTTTGATTTGATTTTGTTTGCGTTAATTTGATTCCACGGTTTACAGTGTCCTAAATTAGTGCTCCAGCGCTAGAAGGCTAAACAATTAAATAAAGTTATTTTTCTTTCCTTTCCTTTCCTTTACATTAATTCTCGCACGCGTAGCCCAGTTTTCACATAAAAACTGAAATTTCCCTTTTTATGTTTCCCTTCCTTTCCTTTATTTTTGACTATGTATCCGCTTTCTACTTTCTTTTTTTAGAGAACACAAGAAGCACTTGTCGATGACTCACGAGAGATGCGTTTTTTTAAGGAAAACCGGGGATGACAGAAAACATTTTTAGGCTGGTGGTGGCCCGGGAAGGCGGAAAAGCGTTCCCGCCAATTGAATTCAGTTGTAGCGTACTTCAACATCTTAGAACGCGAGGAAGATCAGGGAACAACCGTAAATGGTCATGGTCTTCGCAAATGTTTATTTTTCTCGTGACGGTTTCGTTGGCCTTCCCCTGATCATTTTCAAAACTCCTCATTGCGGGACCTACGACCCGTTCCCGCATCGAACAACACCGCAGATAGCAGGCTGGCATTATCGGTCCCGTTGATCTCTTACCGCTATAGAGCACCTCTAGGAAACTTGCATAATTTGTTTAGCGGCTGCTTTTAAAGGGGCACTATCACTATTGATGGTTTGAATTTGACGTCACGGCGGCCATGATGGTGTACAGAACAATGCAGTAAAATGTCTTTGGGAATTTGACTCTATTCTGATGCAAAACTTGGGAAGTTCCCAAAAGATCTTTTCGCTGTTGTTCTTTCCAACAAGATGGCCGCCGTGACGTCACGTGCAATCAAACGATTTTCTATTGGCGTTTTCATCTGACGTCACGGCGACCTACTCTGATGCAAAACTTGAGGGGCCATTTTCTATTGTTATGTACACCAACATGGCCGTCTGATCACGTGGATGCAAACCAAGAATTGCTGTGTTTCCACATACGAATAACATTTTGAACACTCGAGCAGTGGATTTCAACATGAATGGATTTAAACAGGGTGAGCCGTCTATTTTGAATTCATTATGGCGATTTTTTTAAACCACCAAACTTGGAAAAATTTGGAGAAGTTGTTCAAATTTTAATCTATTTCCAACCACACCATATTAACTTAGCTGAAGTCGGCTAAGAATTCCTTTAGTGCACTGTATTGCACTGCGCACTCATAAAGCGCGAGTCTTTCTCTTTACACAAGACATCCTGTTTTTTGCCTAGTTTCCACTGGGCTCTTTTTGGGACCTTATTAGCTCGCCTTGAATTAGCGGAGTCAGTTAGATGTTGCCGTTTTGTATCTGAAAAAGGAGTTATAATAAACAGTGACATGTGGTTTTGTCAATTATCGTATTGTCTTTTGCGATAGCTACGGTTTGACTGGTCTCGGTGGTGAGGAGATTTTCGGGGGGGGGGGAGGGGGTAAAAGGCAAGAGGTAAAAGTATTGCCACAATTTCTGTCATATTTTTCTGCTCCTTGGGCATCTTCCTTAACGTGGGTTTTTGCTCTGCTTCCCCTTCTTCGTCTATTATTCTCCACCCCTGCCCTCCTGTTTGTATAAAGAACTGACAAATTAGGTTGTTGTGTCGAGATAGCACTTTATCCTATAAGACAATTTTTTTATGCAAGAGCCACCTGAACAAAGTCAAAGTGTCGGATCTTGGGAGATCTAACCAGGAAATAATTTGTAGACTAAAAGCAAAATAACGCAAGGCTGGTTGTATGGCTGTGAGGATGTATGTATATTTTTTGGTTTACCAATATTTTGTCAGGCACCCAAAATATATGTATACATCCTGACAGCCGTACAACCAACCATTCTTGCATTATTACTTTATCCTATGCACTTTTCAATGTTTGGTAATTATTTCTTGGGAAAATGACCAGAAAGCGATGCTCTTATCCAGGCTAAAGGGGTTAACAAATAATTTGCAACAGGCTCCACGACTGGGTAAAACGCGCGGTCGACCGCTAATATTTATATTTATCTTCGGACTGAGAACTAGTAGATGGTTGCGGGGCAACAGCGGACGGTTGAAAACGACTCGCTCTTAAAATGGCGGGTAGCGTCCACGAAGATGGCGTTTAACAAAAAAGACGTTACGATCGGAGTGTAGTTTCTCATCCGAAATGCAGTAAGATGTTATGGAGGAGAGAGTAGGGCCTTTCACTTTCTTTTCGAATTTCGACTCGGGAAACTTAGCCCGTGTCGAAAGAGTGAAACTCGAGGAAAACCCGCCCTCTCCAGAAGATGATGGGACAGTCGTTATCTCTCCAGATTATGATTATAATGTTTGGACAGCTCCTGACTGTGCGGGAATGGAGGGTGAAAACGCTAACAGGACATGGTTTTATTTTGGCGTCAAAGGAAGCCAGCAAGGCAAACTGTTGCGAATAAATATCATGAATTTAAACCGTCAAGGAAAGTTGTATGGTCAGGGAATGACACCTTTGGTTAAAGTTGTCCCAACTCGGAATAAATGGGAGAGGATACGAGATAAGCCAAAATATGAAGTAAGCATTATTCGATTTAAGGAATTCGCCTTGAATTGTGAGATCCATAAAAAGCTTAATTTGTGTTATGCTTACTCTGAGTAACCGTTGTCTGAACAAAAGTTTGGTTTTAACAAGAGAAGTGTGGCTTGACAAAAAAGCTTATGAATCCAAGCAGAGTTTGAACAGTTAGATGTAAATTTTGATTTCGTTTTCGATAACATCCCAAATTTCTGCTGATTGTCGTGATTACCTAAACTATGCCAGATTCTGTCTTCCTCTTGTAATATTAATTTATAAAGGAAAGACAAAATGTGGCATTATTTGTGAAGAGAAACATCGGCAATAGTTGTAAAAAAAAGCAAAGTGGCACACAAGCAGGTGGGTGCACATAGCTGAAAGTTATCACAGTTTCAATTACACGGTAGCTGGATGGGGTGCCAGTCTGACCAGTAACAGGGATATTCCCAGCTTTACATGTACATGTATGTTGCCGGTACCCAATTTACATCTTTCTAAAGAGACAGTGTTGAGAAGTCTGGTGGCTGAGAAACAACACTGTGCCCGTGATTGAGCTTTACACTAACCCATCAAACCCAGGCCAGGGTTGGGAATATGCGGGAGTATTACCACCACAGCACCATGTCTCCACACAACAATTCTTGTGCAGTCAAGGTGGAAGTACATTGCAACTTGACACACTGTTGAGTGAATCTCCATAATCGTTTCTTGGGTTCAAATTCTGGACTTGGTTTCATGCCAGGCTCAGAGTTTGTAGGTTCTCTATACACTGCTATGAGAGATTTTTATTCAGGTGCTTCTTCTTTTTTCCCTCTCATCAAAAAACATTATTTTTTGATCTTTAGTAGAGCAACTTTGATTGGTTATGTCAACTTTAAAACAATGCTTATTGTTGTTGTTGTTTTTATTTCAGACAGTTGATGGGCAGTTCAGATTGTCATTCACTTATCGCTTTCCTGATCAGCGTAATGCAGTGCATTACTTTGCCTTCTGTTATCCATACTCTTATTCAGAATGTCAATCAAAGCTTGAGGAGTTAGATAGAACTTTCAAATGTCAACCGATGACCCTGTCGTCACCAAATGATGCTATCTATTATCATAGGGAGCTTCTTTGTTATTCATTGGACAATCTGAGAGTGGATCTTCTAACAGTGACATCAGCTAAAGGCATGACGGACAAAAGGGAGGACTGTCTGCCTCATCTTTTCCCTGATAAAACTGTTCCTAGGGCTCACGTGTTTCAAGGAAAAAAGGCAAGAAATCATTTCTCACTAATTACGAGACTAGTGTAAAGAAAGTATAAAATTAATAACCGGTAAGAGAGAAAATGGTAGGGTTATCCATTGAGACTACTGGCCCTCAGACCGTCAAATGTACTTATGCCTGGCCATCCCTTAATTACCTGGCCATCTTGAACCAACCATGTCCCAATCATTCCAGTACCTATCACACCACATAAGCCATGGAAGAGGAAAAGAATTAGCCTGCGAACGCAGATGTGTTTCCGGCAATCAGATCTTTCCCTGAAAAATAGCTATTTTTGGGGGGGAGAGAAACAATCGCCAGAAATATGTCTGTGTTTACAGGCTATGAAAGGATAGTGGCAGAAAATGAAACGGACAAATGGTCTGGAAAACATTTCAAATCCATTGGCTGCATTGTGCATTCTCTAATGTGATGAATCAGTAATAAGATCTAGTTATTGATCTATCCCTATGTTAATAATATTGATTGGGAGCTTTTTTTATTGTCGATGAGTCAAATTTGACTTTCTGGAATTTTTTTTTACTCTTGTACAACTGTAGGTATTCTTTTTGAGTGCAAGAGTGCATCCAGGAGAGACACCATCAAGTTTTGTCTTCAATGGATTTTTGGACTTTATTTTACGAAAAGATGATCCAAGGGCTGTGGTTTTACGGAACCATTATGTTTTCAAGATGATACCAATGTTAAATCCAGATGGTGTCAAACGGGGCCACTATCGTACTGATTCTCGGGGTACAAATTTGAACCGTGTTTACCTTGAGCCGGATCCTCTTCTTCATCCAACTATATTTGCTGCAAAAAGCATTGTCATGTATCATCACACCCATGGAGATGTTAACGAAATGTTGGATGCTGGGAATGCATGCAGGAGCCACCTAGATGAACACCATGAGGATGTGAATGATAGCATTGCAGATTTTGCAATTGAGAACGACATCTCTGATGTGGTTTTATTGCACACAGAGCTAAAGCCAGGCTCTCCAGATGCAGAATCAGTTAAAATGGAGTTACAAAATATAACATGTAAAACAGTTGAAGAGGCAGATGATGAAAACAATAACAAGGATAAGCACAGAGGTCTCCTGCCGTCTGAAGACGTTAGTGTTTTGCAAGTTGAGAAAAGTGTTTTACTCTCTTCTTCTGAGATTGATTCATCAAGCAATGAAACTCATCAGGAGAAATCTGTTATTAATGGGCTCACAAAAGATAGCACAAGCAGTATATTAAGTGAAGGTCTTTCACAACATCCAGCTAATAATAATCCTTTAAAGAATTCACTTGTGGGAATGCTACAGAGTGAAACCTCAAAAGTGGACAAATGTTTACCCAAGACTTCAAATGATATGAACTGTGGTGTGGCGTATTATGTGGATCTTCATGGCCATGCTTCCAAGCGGGGCTGTTTTGTTTATGCAAATTACCTTGAGAACGAAGATAACTATGTGAGCTCTGTTTTGTTTCCAAAACTCATTTCTTTGAATTCAGCGAACTTTGATTTTTCAGCTTGCAACTTTACAGAAAAGAACATGTACAGCAAAGACAAGCGAGATGGAAGTTCAAAGGAAGGAAGTGGTCGCGTTGCAATTTATAAAGCTACTGGAATCGTTCACTGGTGAGTTACATCTTTATTAATGAGTAAGGGTGCACATAGAACAAACTTAGTTTTCTCTGTATTATAGTACATGGTTACAAAGCAGACTACATGTACATTAAAAGTGACTTGTTTTTTTAACTGTCGAATTGGGCTTATTTTCTGCCATAATGGGCAAGCAACTGTGCTCTGCTCTTGGGAAGAAAATGTAGGTTTGCTCTCCATCTGGGCAAGTGAAGTTTGCCTTAGTCGTCTTGTGTCAGGCCATCAGTGCGTAATTTCCGCATTGCAAAGAATGGTGTCAACAATAAATCCACAGTTTTACCTACAGTGACACTAACTACTGTGGAATGTAAGTTTGGTTCATTGTCCACTTATAATCTTTCAAGTCAAGTAAGATTATTGGTACAATGTAAACTTGTTATGTGCACTTTTAAGGATTATGCACACCTCTATTGGGCCTGAAATATGTTTAAGCAATGGCAATAAAACACTTAAATTTACTATCTACTAATCATGTACATAATCAAATTTTTCCTACCCTGTACAGTAAGTTGTCTTTTTGTCATAGCTATACACTAGAATGTAATTACAACTGTGGAAGGACTGTGAATTGTCTACCTCCTGCTACTTGTGACAGCGGTCGAGCCACACCACCTCCTGCTCCAGGCTTCCCACCCAAATACACACAAGAAATTTATGAAGAGGTAAAAATAATGTTATTGTCTCTGGGTCCATGTTTTTTACGCTGTATCTTTACTTAAGATCCTGCATAAAATAGTATTGCTAATGTGAAATGGCATCCCTTACTGAGATTACATTTTTATACAAGGAAATCATCAAGCGAGCATAGACATCCTTGTGCATTCAGTAAAAGTTGCTGTGAGATAATTTACAAATAATACAGATATTTGATTCTACAAAGATACTAATAAGTAGATAAAATGTTTAAAACAAAATGATCCTTCACATAGGTTGGGCGTGCACTTGCAGTGGCTGTACTAGATATGAACAATTCTAACCCATGGACACGCCTTCCGCTCAGTGAGTTCTCGTCTTTGGATAGTGTGAGGAACTGGGTAAAGAGATTTATTAAGAGCTCCAAGAATGCACCTTCGCTACCCAAGAAATTATCTCGTATTGTCACGAGGACATC
>NC_090886.1:2118639-2123639 GCF_036669925.1 Montipora capricornis | reverse complement strand
AGTAGGCACCGTCCTTAAAAGACAAAATGTGAGTTGTCAATAATTAGACTTCTAGCAAAACAGCATTGCACAGTCAATAGATCTAATGACAACAACAAAATGTTTATTGTACCCCAGAAATTGAAATAAACTAAATTAGAAAGGCAATATTAAATAGAAATATGACAACAAAAGGGTACCGGCACAACCTGAGATTATTCCCTCCCAGGTTAGGGCTTTGTGCTGGAACAGTGTCTTGAAAGTATCTACCTTGGAATTATAGCTCCACCCATGTAACTTCTATGGTTTTCTTTTGTTAAAGCACTGCTGATGTCCACATTAGGCATTTTATTGCTTTTCACAGAGGTAAAGCAAGTACAAGCGCTCCATCAGCAAATTGTCCAGTTAGCAATCACAGTGACAATGAAAGAAAGAAGAAATCTCATAGGCAACGCAAGAAAAATGGACGAAAGAAAGGTAGTTCTAGTCATTTGGAAACTTGTCCTTCATACAGTATGTTTTTTACAATGACTGCAAAATTCTTGCGTTCTCATTGACTAATTTGTGTTGTCAATATGTGGACGGACACATAAATTACTTATAATTTACTATGTGATAATGACATGATATTGCTTGCATCAGATTGAAGTTTCTCACATTTTTGTCTTGCATTCTTCTCGTGTTTTGACTTAATAATTTTGACCCCTCTGCCTTTTTGTTATTGTAAAAAACAAATTGATGTCAGTTTTTTCATGCATCTGTCCTGTTACTGACAATGAATTTCGTCACAACATCGTCAAAGTAGTCTGCAGATCCACTCGGCTATCGCCTCATAGATCCACAGCTACTTTGACAATGTTGTGACGAAATTCATGATCAATAACAGGACAGACCCATGAAAAACTGACATCAATTTGTTAAATGGATTTCAGAGAAATTTGTTTTGCCTTAGGAGGGAAAAACGTCTGTCCCCTGCAGTTTGCTTCCTAGCTTGCCATCATGGATGACTCTTAATCCTCTGAAACAATCATTATTCCTCTCCCTCTCAGGTTCGGACTTAAATAATAATATTATTGTCCCATCGTTAAAGATCAAATCTGTTATTCTTTCAGAAAAAGTTGGTGAAGGACCAATTCTTGTCAGTTCTACACAAGTCCTTTTACCAAGGTGACCTTAAAAATAATATAAATTAAAATAATCTTTGCACTTAAAGTATTAGGTATTGTTCTAAAACTTTAATGATAATGTAAATATTTTTACTCTTTTTTCATATAAGTTATAGATATGAGACTGATGTTGATCTAGTTAAAGCAGCTGTTTTACTGCAGAAAATGTCATACTTCTTTTATCCTTGTTTTCTGTCTTCTCTATTTCTCTCCCTACAAACTAACTTTTAGATTATTCGCCGGAGGTAAGATGAATATCTTCGTCTTGCCTTTTATTCACTGATATTTACTGAGCCTGAGGTGAATAACATTGTTTTTATTAGTATATTAATATTGCATAGGTGATTATTTGAAAAATATGCATTTTTGTTAAAAATACGAACAACAGACGTAAACAATTATTAACTCAATATGGCGAAGACGATTTAAAACAGTAAATTATTTAATTTCTTTGTCTGTCACCTTGTGGCCAATTTTTGAAAAAAATGCTTCTAAAGATGATTATCACATATGAGTATCACCCAACTAGTGGACTAATGCAAAATGTGATTTTACTGCCCCGTCAGTAAAATACGGTTAATGGAACGTGACCATACTAAAAGGGGCTATTCATGTCGTGTTTTTTTTAGTCGGTCATTCAAGGTCATAAAATCAATTGTTTTGTTGTAAATAAAATGAGGACATAGAGACTTTGTTCCTAGATCTCAGTTTATAACGTACACGTGCATTGGCCAAATCTGTTAAGGCCTCATTCATAACTGTTAAAGAGCATGTGTAAAACCTAGCTGCTCATAGTAGAAGCTGTACAACTGGCTACTTTAATAGACAGAGTCTAGCTATAAAAGCCTCAGTTAGCCGTCCAAGGTTCACTTGGCAGTTTGTCTTCTATAGTAAACCAACTAGCTGTTGGCATTTGTTAAAGTTTTTTCCCCCTCCCTCCCTCCCTTTGGAGATGGGTTGGGTTTATCGCCTTGCCTTCATTAAAATTGGGTTACTCCTGCGAGGTGCGGTTAAGTCTGCGCAGCGACTTCCCCCAAACTTGTTGGCTCGTTTGCCTTTGTACATGGCTCACTAACCAATACTCTTGTCCGATCCAGCACGTGCTGTTTACCAATCAGCTCGTAGTGCTGGGGAGATAAACTGTGAGGTTGTTCTATATCACGCGATCCGGAAGTCGCATAGGCTAACCAGTCGCAAGGCAGTGTTCCCCTCAAAAACGCCAATATGTCTGTTGTCTCATTCTATTGCACCTTACGTTATGCGTTAAAAGCTAACTATGTTGATACCAAGGAACAGTGACATTAATCCTGCCTTTTGATTGGCTATGCTACTAGAGGACTATTAGTAATAGTCCTCGAGTAGGGAAAAGCATGACACTTTCTTTCGTTTTATTCCCAAAGAAATATATTTTCAACTTGCATTTGCTAACTTTATTATTGCCTTTTCTGTCCAACTAGTTGGGTGATACTAAAACAATTAGACCCGTAGCCCACAAGGGCTAAATAATCACCTCAAGTGCAACTAATTAGTGCAGAGAATTTTCAATAATCACCAATGTAATTACCGGTATGCTAATAATAATTATCAACAATAATAATTATTATCATTATTATTGTTGATACATGTTAGTTACTTTGAAAAAATTCTTAGTATTTTAATGGCATAAGTTAACAGTTCTGCCCCTTAGACTACCTCATTGACTAGGAAAATCGTCTGGCATAAGAGAGTAAAATCTGCAAGTGTCATTCATTGGATAGAAATTGTAAAAAGAGACAGTTTTTTTAGTGGACTTAACCCTGAGTACCAGAGGAATTTTTTTTTCAAGGTCGAAGAGAATGCTCAGTGATTCTAAATTAACAGACTGTTCATTTAGAATCACAGAGCGTTCTCTCCGACCTTGAAAAAAATTCCTCTGGCACCCAGGGTATAAGTAGACATGTCTGTTAACCATTTTGCAGCAAAGGGGTTCCCCTTCTATGAGTGCAAAAATTTCCTGGTGCCAGACAGAGTGAAATCTACAAGTGACAAGTGTGAAAGAGGACTTTCACATTATTTAACCCATTGACGAGTAAAATCATCTGGCGTTAGACAGAGTAAAATACTAAGTCTGGCCGGTTTCGGCCGGTTTGGATGCCAATGGGTTAAGGGCCCGACAGTCACACATATTCATTTAACAGTAGCTCTGCTCACCCGTTTTGCTGTTGTTTGGGGGCCTTATTTGTTCTGAACCATCTTGTATTTGACTTGCCAATAGAGTTTCTTTGTGATACGAGTGATGATATTTTATAGTATGCCTGAAAAATTATATCAAAAACTATGTATTCTGTACTGGGTGTTCTTGAACTCTGCTAATTTATTTCCAAAGGCCATCCGACGAAGAAGCTCCTGATTCAAATCAAGCAGCTTACAAAGATGATGACGATGATGATGAAAAAAGCAAGGGCCCTCAGTTGTCACGGCAAAATAGTTCCAAAAAGTTGGTGAGTATTTTACTTCAAGTTTATACACTGTAGTCAGCATGTTAGCTTAAAAGCCCCTTTTATTGTTCTTTTAAATTCATAACAGTTACATTGGAACGTATAGCATTCAAACTTGCACCACAAGTAACTCTTTAAGGGGGGCTTATAACATTTTATCATTCTAAGTAAATTATTGACATTTCCTTTGTCACCCTTGTTCCAGTTCAACTTAGTCACTGCCAAAAGTCACTCTTGTGACTTGGGTCAAATGGAATGTTTCAAACAACATTGTTGAGCATTGTTGAACATATACATGTAGATATAACAGGACTTTGAGCCTATAACTCACAACTGAGTGGCTTGAGCATTGCACAGGCATACATGTAACAGAGGTCATAGGCTCAAATCTCATCGAAGCCACCTGTCAATGGTTGGTTTAGATTGTAAACCGGGTATTTTGTGTATGTTAAACCATTTTCACGCAGTAATTCTGTTAATATGACACCAATCCTGATAGTGGCTTGAATTTTATTTTTTTTAGATAAGCTGTAACATGACATCATGTGGAGTGGTGGATATTAAAGAGCTCCCACGTTCTCCACAAAATGGCACCACTAACAGTCCTCTCTCTGTCTGGAACAACAGTTTTGTGAGCTGACAGTGATAGAAATCAAATAATAATTATTATTCACTAAAAATATTCAACAAGAGGCATGAGTACAGGTCTGGAGTACATTGAGTATTTTCTCCTTGAATATTACAATAAAGATTATTTAGTGGTAGCTTCCAATATACTAAAAACGTAATCAGCAGTAAATCTAGTTTGGTTTTTTTACATCTTTCTGTGGTTTTTAACTTGTTGATTTCTTGATAACTTGAAGAGTGTGAGATTGAAATGAATGTGATGGAATATTCTAGATCAAGATTTTGCTTTCTGCTTCGTGGAAAGGTGCTCATCGCCTTTGTTGTTTATCTTGTTTATTTTAGTATCGCATAGTTAGTTTTCTTTTTTTCGAAAAGCAGTCATTGACTGATCTACTGTACCACAGACTTAAAACTACGTTGTATATAAAACTAATTTTGTTCAATTTTTTTTCAAGCTACATGTATATGTTCTTTAGCTAAGTTTTCAAAATACAATGTGATTCTCAACATAAGAATGATAAGTATTATAAAGTGAAGCAATCAACACAAACAAATGAATAGGTGTCCTTAAAATTAGCAAACAAGAAGTATATTAATAAAGTTTCCTGCTAATAGAGAATGAAGTGAATTGTGCGGTCTTTCCTGATCAAGTTTAACACGCGTACGATCAAGAATGTCTCAACAGAAATAATTATGCACAAAGTGATTCCAAACTTGGGTGCTTTGTAACAAATCCACTTTTTCTGTTTCC
>NC_090886.1:2106139-2116139 GCF_036669925.1 Montipora capricornis | reverse complement strand
CAGAATTCAAGTGTAATACGACACCTGGGTTCACATCATTTACCGTTTTGAGAAGTTTAATATCATGTCTATCTTTTAGAGGTCTTTCCCCCTCTGGCCATAACAAACAATTTCCTCCGACAACAAAGGGCACTGCTAACTTTGCAGTATGACTCAAAATGCGTGACCGTTGGTCTGTGTAACAAATGTTTGTGGAATCTTCTGTTCCATTGGGGCCGCTTTCTTTTTCAACTCGGCGCTATTCTTCCCCTTTCGACGTCTCATTTGAACTTGTAGCTGTAGTTTGTTCGTATAAAACACCTTTTTCCAGCCCAATTCCTGAGCAAGCTCCTTAGTTTCTTGCGTAACGGTGTCGCAGTGACTGACGAAAATCCTCTCCCACAACTCGTCACTTGCACAAACTTTACGAAGTGACCTGCAAACCGACCCGAGTCTAGCAATATCCACAAGATCAAGAAATCCAGCAATACGAATGAGGATGTTTTGTGGTAGACGGGCTAGCCAATCTTTGCATACAATGCCGTGAACGAGACGTAGCGTTTCTGACCCAAATATACGGCTGATCTCTGTCTGAAACATGGTGTCTTCATCAAACTCTTCAAGTGGAACCTTTCGTTGGCTGGGAGGAATATATCGTTGGTCTTTTCTGACAGAAATTCTCCAAGTTCTTAAAATGACCTGACTGTCGGTTACTAACAGCTGATGGAAGTCCTTGCTGGGTGATGGAGCTTGGCCTGTCTTCTCGAACTGGATCGTGCCTAAATTCATCTTTCTTGCTTCTGTGTGAACTGTGTCAACAACCATGCAAAAAGAGGAAGACTGGATCTTTATTCGTTACCATAGTTACATGGAACACTCGAAATAGTTTACGGCGCGTGCCCGAAGGAGGGCCGTACACATTTCGGTAAGAACTGCATGCTAGCACGCATATAGAGCACTATATACGTTTTTACCATATATAGTAACGACATGTACTCACCTACAATCACATTCACTTGTACGCACTTTCCTTCACTTGTACGCACTCACCTTCACTTTTATGCACTTTCCTTCACTTGTACGCACTCACCTTCACTTTCATGCACTTTCCTTCACTTGAACGCACTCACCTTCACTTTCATGCACTTCCCTTCACTTGTACGCACTCACCTTCAGGTTTGTGCACTAACCTTCACTTGTACGCACTCACCTTCACTTTCATGCACTTCCCTTCACTTTTACGCACTCACCTTCACTTTCATGCACTTCCCTTCACTTGTACGCACTCACCTTCACTTTCATGCACTTCCCTTCACTTGTACGCACTCACTTTCACTTTCATGCACTTCCCTTCACTTGTACGCACTCACCTTCACTTTTGTGCACTAACCTTCACTTGTACGCACTCACCTTCACTTTTATGTACTTACCTTCACTTGTACGCACTCACCTTCACTTTTATGCACTAACCTTCACTTGAAAGCACTCACCTTCACTTTTGTGCACTTACCTTCACTTGTACGCACTCACCTTCACTTTCATGCACTTCCCTTCACTTGTATGCACTCACCTTCACTTGAACGCACTCACCTTCACTTTTATGCACTAACCTTCACTTGAACGCACTCACCTTCACTTTTATGCACTTTCCTTCACTTGTACGCACTCACCTTCACTTTCATGCACTTTCCTTCACTTGTACGCACTCACCTTCACTTTCATGCATTTTCCTTCACTTGTACGCACTCACCTTCACTTTTATGCACTAACCTTCACTTGAACGCACTCACCTTCACTTTTATGCACTTACCTTCACTTGTATCCACTCACCTTCCCTTGCATGCACTTACATTCACTTGTATCCACTCACCTTTACTTGCATACACTTCCCTTCGCTTTTATGCACTTACCTTCACTTGAACGCACTCACCTTCATTTGTATGCACTTACCTTCACTTGAACGCACTCACCTTCACTTTTATGCACTTGCCTTCACTTGAACGCACTCACCTTCACTTTTATGCACTTACCTTCACTTGAACGCACTCACCTTCACTTTCATGCACTTCCCTTCACTTTTACGCACTCACCTTCACTTTCATGCACTTCCCTTCACTTGTACGCACTCACCTTCACTTTCATGCACTTCCCTTCACTTGTACGCACTCACCTTCACTTTCATGCACTTCCCTTCACTTGTACGCACTCACCTTCACTTTTGTGCACTAACCTTCACTTGTACGCACTCACCTTCACTTTTATGTACTTACCTTCACTTGTACGCACTCACCTTCACTTTTATGCACTAACCTTCACTTAAAAGCACTCACCTTCACTTTTGTGCACTTACCTTCACTTGTACGCACTCACCTTCACTTTCATGCACTTCCCTTCACTTGTATGCACTCACCTTCACTTGAAGGCACTCACCTTCACTTTTATGCACTTACCTTCACTTGAACGCACTCACCTTCACTTTCATGCACTTCCCTTCACTTTTACGCACTCACCTTCACTTTCATGCTCTTCCCTTCACTTGTACGCACTCACCTTCACTTTCATGCACTTCCCTTCACTTGTACGCACTCACCTTCACTTTTGTGCACTAACCTTCACTTGTACGCACTCACCTTCACTTTTATGTACTTACCTTCACTTGTACGCACTCACCTTCACTTTTATGCACTAACATTCACTTGAAAGCACTCACCTTCACTTTTGTGCACTTACCTTCACTTGTACGCACTCACCTTCACTTTCATGCACTTCCCTTCACTTGTATGCACTCACCTTCACTTGAACGCACTCACCTTCACTTTTATGCACTAACCTTCACTTGAACGCACTCACCTTCACTTTTATGCACTTACCTTCACTTGTATCCACTCACCTTCCCTTGCATGCACTTACATTCACTTGTATCCACTCACCTTCACTTGCATACACTTCCCTTCGCTTTTATGCACTTACCTTCACTTGAACGCACTCACCTTCATTTGTATGCACTTACCTTCACTTGAACGCACTCACCTTCACTTTTATGCACTTACCTTCACTTGAACGCACTCACCTTCACTTTTACGCACTTCACTTGCACGCACTCACCTTCACTGGTACGCACTCACCTTCACTTGTATGCACTTTCCTTCACTTTTATGAACTTTCCTTCACTTGAACGCAATCACCTTTACTCGTATGCACTCACCTTCACTTGTATGCGCTTTCCTTCACTTGTACGCACTCACCTTCACTTGCACGCACTCACCTTCACTTCCCTGCACTTCCCTTCACTTGCACGCACTCACCTTCACTTTTATGCATTTACATTCACTTGTATGCACTCACCTTCACTTGCCTGCACTTCCCTTCACTTGTATGCACTCGCCTTCACTTGTAAGCACTCACCTTCACTTGCTCGCATTCACCTTCATTTGTATGCACTTACATTCACTTGTATGCACTCACCTTCACTTGCCTGCACTTCCCTTCACTTGCACGCACTCAGCTTCAATTGCACGCACTCATCTTCACTTGTATACACTCACCTTCGCTTTTATGCACTTACCTTCACTTTTGCGCACTTTCCTTCACTTACACGCACTCACCTTTACTTGTACGCACTCACCTTCACCTGTATGCACTTTCATTCACTTGTACGCACTCACCTTCACTTTTATGCACTTACCTTCACTTGTACGCACTCACCTTCACTTTCATGCACTTTCCTTCACTTGTACGCACTCACCTTCACTTTCATGCACTTCCCTTCACTTGTACGCACTCACCTTCAGGTTTGTGCACTAACCTTCACTTGTACGCACTCACCTTCACTTTCATGCACTTCCCTTCACTTTTACGCACTCACCTTCACTTTCATGCACTTCCCTTCACTTTTACGCACTCACCTTCACTTTCATGCACTTCCCTTCACTTGTACGCACTCACCTTCACTTTTATGCACTAACCTTCACTTGAAAGCACTCACCTTCACTTTTGTGCACTTACCTTCACTTGTACGCACTCACCTTCACTTTCATGCACTTCCCTTCACTTGTATGCACTCACCTTCACTTGAACGCACTCACCTTCACTTTTATGCACTAACCTTCACTTGAACGCACTCACTTTCACTTTTATGCACTTTCCTTCACTTTTACGCACTCACCTTCACTGGTACGCACTCACCTTCACTTGTATGCACTTTCCTTCACTTTTATGAACTTTCCTTCACTTGAACGCACTCACCTTTACTCGTATGCACTCACCTTCACTTGTATGCGCTTTCCTTCACTTTTACGCACTCACCTTCACTGGTACGCACTCACCTTCACTTGTATGCACTTTCCTTCACTTTTATGAACTTTCCTTCACTTGAACGCACTCACCTTTACTCGTATGCACTTCCCTTCACTTGTATGCACTCACCTTCACTTGAACGCACTCACCTTCACTTTTATGCACTAACCTTCACTTGAACGCACTCACTTTCACTTTTATGCACTTTCCTTCACTTTTACGCACTCACCTTCACTGGTACGCACTCACCTTCACTTGTATGCACTTTCCTTCACTTTTATGAACTTTCCTTCACTTGAACGCACTCACCTTTACTCGTATGCACTCACCTTCACTTCCGTGCACTTCCCTTCACTTGCACGCACTCACCTTCACGTTTATGCATTTACATTCACTTGTATGCACTCACCTTCACTTGCCTGCACTTTACTTCACTTGTATGCACTCGCCTTCACTTGTACGCACTCACCTTCACTTGCTCGCATTTACCTTCATTTGTATGCACTTACATTCACTTGTATGCACTCACCTTCACTTGCCTGTACTTCCCTTCACTTGAACGCACTCACCTTCACTTGCACGCACTAACCTTCACTTGTACGCACTCCCCTTCACTTGTACGCACTCGCCTTCACTTGTACGCACTCCCCTTCACTTGTACGCACTCGCCTTCACTTGTACGCACTCACTTTCACTTGTATACACTCACCTTCGCTTTTATGCACTTACCTTCACTTTTACGCACTTTGCTTCACTTACACGCACTCACCTTCACTTGTATGCACTCGCCTTCACTTGCATGCACTTTCATTCACTTGTATGCACTCACCTTCACTTTTATGCACTCACCTTCACTTGTATGCACTTATCTTCACTTAAACGCACTCACCTTCACTTGCATGCACTTATGTTCACTGGTATCCACTTCCCTTCACTTGCATGCACTTATATTCACTTGTATGCACTCACCTTCACTTGCCTGCACTTCCCTTGACTTGTACATACTTACCTTCACTTGTATGCACTCTCCTGCACTTGTACGCACTCACCTTCACTTGTATTTACTCACCTTCACTTTTATGCACTTACCTTCACTTTTACGCACTTGCCTTTACTTGTACGCACTCACCTTCACCTGTACGCACTCACCTTCACTTGAACGGACTCATCTTCACTTTTATGCACTTACGTTCACTTGTATCCACTCACCTTCACTTTAACGCACTTTCCTTCACTTGAACGCACTCACCTTCACTTGCATTACTTCCCTTCACTTGTATGCACTCACCTTCACTTGTATGCACTTACGTTTGCTTGTATGCACTGACCTTCACTTTTATGCACTTACCTTCACTTGTACGCACTCCCCTTCACTTGTACGCACTCACCTTCACTTGTATGCACTCACCTTCACTTGTACGCATTTACCTTCACTTTTATGCACTCAACCGTCACTTGTATGCACTCACGTTAACTTGTACGCACTCACCTTCACTTGTATTTACTCACCTTCACTTGTATGCGTTTACATTCACTTGTACGCACCCACCTGCACTTCCCTTCACTTATATGCACTTACATTCACTTGTATGCGCTCACTTTCACTTGTATGCACTCACCTGCACTTGTATGCACTTATATTCACTTGTACGCACTCACTTTCACTTGTACGCACTCACCTTCACTAGTATGCACTCATCTTCACTTGTATGCAGTCAAGTTCACTTGTATGCACTCACTTTCACTTGTACGCACTCAACTTCAGTTTTTCGCACTCACCTGCGCTTTTGTGCACTGATCTTCACTTGATGCACTCACCTTCCCTTGCAATTCAAAAATATTTGCTCCATAGTATTGGCCTGTACGAAAGTAACTGCCCACTTAAAGGTTGTTACTTTTCGTAAAATATACCTTAACTACAATAAGACACCGTAAGATGTGACGTTTCAAGCATTACTTTCGATCTACGTAGAAGGCGATTTGAAAGAGTATTTAACGTAACAGAAGTAACGGAAACAAGGGAACAACCATTACTCTAATCACGCTTTAGAGTACCATCATTTGGGGCCATTTATGCATATGTAGGCAGTGTGCTTTCCTCTTTGTCTGAAATCAATGCCAGAACGATTTATAATCCATTATTCAGCCACAGTTTGGGGTGGTATAAATAATCCATTAATTGAAAAACTCCCAAAACACCGAGGTCGAGCTGCATGCTAGGGTCAGAACAAAATGTAGTTATGAAGACTGTTCTTCAGCATCTTTTCCTCCACTTAGGTGGGAAAATTTGATATCCAACCGAAAAAAAGGACAAAGCAGGGTAGGATTTTATAGATTGTGCTAGCATAATTTTGAGCATAATTTTAGCATAATTTGACTTGTTTGCCATGGTTTTTAAAGAGCACAATGCAAACTCTGAAAATGATAATCAAGATATATCAGTAGATCGACATGTTATTTAGAGAATGGGTGAAATAAAGCTCTTAAAAGCCCAAATCGATGAATAACTGAATTTTACCAGACATATAAGTGATCTGTGCTCCAAGGCCAGTCAAATAGGAGGGGTCTTTGTGCAGCTACGTTATTTGATACCTTGTGATTTTGAACTGTCTCTTTATAAGTAATCGATTCTGCCCCATCTGGCCTATTGCCATATAGTCTGGAACTTTTACAATGCATCGGATCGGAGAAAGCTCCAGCGGATTCAGGAACGAGGGCTTAGAGCGGTGTACCAAACAAGATCAGCGTCCTATCAATAACTTGCTAGACCGCGCTAAACTACCAACGTTGTACAATTGTCATTCAACCGCTGCGACCACTAACCTTGTTGTTCTAGTATTTTTTAATCCACAGATTTCTAACAGGAGACCCTAGACGACGATGCCAAGCTTGAAGAAACTCACCAAGGAGCTACGCCAGGAAATCGTAAGTTATCTTTTTCTTTTCCCACACTTAGCAGTAACTTAGCTTTCCGTTTAGCCACTCTCATTTTCGCCAAAACTAGGTTTTGTAGTCACATCAACTTCATCGGCCGTTGCCTCAATTCTAAAGTCATTCCTAAAGGTTTTCGCTCGAACTTTCATCCGGCTACATTCTCTCACTCAAATCAGTATCTTCACCAAATTCGATGTGCGCAAAATTCTTTTTCACGTAATATTATGAGGATCACAATTAGAGCTATGTGCCAAAAACGAATCGCACTTGACAAACAAATTCTTCATTGTCGCTCCGAACTTTCCAAAATCTGTCCAGCAATTTTAGTACAATCGATTCGCGCTAAAATCCGACAACTTAATTCTGGACTGTTTGACCATTTACACCAAACCAAGACTCTAAAACTTCAACAATTAATAGGTCCGCAAATTACCGACGACACTACATTGCATAGCCATAATACCGTAATTACAATTCCAGAAAATCTTCCGCTTACTGACTCAGAGAAATCTGTTCTCAGTAAGGGCCTAAATTTTGTCCCTATTACCAAACGCACCAACGAATTTTCTATTAAGCAAGATGTCGAAAAATTCCTTCGCCGCGTTCAGTTAAAAGCCTTTTTTCACGACAAAGAGCATGATTCGGACACTTCTAATAAAGATATTTTTGAAACACTTCTAGTTCGCAAATCCAAATGGACTCCCCCAGAGGGACAATTTGCCTCTTTAGATTTTTTCACCAAAAAATGCCGTCACGACATTCACAAACTTAAATTCAATCGCAACACTAAATTTTCCAACCTTTCCTCGGAAGAGTGGGCGGCGCTTAAAAATCTTAGTAAACGCAACGACATAGTTGTCAAATCGGCCGACAAAGGCGGCGCGGTAGTTGTTTGGCGGTCCGACCTTTACCAAAAAGAAGCTTTGCGGCAACTTTCGGATATCTCGTTTTATGCCAAAATCCCTAAAGATCTCACTTCCAACAATCAAAAACTTGTCAAAGACACCATTCAAAATCTTATAGTTAATCAAGAATTACCGGACACTGCCACTAATCTCATCATCAACACCCCTAGAACTTCGTGCATTTACTTCTTGCCTAAAATTCACAAACCCAACAACCCAGGTCGCCCTATCGTTTCTGCCTGTAGTTGCCCCACCGAGCTCATTTCTAGCTACTTAGACAGGATTATGACGCCTATCGTCAAATCTTTGCCATCATACATTAAAGACAGTACACACGCACTACAAATTTTCCGCGATTTCAATTTCTCCGGCCAAGACAAACTTATTTTCACCATGGACATTACATCTCTATACACAGTAATTCCTAATAGCGAAGGTCTTCAAGCACTTAAACACTTTTTCGATCAACGCACTGTCAAAGAACCTAGCTCGGAAACGCTCCTCCGCCTTGCCGAACTAGTTTTAACGCTTAATTGTTTTTCATTCGCCGGCAACTATTACAAACAAATTAATGGTGTAGCGATGGGCACAAGAATGGGACCTAGCTATGCCAATCTTTTTGTAGGATATGTTGAACACCAATTTTTTAGTCAGTACAACGGCCCCAAACCTGAACTCTACGGCCGTTACATCGACGACTGCATCGGCGCTATTTCATCCAGCAGAGAAGAACTCGATCAATTTATAACCTCCGTCAACTCTTTTCATCCGGCTCTTAAATATACCTGGGAAATTTCGGAAACTTCATTGGCTTTTCTAGATATCAACGTTTCTATTAGAGGCAACGTGCTATGTACTAGTGTGCACTACAAACCTACTGATTCACACAGTTATTTGTTGTATTCATCGTCACATCCATCACATGTCAAGAACTCCATCCCTTATTCTCAATTTCTTAGACTTCGACGTCTATGTAGTGATGACTCCGATTTTTCCAGCAAATCAGAGGAGATGTGCCAGTTCTTCGAAAAACGTGGCTATCCTGTCTCTGTGGTCAAAGCGGGCCATCATCGCGCCCAACAATTTGATCGACAGTCATCACTACAAACGTCACAAAAAGATAAGAATGACAGAATTCCATTCACCCTCACTTTCCATCCTCATAATCACGCAGTCAAAAGCATCATTCTTGGTAATTTTAAATTACTCCAAAATGATCCCGAGACTGGTAGAATCTTTTCGAAACATCCACTTATTTCATACAAACGCGACAAAAACGTAGGCAACTTGTTAGTTAGAAGCTAGCTCAAAACTAACGAGTAACCCGGCACTTTCAAATGTGCGCGCTCACGATGCAAAACTTGTCTTTTCATTGTTAATACTAGCAAGATATCGGGACCTAAGCGATCTGTTAAGATCACCGATCGTTTCACATGTACCTCCGCAAATGTCATTTATTGCATAACCTGCACGTTATGCAATAAATTATACATTGGTGAGACAGGTAGACGACTAGGTGACCGATTCCGCGAACACCTTCGCGATGTTGAGAAGAATGACAAGGATGCATCCAAGCCAGTCGCTCGCCATTTCAATCTGCCTAACCACTCCAAAAAACACATGGCTATCTGCGGCCTTTCCCTACATCTAGGTACGACGGAAAGCCGCAAGAATCTGGAACAAAAATTCATCTTTCAAATCGGCACCCTTAATCCCCACGGTATTAACGAACGCTTTTCATTTAACTAATATATTCCTATTTTTCACGTTGCCATGTTACCACCAATAGCGTAGCTCCTACTCTACTATAAAAACTACACGTAACCCATAATCCCTCGATTCGCTCTGACGAAGGGCTAACGCTCGAAACGTCAGCTTTTAGAATC
>NC_090886.1:2096139-2101139 GCF_036669925.1 Montipora capricornis | reverse complement strand
CGGTAAAGGTGTTGTTTCCAGGCTCGGTAAAATTTGGAAGCTATCATTGGTCGTTGAGAGTTGCATTTTCACAAAACAAATGAATAGTGTCCTTAAAATTAGCAAACAAGAAGTTTTTTAATTAAGTTTCCTGCTGATAGAGAGTGAAGTGAATTGTGCGGTCTTCCCTGGCGGCGAGTTTAAAAGGCGTACGATCGAGAACGTCTCAACACAAATACGCGCAAACTGATTCCAGACTTGGTCGCTTTGTAACAAATCCGCTTTTTCTGTTTCCAAAACTGTTGTAGCAAATATGTTACAAAACTGTTTCCATGCGCCATTGAGGTAGGTTGTGTGTTTGACGGAAGGACGTTTTGCTTGGATGAATTTAGGCACGTTTCTCAGGTCATGCAGCCTTCTTGCAGTGAATGATATATCAGCTACCTTTTAGATTGGAGTACCTCAAGCACGAGTTTTCAGTTAAGAACATGCGCATTATATTTGGAAGTACCGATTTTTGAAGTGTTTTCTTCGCTTAGTCGATGACTCACCTGGGTGTGAGATTTCAATAAAATGACCAGAGACACAACAACCTAGAACTGGATAAGAACAGAGCACTAAAAGGAAAGCTTTTTGGAAACAGCCAAGTTGCACGCTGTGAGCGTCTTCTCTGTTTGGCTTATTATCGGTGGAAGTACACTTACATTGTCTTGATCAATCTCTTTTAACAGGGTTTTAAAGATCATCAGCCTATTGATTTTCGTCACCCCTGTTAGACTGCTGGAACGGAAGGGAGATACGAGCCGTTCGTCCATCGTAAGGATCATAGAGAATCCCATACTGACGGGTTGTGTTATTCACAGGCAGCGGAGTTATGACTTCCTTTCATGCGCACATTTGTGCTTGGGGCGATCGGACTGCGTTTCAGTTAATTACGAGAACGTCAGAAACGGCATTTGTGAGTTACATTGCCTCAGTTCTCCCGCAAGTGGGTTGGATACAAATGCATTCAGTGCTAAAAGGGGCTACTTGCTTGGCCACCTGGTAAGTTTTCTTGTTGTTGTTTTTTCATTGTTAAATAGATTTACTTACTCCCCGCGCTGTTCTGCGCAAAGGGCAACATGCTTCTTTCAGTTCCACTCGCTCCACTCTCATTTGTTGTATGTCTTTTCGGAATATCTGTCTAAGGGCACCATTTTTTCAAAGTCCTATAACTTTACTTATACTGTGGATGATTCGCTATCTGACAGTGATTTTACTATTTGCTCACGTACCAGTGGATTCACACGCGACAAGCGCATGCAATTAAAGCCCAAATGTTTTGGCCAAGGATTGACGGGAAGTATATATTAAAATTTGGATAGTAACTTATCCGCTGAGTACCCGGCTTTAAACCAGGGTGTCAATGGGTTTAACCCACTATGTTGAAATATAAATGTTTTTTATGGTCACGTGATCAATTAAAGGCACGATGCCACGCACTACGAATAGAAAATTTATGACTCCAGGTGGATCTATTCGTTACCAATGGATCCATTGGAGTCCAATGGAACACTTTCCTTGAGCCACTGATCGACAACAAGAAACCTTTTTTTAAACTCTCAAACCGATAGAAAAAATGTAACTCCAGTGGAATCTATTCGTTGCCAATCAAGTCCAATGGAACAGTTTTTTGGGCCTCCAGGGACAAGTATAATTTTTTTTCTACGTCTCTAACGAATAGAAAACTTGTCACTCCAGTGGAATCTATTCGTTACCATAGATCCTTGGAGTCCAATTGAACACTTTGTTTGGGCCACCCATCAACAACAATAAATTTTTTTTCTACGTCTCTAACGAATAGAAAACTTGTCACTCCAGTGGAATCTATTCGTTACCATAGATCCTTGGAGTCCAATTGAACAGTTTTCTTGGAGTCACCGATCGACAATAATAAACTTTTTTCTAACTCTCCAACGAGTAGAAAACTTGTCACTCCAGTGGAATCTATTCGTTACCATAGATCCTTGGAGTCCAATTGAACAGTTTTCTTGGAGTCACCGATCGACAATAATAAACTTTTTTCTAACTCTCCAACGAGTAGAAAACTTATCACCCCTAAACTTCCGGTTTTCCAATAGAACTTGAGTACACACGATTGGAGTCTTGTCGAGTGTATTGGACAACCCTCAGGGTGACAGGAGGCAGAGTGCGTGAACTCGAGAGTTTCTGCCGACGTCGGTTTAAAGTGCGTGCGCAAACCAAGAGTAGAGTGTCCTTGTATACAGTGACAGGTTTAAAAGATCTGAATCTCAGTTGTGAATTTTATAGTCGGATAATAACTATTTGCTAGCTCTGTGAAATTGTTTATTTCTTCTTTGGTTATGCTCTATATAGAGAAAAGATGTCGTCGATATATCTTTTGTGAAGAAGTGGCTTGTATTAACTTAGTTTGAGGATATCTGTTTCAACCGCAGCCGTGAATATGTTGGCAAAGGATATTGCGGTCTCGTGCGTTTGAAAGGTTGAACTTGAACAAGACATAATTTTCTCTCAAGATAAGGCTCAACAAATCTTTCAGGATGTGAGTAAGACGGTATCGGAGGGTTATGCAAAATTGTATCGTTTTATCGAAAACTACAGCCAAATTTGCCCTTTAATTTCGTGTTTTAAACATCATTCCGAAAATTAACTGTGAACCGTCAAAATGGCTTATTTTTAACCGTCAACCGTCAAAGGGGACCCCCCTCCCATTGAGACCCTCTTAAACAAATGGGGCAAGGTGGCAAGGTGAATTTGGCCCTGCCGGTCTTACTCTCACTATCTGCTTGCCAGTTAATAGCTGCCGCGTGGTAGCAGATTTCTTCCTTCTCTTCTTTCGCCGAGATTACTTCCATCAATGGGAACATTCCATTAGTTGATTTTATAAACGAGGCTAATACATAGTTTTTGGGAAGAGTTCAGCCCCTTCTTTGTCTTTACCGTGGTCTTACAGATCTCGTTGACATACAAGACTGTTTGGTAGGTATACAGTCTGTAAGAGTTCGACTTTAGAACACTTAGAGATCTTGATACACTTTCACACCGATTGCATCTTCATCTTACATCTTCGTCTTGTCTTTACAAAACAAAACAAAACAAAACAACTCAGGGTTTTTTGAGAATAGACTGCTTCGTTTCCGTATCCTGGGAAGAATAGTTTGCGACACCAATATGGCCGCCGTTTTTTTTTGTTAAGGGACTCTCAAATGGTCTCTAATTTTACATGTCTCCTTCAAGGCGCTTATATCAGTCAGTCAGTGTTTGGAACCTCCCTATGCACTAACTATATCCTTAAGTTAATTTTGCGCGTATCGTTGTATTTTTAGAAATGAGGACTGGTTTACAAGTCCGACGCAGTCATAAGCACAACCAACATACGCAGACGCAGTAGCGTTTGATAATTGGTACCTTTCGTTACAACAAAGGCACTAATTAACAACAAGTCAATGCGCCTGCGCATGTTGCTTAAGCTTATGCTCGCGTTGTACGTGTAAACCAGCCTTAACCTTTTACCAGGAGACTCACATTTACATCAATTTACATCAATTAGCCCAATTTGCACACATTGTGTTTGTTATTTTTGTCTTTGTTTGACTTTATTCTGATTGGCCATTCTAAACAGTGCGTGCAGTCGACGAACTCGTGGCGTTCTAAATATAGAAAGATAAGCGCAAATGTTGCCTGAATGGGAAAGGCAACCTCCTACTCAAGGGCTCCTGTCAGTTTGTAATCGTATGCTTCACGTCCCTCACAGATCATTCCAGAACGTAAATACATTTTTACGACCCTTGGTGCCCGCGGAGCAACTGGACCGACAAGCACAGCCGGATACAAAGGAACCTCATTGGAAGGTCAAGTCATTTTAGACAAAGGAATTCAAATATGGACTGTTCCCGTGACAGGAACTTACGTCATTGAAGCCTCTGGCGCTTCTGGTGCCAACGGCACTCGTGTCGCTTATCTATTGCTTTGGAAACTAGGTGGTTTAGGAGCAAAGATAACAGGGACTTTTCCGCTTGTTCGAGGAACTCAATTAAAAGTCTTAGTGGGTCAAGAGGGTGGTACAATTGCCCATTTAGCTGATCGGCCAGGGGGAGGGGGTGGCGGGAGTTTTGTCACTCTTATGGATGACTCTCCACTTATTATTGCTGGTGGGGGAGGTGGTGGAGGAGCAGCACGTGACAATTTCACAGACGGAGACCCAGGTCAGGCAACAAGAAACGGGTCTCAGTGTGGTGGGACACAGGGGGGTGGGGGTCAAGTCTGCAATGCTCAAACGGGTAAAAGAGACCCCAGTTTGAGTGCTGGAGGGGGAGCAGGGGTGTTAGGAAACGGTGATTCAGGGACGGCACTTGGGGTAGCACCCTTGAGTTTTGGGAACGGTGGAACGGGAGGAAAAGGTCCGTCAGTTAACGGAGGCTTTGGTGGGGGATCATTCGCGTTTGTATTCGGGGGAGGGGGTGGTGGGTACTCAGGTGGGGGAGTATTCGGCACTTCTCAGAAAGGAACTGCCGGAGGAGGAGGGTCGTACAATGACGGTAAAATTCAAAGGAACGAAGCTGGAGCTAATAAAGGGGTCGGGAAAGTTATAATAACTTTACTGAATACTTAAACTGCCCAGATATCCAGCAATTACTCTTTATAAGTAGAATACCTTATTATAGGAAATCAACGTTCCATGAAATAAAGGGGACGGGAAAGGTATAATAAAGTTAGGCTGTGATGCTCTATACAACAGCTCTGACTAGGTCTTCGTAACCAGCCTGCAGCGGTTAACTTTTAAAGAGCCAGGCTACTCTTTGGAAAAGAATGCACCTCGCTTCCAGGGTGTCTCTCTTTCTTCCTGCTCAAGAGTGATGACGTTGTTTCTGGCTCTTTCTTTATTAGCAACGACCAATGAAAATTTAGAAGCAGTAGATAAAATGAGAAAAGACTGTATGTTGGTGTTTTAGTTAATCCGGTAATTCACCACTAGAAAGAAATTAAGTTAAAGTATATTC
>NC_090886.1:2078639-2091139 GCF_036669925.1 Montipora capricornis | reverse complement strand
TATCTTAGTTTACATATTACAAATGTCTCGATCCTTTTTTGGTTGAAGTTTATGTGCATTCAAATAAGTGAAATTTAGGCGAGGAATTTCTGGCTATCCTGCAATTAGATATAGGAAGTTCCATGAAGATTACACGAAAATGTGCCGGGTGACGTCAACTAAAAAGACTCTTTAAAAGCTTCCTTCACAGATCGTTCCAGGAGGTAAATACATTTTTACGACCCTCGGTGCTAGAGGAAGAACCGGACCGACAAGCACAGCCGGATACAAAGGAACCTCATTGGAAAGTCAAGTCATTTTAGACAAAGGAATTCAAATATGGACTGTTCCCGTGACAGGAACTTACGTCATTGAGGCCTCTGGCGCTTCCGGTGCCAACGGCACTTGTGCCGCTTCTCTGCTGTGGAAACTAGGTGGTTTAGGAGCAAAGATAACAGGGACTTTTCCGCTTGTTCGAGGAACTCAATTAAAAGTCTTAGTGGGTCAAGAGGGTGGTACAATTGCCCATTTAGCTGATCGGCCAGGTGGAGGGGGTGGCGGGAGTTTTGTCACTCTTATGGATGACTCTCCACTTATCATTGCTGGTGGGGGAGGTGGTGGAGGAACAGCACGTGACAATTTCAAAGACGGAGACCCAGGTCAGGCAACAAGAAACGGGTCTCAGTGTGGTGGGACACAGGGGGGTGGGGGTCAAGTCTGCAATGCTCAAACGGGTAAAAGAGACCCCAGTTTTTTTGCTGGAGGGGGAGCGAGGGTGTTAGGAAACGGTGAGTCAGGGTTGCCAATTGGGAAAGCACCCTTGAGTTTTAGGAAGGGAGGAACGGGAGTGTGTTAATTTGAAGGCGTTATGGTATTAGCTCTTCCAATTGCCCGGTTCCGGCAGGTCAGTTCTGTTAAATGGAAAGCGTCCTTCGTTGGGGATTACGGCGGGATAAAAAAGGAGTAACTCCAGTCCCAGTTTTCTCCGTCTCTGTGCTCTCCTTTTCTTTCGCTTTTACAGCAGGCGCGGATCCAGGATTTTTCTTAGGAGGGAGGGGTGCACCACTAAGGAATGGCGTAGCTGACTTGTGACTATTTTTTTGTAGAATACCAATGTTATTAGAAAGCCTCAGGTCACCTCGGGGGGAGGGGGGGAGGATGCCCACCCCTTGCACCCTCCCCCTGGATCCGTCCTTGCACAGGTTCGTTTAGATAGTTAAAACGTAGATAGAAGAAAAAAACCATGTGACTGAAACTTTAAGAAAAGAAGGAAGAACAATGGGACTAACCCAGGCTGCAGGTCCATTTGAGCATAGTTATTAGAGGGGAATAGTTATGAAATCCGACAAAATTTCTTTGTTGTAGGTTTTTGTTCTCTTTTTTGGCATTGACCGTGCAAGAAACACAATAGTTGTTTACTTCGTACTGAGGAACTAACCAATAGAAACGAGTTGGTTAGGGAAGTCGTGCAGTGTGTGAGCTCAAAACAAAGGATTGTGCACGGTCGTGGACTTTCCAACCTAAATCATGGCATCTTTGTTTGCGCCTTTGATGTTTGCCGAACTTCCAAACAATTTCCCTCTCATTAACTATGATTTGAGCATCAAATTGAGTTAAAAGTGGCAATGTTGAAGACGTTTATACCTATAAAATTCTTTAATGATTGATGTAAAAATTGATTGACTAACACAGATAAACTGGCATTTCTTTTGTTTTCAAGATGGAACACCTTTTCGTCATGTTTTCATTTTTTCCAATCAGTTTGCATCGAACTTTTCGTTTGGTACATTTTGCTGAATTGCTGGTTTACGTCGCAGCGGCCATGATGGTGAACAGAACAATGCAGTGAAATGTCTTTGGGAATTTGACTCTATTCTGACGCAAAACTTGGGAAGTTCCCAAAAGACCTTTTCGCTATTGTTCTTTCCAACAAGATGGCCGCCGTGACGTCACGTGCAATGAAACGACTTTCTATTGGCGGTTTTCATCTGACGTCACGGCGGCCATATTGGTGTACAGAACAATGCAGTAAAATGTCCTTTGGGAATTTGACTCTTTTATTATGCAAAACGTGTGGGGCCATTTTCAAGTGTTTGTGCACCAACATAGCCGTCTCATCACGTGGAAGCAAACCAAGAATAAGTTTATACCTATCTAGCCCTCTCTAAATTATTTGAATCATGTAAACACTTTCTAAATTACTACAAAATTAGACATAAAAATTGACAATTGCTTCACACTTCTCTTGTTTCCAGAAATGAGCTTTGGCTCTCCGTGTTCCATAACGAAAGCCTAAAAGAAAACACTGAAAAGTTGGCTAACAATCAAAAGCCCCATTGGCGTATTTTATGGCCTTTCGCCACGACGAGTACTTGCCACTAACCAACTCGCTACAACTACCGTTATAAAGATATGTTTTTTAGTAGCGAAATGACAAGTGGCGAGATAAATGGCACCTTTTGCGCGCTGCAGAAATTTGCTTTCAAGGCAATTTTAAGTTTATGATCTTCGACGAGATAAACTTGTAGAAGAGATACTTCGCCTTTTAGTCCAACTCGTTCTTTGTCTTGTTCCAAAACTCGGGGTATTCAGGTTTTTGGACGGTAATTCCAACGAAAACGAACACAAAGTTACAAGTTTGCGCATTTCGCAAACGTTCTAAGCTGTTCTAACAACAACCCAACAAACATAAAATGCCAACGAATTATCCTGAAGCGACAAACATACTAAAAAACTACCTCAAGCTCTTCCAAGGAAGTGGTTCCTTTCTCAATCTTCGCCCCGATACCTCTATCATAACTTTTGTAACGCTCCTGAAAAAAACAATAAACGGAATTGTCAAAAAAGGTTTACCAAATATACTAACCCCAAGTTAAAGCACTGCATACTAAGTTTGGAGGAAAGCTAAAATTCCTGAAAAAGTTTAAAGCCCTTCCCTCAAGTGTCTTGGAAGAAATATATTTCAAAGGGATTGTACCAAGCATCACTTACTGTATCGCTATTTGGGGATCTTGCTCACCATCTGCATTTTATACTTTGGAACATTTGCTCCTGAAAGCAGCCAAACTAGTCCACAAACTCCCTACCGAAACTCCTGACACTGACGTTCTTGAACTTGTAAAATGGAAACCACTAGTCTATATTTACAAGCGTAGGCTCGCTTCTATAATGTACCAGGTCTATCATTATGATAATAGTTTACCTGATCAATTCACAGCCCTATTCAAAACACACAACACTAATTCTAATTATAATTTAAGGCGAATTAATCACTTCTCGCATGTACGGTACAATAGCAACATTGGCAGAAATAGTGTAAGGTATAGAGGGCCCATTGTTTGGAATTTAATTCCTGAAGCCATCAAGACCGCTTCCTCCTATCAACTTTTTAAACAAAAACTTAGACAGGCCTCAAAGATACTGGACCAAATTCAATTCGAAAAAGAGGCCTGTCTGATAACATCAAAACAATCAGATTTTTTATATTTTTAGTTTTTAAATTTTAGAAGTTTTTATTATTTTCATTTAAGGTTTTGTAAATATAGATTTTAATTGGTAAGTCGTGAGGCAGCAGAGAAAATGGCGCGAAATGGGAGAAGGGCCAAATTTGAAACAGCAGAGAAAAAGGAAAAGTTTGCTAATTTTGCAACTAAATTTAGCTAAAGTCAAAAAATCATTCAACTCTACATGGAAACACTAAAAGTCCCTTAGTCTCGTTTTGGTAAAGTAGTTATGGACCAACCACGAAACAAGCCTTTCTTATGGAGAAAATAACATTTCAACTGATGATATTACCTGCCCATTCCGGATATGAGGTTGGTTTGGACAAGCTTGGGCTCATTGGTTCATTAGCTTAATGAAATAAAATCGCTCAAAGATGCATTGGGTTGGAGAGGAGAGCAGCCAATTTGACGAGACTTTCCAAAACTAGGGCCTTAACGTAACCCTACAATGTCGTGATCATCAGCGCATACAGATAAACTAACAAACGATTACAAGTATACAAAAATTTAGTTTTATCAACGGAGTTGATAATGTAAATTGGCCACCGTACAGAGATTCTAGAAGCGGACGTTTCGAGGGTTACAAGTATAGCCGCCATCTTGTCTCACTAGAATGACTATGCCCCCAGGCTTAGAGTCCCAGCATGCCGCGGGCGTGCTAGTTCCAGTTCTACCCAGTAGGATAGTACAGGCAATTACATGCTTACCAATATGAACAATGAACATGTCCTCAAGGTCTGTGGATTCACGGCGAAATTTTCAGTCAAAGTTTAGCGCACCAGGCGCCAAGCCACCTTGTTCAATAATTGCCTGCTATTGAACTGGTCTTACTGACCTAATATATCTCTTCTCGAGTTTATTAAAACAATCAAAAAGCAACACATGTTTTCAAACAACAAGCTGGGAATGCGAAAATTAACTATATTTCAATTAGGGTACCTATCAGAGTGTAGTTTAAGTGCTGTCTTTATTATATTATTCCCAGGTAATCCATCTGAGAATTATACATTCTTCTTTGGTTATGCTCGACAGAGAAAAGATGTCGTCGATGTATCTTTTCTAAAGAAGTGACTTGTATTAACTTAGTTTGATGATATCTGTTTCAACTGCAGCCATGAAAATGTTGGCAAAGGATACTGCGGTTTCGTGCGTTTGAAAGTGTTTTTTCCCGTGAATTTGAACAAGAAAGAATTTGCTTTCAAGATAGGGCTCAACAAATCTTTGAGGAAGTGAGTAGGACGGTATCGGAGGGTTATATTTATGGAATGTTTCGTATGTCCCATAGACATTGGTGGAGCAGGCGTTTAGTAAGCCCAGCGGTAACAAAGGTAAGTAGACACATAATATAGAAGACCAAAAACCTCATTTTTAACGCACAAATTATAGCACTAATTGGGTATTCAAACAGGGGCAAATTTGTATCGTTTTATTGAAAACTACAGCCAAATTCTCCTTTTAATTTCGTGTCATAAACGTAATTCCAAAAAATTAACTGTGAACCGTCAAAATGGCTTATTTTTAACCGTCAACCGTCAAAGGGGACCCCCCTCCCATTGAGACCCTCTTAAACAAATGGGGCAAGGTGGCAAGGTGAATTTGGCCCTGCCGGTCTTACTCTCACTATCTGCTTGCCAGTTAATAGCTGCCGCGTGGTAGCAGATTTCTCGCGGAGCAACTGGACCGACAAGCACAGCCGGATACAAAGGAACCTCATTAGAAGGTCAAGTCATTTTAGACAAAGGAATTCAAATATGGACTGTTCCCGTGACAGGAACTTACGTCATTGAGGCCTCTGGCGCTTCCGGTGCCAACGGCACTGATGCCCTTTCTCCATTGCTTTGGAAACTAGGTGGTTTAATTAGGAGCAAAGATAACAGGGACTTTTCAGCTTGCTCAAGGAACTCAATTAAAAGTCTTAGTGGGTCAAGAGGGGGGTACAAATAACTTTTTCATTGATCGGCCAGGGGGAGGGGGTGGTGGGAGTTTTGTCACTCTTATGGATGACTCTCCACTTATTATTGCTGGGGGGGGAGGTGGGGGAGGAGCAGCACGTGACAATTTCACAGACGGAGACCCAGGTCAGGCAACAAGAAACGGGTCTCAGTGTGGTGGGACACAGGGGGGTGGGGGTCAAGTCTGCAATGCTCAAACGGGTAAAAGAGACCCCAGTTTGAGTGCTGGAGGGGGAGCAGGGGTGTTAGGAAACGGTGATTCAGGGACGGCACTTGGGGTAGCACCCTTGAGTTTTGGGAACGGTGGAACGGGAGGAAAAGGTCCGTCAGTTAACGGAGGCTTTGGTGGGGGATCATTCGCGTTTGTATTCGGGGGAGGGGGTGGTGGGTACTCAGGTGGGGGAGTATTCGATACTGTCAATAAAGGTACCGCAGGGGGAGGAGGGTCGTACAATGTCGGTAAAAATCAGACGAACGAGGCTGGTATTAATAAAGGAGACGGGAAAGTTTTCATAACGTTAAAAAAAGATTCGTGCCAGACGTCAGGGTGTGATGCTCATTGCAACAGCCCTGACTAAGCCGTCACGTCCAGCCTGCAGCGGTTAAATGAGCCAGGCTACTCTTTGGAAAAGAATGCACCTCGCTTCCAGGGTCTCTATTTTTCTTCCTCTGCACGGGTGATGACGTCGTTTTTGGCTTTCTTTATTAGCAACGATAAATGAAAATAAATCAGCTGTATGTCTTTGTTTTAGCGGCTAACCATGTAATCCACCACTAAAAAGAAATTTAGTTAAAGTATACTCAATGGAATGGAAGAAATTGCAATGATAGTTAATAAGGTGGTGAATTTTAATTGTATTAAATGAAATGAATAAAACAAATTTTTGCACTGGTGATACAGGCATGCTTGCGAAAAACAGATTGTTTATCACCAGGGTTAAACTTAAAGAGCATCTGCAAACGATTTAAGATCAATATTACCGTAAACTTCCGATAGTAACGACCCCCGGAAATTAACATCAATTTTTTGTGGTCGCCAGTAAATCCCGAAAGAAGCGACCCCCACCCCCCTCTGAAAGTATCGACCCTCCCCACCCAAAAGTAGCGAGACCAAGTTTTTTAAATTGTATACCCTATACCATTAATTTGTCAATCAATAGTCAAAATTTTAATGTACAATAATATGTTCGTGCAGTGTCACGAATTGCTCACGATTAAGCACTTTAATTTACAACAAGAGGAAGCTTTATGCCACCATTCATCCTTGACATCAGTTCACTGATGTAGCGATGTAATGAAGAACCACCGTAAACCGGTATAATTTCAAATTGAAATTGAAAACTCTATATAGATTTCTATAGAGTTTTTTTCTATATTTATCACTGTTATCTTCTTTTTATGAAACACAATCTATACATATGAAATGCATATAAAACGTTGTTCAGTTTTTTCAGTTTCGGAAAAAAAGCTCGCGCCAGCTCTATTTCTAAACGATTTTTGTTTCCCGAGAGTAACGACCCCCTGAAAGTAGCGACCCCCAAAGGCTGCTAATTCCGAAAGTGAGGAGGGTCGCTACTATCGGAACTCTACGGTATACCGAGGACCTAGGTAGCCTCTATCGCATGCATGTGAATACTCATCATAAATACTGTTAGGACGAAAATGTCAAGTGGTGGCACGATCGCAGTTTTAGGATCAATAAAAAATTGACACTGATAAGAAACAGAGTTCGCAAAATAGAAAGGTGAGGCTCAAATCGCACTCAAGCCCGGAATTTTCAGCCTTTCACGTCACTCTTTAAGTTTCTCACTTGGAGGGTGGACATGCAAGCTCTCGGGGTGGATGATTCATGAATTGAGAAACGTTCATCAATTCTTTTTTTCATTTCAACTTAATATTTACTTTTAACTTTTTAATTTTAAAATTTGTCGCTCAGTAAAGTTAATGAATATATAGTTACCTAAGAAAGTAAAATAAATATTTAATTTGGAAGAGTTATGTTTTGCAGCAGTTTTTCATGCACAGCTGCAAAAATTTGTCGGTCTTCTTGGCGATCGACTGGTTTCAAATCAGTTAGTCTCAAGCCGTTTCACAGCCGCTTGTGAGTTCTCAAGCCTTGTGCCATTGTCACATGCTAGTCCTGCAGCAGACTTTTTCTAATCGGATAAAGGGAAGGTAAGCTTTGTCTCAAACCGGTTAAGTTGCGCCCAAGGCTTTATTTGAAATTTCTAAAAGGAAAAAAAGCTTTATTTTCAGTGCTTTTTTTGTTTGTATGTATTCCCGTTGCGCCGTCTAAGAGGTTGTTTCGTAAATAATTAGTACTGAAATCGTGGTGTGACTGTTACATATTTAAGGCTCTCATCCGGCCGCAACCTTCTAGATTCAAGCTCTCGGCAGTTTTATGAAAGTTTGAGTAAAAAGTTCAGCCTGCAGCGGTTAATTTTTAAAGAGCCAGGCTACTCTTTGGAAAAGAATGCACCTCGCTTCCAGGGTGTCTCTCTTTCTTCCTGCTCAAGAGTGATGACGTTGTTTCTGGCTCTTTCTTTATTAGCAACGACCAATGAAAATTTAGAAGCAGTAGATAAAATGAGGATAAACTGTGTGTTGGTGTTTTAGTTAATCCGGTAATCCACCACTGAAAAGAAATTAAGTTAAAGTATATTCAACGGATTGCACAGAAATTGCAATGATAGTTAATACGGTGGTGAATTCAAAGTTTAATAAATAAAACAAATAAAACAAATTTTTGCACTGGGGATACAGGCATGCTTGCGGAAAACGGATTGTTCATCACGAGGATCAGCTTTAATGAGCATCTGCAACCGAGTTAAGATCAGTATTATACTGCGAACCTACAATACGTTGTCTCTATCGGCAGCAGGTGATACCCAAAATAAGTACTGCTGGGAATAAAATGTCAAGTGGTGACACACCCGAAAAAAATAAAATTGAAAAACCTGCGCTCTTCCCTTCTTATGGTAGTTGTTGCGAATAATAATGGAGTTGATACGTACACGTACTACTCAACCCTCAGATACAAACTGTTCGAAAAGTGAACTGGAAAGGGGCCTTTATGACCTCTTTAAGGATGGCGCCTACTATTGTTATTGCGCATACGTTTTGCGCATCTCGAGATACTCGGATTTCCTGTGAATGGTGCTTATTAATACAGGGATATTTTGGTGCGGTTCAAAACTATGTGGAGAAAGCAGAACTTAGCAAGTGCTCTTGGTATCCAAAATGAAAATTGGGGGTAACTATGCATTTTTCAGGGATAAGTAAGCTTCAATTTGGAAAAGAACGCCATACAATCCTTTGTATTTTCAAGCTTTTTACAAATATCGTTGATTATTTATCTTCGAAAAATGCGTGGTTACCGCCAATTTTCATTTCGGATTTCACTAACACTTGTTAAGGACGTTCGCGCCCAAAATGTTCCCACGTACAGGTTTTTTTAAATTTTCCACGCAGAAAGGTAATGATCTACTTTTGCCAAAAAGGCAAAAAAGAATGGGGGGTCACCGTGCTCGTTTTCGAGATAAGGTGCATTTTTAGAAGCTTGCGTTATTTTGAGATGATCTTAGCTCAAAACTGTCAGGAATAAAAAAAAGTTATAGTAGTGAAATTTAGATCAGGTAAACGTACTCAATTCAACATAAATAATACAACTAAATAAACATTTGCAGCTGATGTCTTTTTCTGGGGTGAAATGACCTAGAAAAACGATGCATATTAGTCGCACGAGAGCATATAAAAGGGCAAAATATTTGTAACTTCTCACGTACAGATTTTGTTTTTTGTTTTTTGTTAAAATGGACAAAATCAGAAAAGGAATCGATCTACGGAAAGAAAATGGGGATCACCGAGCATTGAAGAGAGTAAAATCGCTGCGAAGTTGTCAAAGCGAGGTAAAGCGTAAGCGATTGTCTATTCGCACGCTCACGTCATTGTAAAATGCGCAGTAGCAATGGGCGCGAACGTCCTCTTTTTCCGCATATTCAGAAAAGTGCGCAAAAATACCATTGAATTAGTAGGCACCGTCCTTAATATGATTGTCAACAGCACCATAGTTAATGCATGGAGATGGTTATGAAACAGGACAAGTTCCTTTGTTTCATGTCTTTGTCCGTATTTTTGGCCTTGACCCTGCACAAAACACGCCTTTTTTCGAGAAGATAACCAATCAAATCCTTCGATTAAATTATGCGCAACTAATTTGCGAACCCGTGCGAAGCGAAAACAACAGATTGTGCAGGGTCACGGTCAATTCAACATCGATTGCAACAACATTGTTCTCGCTTTTGAAAGTTCTAAGGTTTCATAACCAGTCCCTCGATTAACTATGACTGCAGAAAAATTAATCTTGTGAAAGTCATCTCGGAAAATAATATCGTAAATTAGCTGAGTTTTCTTAACAAATATTTATCATTCAACTTATGTTGTCAACTAAATTAAACTTCATTTCATCATTGCAAATGCCCTTCACTTTTTGTTATAACTTATGTTATTAAGTTTACATAATTTTATTTATATTTTATATTTTATTCTTTGAAAAGAAGAAAAAGTTGAAGCTTCTGAATTAGTGGAAACTGTTTAAAACTCGTGTCACTGCTACGAGCTAGAAAGAGACGAATTTTAGAGCCAATAAAAAATTGAAACTGATCAGAAATAGAGTTCACAAAATGAAAGCCCTTGAACCCCATTTACACGAGAGGAAAAAACGGCAAGGCAAGGATGAAAATTGGCAAGGGTAGCTAACATTTTGGTAAGGCAAGGATTGTTTACACATACATCTTTTTATCCTCGCTAAGGTTGTTTTGGGCAAGGCTATTTTGCTCCAGGCAAGGCTTAACATTGTAACAGAGCATGCGCACTTTGCAAATTAAATATGGCGTCGAGCTTGTTGATGTTCGTAAACTCCTTGCTAAGGAAAAAAAACGAGGCTGAAGAACGACGACAACGTGAAATAAAGAAACAGAAAAGTGAGGAACTGAAGAGGAAAGAGAGTTTAATGAGATACCGTGGCTGCCGTAGGAAAAAAATGTTTCTTTTCATGCTCGCGATGTCAACACTAATTAACCCTCCAAGGGAACGAAACATCTGGATGAATCCTAAGTCAGATGACTGGTTTAGAATGGCTGACAGTACCTTTACTCAAGAGCAGTGGTATGAGAATTTTCGTGTCACAAAAAATACGTTTACGTTTATTCTTGGTGAAATCGAACATGAAATAGCAAGACATGACACTCCAATGCGAAAAGCCGTTCCAGCGAGGAAGAAGTTAGCAATGATACTCTACTACCTCGCCTCTACGTCCGAGTACCGAACGATTGCAAACCTCTTTGGAGTATCAAAGGCATTCCTTTGTAATTCCATCAAAGATGTGTCTTGTGCCATTATTAAAAGTCTGCAGGGAAGATTAATTTACATTCCAAAGAATGACGAGCTGAAATCTATCCTTGAGACTTACAGAGAAAAATGGGGTTTCCCAATGTGTGCTGGGGCTATTGATGGGACACATATCCCTATTATTGCACCAAAGGAGGACCACACCGACTATGTAAACAGAAAAGGTTACCACAGTGTTGTCATGCAGGCTGTGGTAGACTGTAACTACCTTTTTAGGGATGTTGTCATTGGATGGCCAGGTAGTGTTCACGACGCTCGCATCTTGTCAAATTCTAGTGTCTATGAGAAAGGGAACAACAAAACATTGTTCCCAGATATTAGAGAAAGGATTGGGGATCAAGATGTTCCGATTGTCATACTCGGTGACCCTGCTTATCCATTGCTGCCTTGGCTTTTGAAGGCATATCCTGAAAACCCGAACACTCCCCAGAGCCAAAGGGTGTTTAATTACAGATTGAGCAGAGCGCGCATGACAGTCGAAAACACTTTCGGGCGATGGAAGGGTCGATTTCGCAGATTTTCCAAGAGGATAGATATGGAGGTACCTGGAGTGGTAAACTTAACTGCTGCATCCTGTGTTCTTCACAACATGTGTGAATTACAAAAAAATGAAGTCTTGGAAGACTGGATGGATGGAACAATTGCACTTCTTCAGCCTCAGTCACCTCCAAATGAGCTTGAAGGAGGAGACGATGCCACAGACATTCGCTCAGCATTTAAGACCTTTTTTATGTCTCAAGATGGTGAGAACATTGGAACAGGGTCACAACCTGTATGCTAGAAAATATTGCAACCCAATGTAATGGAAATTTATGGTACCAAAAAATTGGTGTACTGAAAAATTGTTTGTTGCGAGAGGGGCACACATTCCTAGCAACTTGGACGAAACCTTGAACTGTCAAATATACATAAGAGTCAATGAAGCTTTATTGAAACAGTCAGTTACGTTGTTAGCAATGAAATTAAATGTTAAACACAACATAAGAAAACAGGAGAAAAATAATCAGATGAAGGCTTATTACTCTTATGAAGCTACTCAATAATGCCGTTCTTGATGTCTATAATTTAGTTTCCTCAGTGTACATATGTTGAGTCCTTTTAAATGTCTTTTTGTTCACGAAGAAAAGACTTGTGTTCATGAACTGTCAAGGATTACCCGGATTTCGTTTGGTAAAGTGCGTAATAACTAAGGTTTCGAGTATCGCGTGGAGAACCTTTTTTTCAAATGTTAAATACAAAGCAAAACAACTTTTTAAAATTAATATTAAAACACTTGCAGTTACCTAGACTATTTCGAACGTAAAACACTTAACAAAACGTGACTGTATGACTTGCAAAAAAAGCCTTTCATTACAACGGTGTGTAGCTGGACTCTGATGACGAATATGAACGCGCACTTTCGTCTACTACTCCACCCATGGTCCCATAGCCCCATCCAAACAATCTGCTATCACGTTGGCCTGGATCATCATACCCAGTTGGACTGTATACCACAGATCCAGCTGATGACTGCATGCTTGTCGAAGGCGTATATGCATTGCGTGTTAAGAGTTGAAGAACCGCTAACTCGTGTTGCCTTTCCTCTCGTCGCCTCTCGGCCTCTATCTTTGTCTGCTCCAACTGTAATGCCATTTCCCGCTTGTGCCGTTCTTCTTCA
>NC_090886.1:2056139-2073639 GCF_036669925.1 Montipora capricornis | reverse complement strand
GTTTAGGAGCAAAGATAACAGGGACTTTTCCGCTTGTTCGAGGAACTCAATTAAAAGTCTTAGTGGGTCAAGAGGGTGGTACAATTGCCCATTTAGCTGATCGGCCAGGTGGAGGGGGTGGCGGGAGTTTTGTCACTCTTATGGATGACTCTCCACTTATCATTGCTGGTGGGGGAGGTGGTGGAGGAACAGCACGTGACAATTTCAAAGACGGAGACCCAGGTCAGGCAACAAGAAACGGGTCTCAGTGTGGTGGGACACAGGGGGGTGGGGGTCAAGTCTGTAATGCTCAAACGGGTAAAAGAGACCCCAATTTTTTTGCTGGAGGGGGAGCAGGGGTGTTAGGAAACGGTGATTCAGGGTTGCCAATTGGGGAAGCACCCTTGAGTTTTAGGAACGGTGGAACGGGAGGAAAATGTCTGGAAGCTGACGGAGGCTTTGGTTGGGGATCATTCGCTTATATACTCGGGGGAGGGGGTGGTGGGTACTCAGGTGGGGGAGTATTCGGCACTTTCAGTGAAGGTACCGCGGGGGGAGGAGGGTCGTACAATGGCGGTAAGAATCAAAGGAACGAGGCTGGAGCTAATAAAGGGGGCGGGAAACTTATAATAACTTTACTGAACACTTAAACTGTCCAGAGATGCAGCAATCACTCTTTATAAGTAGAATACCTTATTATAGGAAATCAACGTTCCTTTGAAATTAAGGTATTGGAAATTGTCACGACTTTCGAATAAAGAAAATTAACGCGAAGGAGGAGGTAGAATTTCACGATAAAGGAAATTAACACGATTAAGACATTTGGTGGTGACCACTGGAACAAATTCATTCAACAATGGTGCAAAAAAAACACTGAACAAAACTGAGCCCAATGGTCAACAAAACAGTTTTCAAAATTCGAATTAATGCAGGGGTTAACGGAAAGAAAAGCTAGAAAAAAAAAAGCTTGTACCTTATCTTATTGTTTTTATAGGTGTCATGAATGTCTGGATAGGTTTCAAAATTAGGGTTAACAATAATGGAAATTAAAAGCGCGGAAATTAACGCTGCACTTAATTAACGACGGTCGCGGAAAATAACGCTCAACATAATTAGCGCGACTCAAATTAACGCGAATTTTAACGATTCGCGTTAACATAATGGAGTGTTAATTTCCTATAATAAGGTATAGAAATGGTTCCATAACGCAACGTCATGTTACGATTGGATGGGTTTATATAACGTGACTGGGGCCCATTCCTTTTGTCAGAACTGGCCGGCCAGACACCTGCATGATAATCCCTCCTATTTTTCTAGAGGATTATACTGTCATCCTCGAAGTGTGTTAATTTGAAGGCGTTATGGTATTAGCTCTTCCAATTGCCCGGTTCCGGCAGGTCAGTTCTGTTAAATGGAAAGCGTCCTTCGTTGGGGATTACGGCGGGATAAAAAAGGAGTAACTCCAGTCCCATTTTTCTCCGTCTCTGTGCTCTCCTTTTCTTTCGCTTTTACAGCAGGCGCGGATCCAGGATTTTTCTTAGGAGGGAGGGGTGCACCACTAAGGAATGGCGTAGCTGACTGGTGACTATTTTTTTGTAGAATACCAATGTTATTAGAAAGCCTCAGGTCACCTCGGGGGGAGGGGGGAGGATGCCCACCCCTTGCACCCTCCCCCTGGATCCGTCCTTGCACAGGTTCGTTTAGATAGTTAAAACGTAGATAGAAGAAATAACCATGTGACTCAGTGAAACTTTAAGAAAAGAAGGAAGAACAATGGGACGAACCTTATTAAACCCAGGCTGCAGGTCCATTTGAGTATCGTTAACAGAGGGGAATGGTTATGAAACCCGACAAATTTCTTTGTTGTACGTTCTTGTTTTCTTTTTTGGCCTTGACCGTGCACAAAACACAATAGCTGTTTACTCCGTACTGAGGAACTAACCAATAGAAACGTGTTGGTTACATAATTCATGCATAGTGTATGAGCGCAAAACAAAAGGTTGTGCACGGTCATGGACTTTCCAACCGAGCTTCCAAACAATTTCCCTCTTATTAACTATGATTTGAGCATCAAACTGAGTTAAAAGTGGCAATGTTGAAGACGTTAATACCTATAAAAATTCTTTAATGATTGATGTAAAAATTGATTGACTAGCACAGATAAACAGGCATTTCTCTTGTTTTCAAGATGGAACACCTTTTCGTAATGTTTCCGTTTTTTCCAATCAGTTTGCATCGAACTTTTCGTTTTGTACATTTTGCTGAATTGATGGTTGGTATCTGACGTCACGGCGTCCATGATGGTGTACAGAACAATGCAGTAAAATGTCCTTTGGGAATTTGACTCTTTTATTATGCAAAACGTGTGGGGCCATTTTCAAGTGTTTGTGCACCAACATAGCCGTCTCATCACGTGGAAGCAAACCAAGAATAAGTTTATACCTATCTAGCCCTCTCTAAATTATTTGAATCATGTAAACACTTTCTAAATTACTACAAAATTAGACATAAAAATTGACAATTGCTTCACACTTCTCTTGTTTTCCAGAGATGAGCTTTGGCTCTCCGTGTTCCACGACGAAAGCCTAAAAGAAAACACTGAAAAGTTGGGTAACAATCAAGATCCATATTGGCGTAGTTTATAGCCTTTCGCCACGACGAGTACTTGCCACTAACCAACTCGCTACTACAGTTTCATCAAACTACAACTAACGTTATAAAGATATGTTTTTTAGTAGCGAAATGACAATTGGCGAGATAAATGGCACCTTTTGCGCGCTGTAGAAATTTGCTTTCAAGGCCATTTTAAGTTTATGATTTCAACGAGATAGACTTGTAGAAGAGATACTTCGCCCTTTAGTCTAACTCGTTCTTTGTCTCGTTCCAAAACTTGGGGTATTCAGGTTTTTGGACGGTAATTCCAACGAAAACGAACACAAAGTTACAAGTTTGCGCATTTCGCAAACGTTCTAACAACAACCCAACAAACATAAAATGCCAACGAAACATCATGAAGCGACAAACATACTAAAAAACTACCTCAAGCTCTTCCAAGGAAGTGGTTCCTTTCTCAATCTTCGCTCCGATACCTCCGTCATAACTTTTGTAACGCTCCTGAAAAAAACAATAAACGGAATTGTCAAAAAAGGTTTACCAAACATCGCCGTCGAAATTTCTTACGCCACTTCCAAGTATATTATAAGAAGGACTGCTCACTGCTCACTCGAATTATTCATAAAATATATCGCAAGAAGCACAACCCCATGGCAAAAAGGAGGGTCGCTCCTGCTGTTTCCGGAAAGACCCCGGAAACGAAGTTTTGAAAAGGTATTCACATCAGCCTCAATTTCATGCTCGTTTCAACGGGAAACTGGCATATTGCCGGACAATGAAACGCTGTCGGGCCCATTGAGTGTCCACTCAGACGCGTTAAAATTGCTCCATTCCCGTGAATATCCTTTTGAACTCACCTTGACCAGAGAGTCTAAAGTTGCATCTTCAATAAGCTTGGCAGCATTTTTTAAGCCACGAGCAAATGAGTCTATGGCACCTAAAACATTGAAATGCTCATACTAAATTAGAGTACAAAAGATGACGACGAAACATCCGCTGATAGTGGGTCACATGCAGGTGAGTAAACTTCGACTTTTAACGCGAGTTCAAGGGTGAAGTATCTGGTGGGAGGGGTGGGTAAAGTTGGGCACAGGGGGAACTGGTGGGTCGTGAGGCAGCAGAGAAAATGGCGCGAAATCATGAGAAGAGCCAAACTTGAAACAGCAGAGAAAAAGGAACAGTTTGCTAATTTTGCGACTAAATTTCGCTAAAGTCAGAAAATCATTCAACTCTACATGGAAACACTAAAAGTCCCTTAGTCTCGTTTTGGTAAAGTAGTTATGGACCAACCACGAAACAAGCCTTTCTTATGGAGAAAATAACATTTCAACTGATGATATTACCTGCCCATTCCGGATATGAGGTTGGTTTGGACAAGCTTGGGCTCATTGGTTCATTAGCTTAATGAAATAAAATCGCTCAAAGATGCATTGGGTTGGAGAGGAGAGCAGCCAATTTGACGAGACTTTCCAAAACTAGGGCCTTAACGTAACCCTACAATGTCGTGATCATCAGCGCATACAGATAAACTAACAAACGATTACAAGTATACAAAAATTTAGTTTTATCAACGGAGTTGATAATGTAAATTGGCCACCGTACAGAGATTCTAGAAGCGGACGTTTCGAGGGTTACAAGTATAGCCGCCATCTTGTCTCACTAGAATGACTATGCCCCCAGGCTTAGAGTCCCAGCATGCCGCGGGCGTGCTAGTTCCAGTTCTACCCAGTAGGATAGTACAGGCAATTACATGCTTACCAATATGAACAATGAACATGTCCTCAAGGTCTGTGGATTCACGGCGAAATTTTCAGTCAAAGTTTAGCGCACCAGGCGCCAAGCCACCTTGTTCAATAATTGCCTGCAATTGAACTGGTCTTACTGACCTAATATATCTCTTCTCGAGTTTATTAAAACACTCAAAAAGCAACACATGTTTTCAAACAACAAGCTGGGAATGCGAAAATTAACTATATTTCAATTAGGGTACCTATCAGAGTGTAGTTTAAGTGCTATCTTTATTATATTATTCCCAGGTAATCCATCTGAGAATTATACATTCTTCTTTGGTTATGCTCGACAGAGAAAGATGTCGTCGATGTATCTTTTCTAAAGAAATGGCTTGTATTAACTTAGTTTGATGATATCTGTTTCAACTGCAGCCATCAAAATGTTGGCAAAGGATACTGCGGTTTCGTGCGTTTGAAAGTGTTTTTTCCCGTAAATTTGAACAAGAAAGAATTTGCTTTCAAGATAAGGCTTAACAAATCTTTGAGGAAGTGAGTAGGACGGTATCGGAGGGTTATATTTATGGAATGTTTCGTATGTCCCATAGACATTGTTGGAGCATGCGTTTAGTAAGCCCAGCGGTAACAAAGGTAATTAGACACATAATATAGAAGACCAAAACCTCATTTTTAACGCACAAATTATAGCACTAATTGGGTTATTCAAACAGGGGCAAAATTGTATCGTTTTATTGAAAACTACAGCCAAATTTTCCTTTTAATTTCGTGTTACAAACGTCATTCCGAAAAATTAACTGTGAACCGTCAAAATGGCTTTTTTTTAACCGTCAACCGTCAAAGGGGACCCCCCCCCCCCTCCCATTGAGACCCTCTTAAACAAATGGGGCAAGGTGAATTTGGCCCTGCCGGTCTTACTCTCACTCTCTGCTTGACAGTTAATAGCGGCCGCGTGGTAGCAGATTTCCTCCTTCCATTATTTCGCCGTGATTACTTTCATCAATGGGCACGTTCCATTATTTGATTTTATAAACGAGGCTAATACATAGTTTTTGGGAAGAGTTTAGCCCCTTCTTTGTCTTTACCGTGGTCTTACAGATCTCGTTGACATACAAGACTGTTTGGTAGGTATACAGTCTGTAAGAGTTCGACTTTAGAACACTTAGAGATCTTGATACACTTTCACACCGATTGCATCTTCATCTTACATCTTCGTCTTGTCTTTACAAAACAAAACAACTCAGGGTTTTTTGAGAATAGACTGCTTCGTTTCCGTATCCTGGGAAGAATAGTTTGCGACACCAATATGGCCGCCGTTTTTTTTTGTTAAGGGACTCTCAAATGGTCTCTAATTTTACATGTCTCCTTCAAGACGCTTCTATCAGTCAGTCAGTGTTAGGAACCTCCCTATGCACTATATCCTTGAGTCAATTTTGCGCGTATCATTGTATTTTTAGAAATGAGGGCTGGTTTACAAGTCCAACGCAGTCATAAGCACAACCAACATACGCAGACGCAGTAGCGTTTGATAATTGGTACCTTTCGTTACAACAAAGGCACTAATTAACAACAAGTCAATGCGCCTGCGCATGTTTCTTAAACTTATGCTTGCGTTGTGCGTGTAAACCAGCCTTAACCTTTTACCAGGAGACTCACATTTACGTCAATTTTCATCAATTAGCCCAATTTGCACACATTGTGTTTGTTATTTTTGTCTTTGTTTGACTTTATTCTGATTGGCCATTCTAAACAGTGCGTGCAGTCGACGAACTCGTGGCGTTCTAAATATAGAAAGATAAGCGCAAATGTTGTCTCATAGGGCCTGAATGGGAAGAGCAACCTCCTACCTAAGGCTCCTGTCAGTTTGTAATCGTATGCTTCACGTCCCTCACAGATCATTCCAGAACGCAAATACATTTTTACGACCCTTGGTGCCCGCGGAGCAACTGGACCGACAAGCACAGCCGGATACAAAGGAACCTCATTGGAAGATCAAGTCATTTTAGACAAAGGAATTCAAATATGGACTGTTCCCGTGACAGGAACTTACGTCATTGAGGCCTGTGGCGCTTCCGGTGCCAACGGCACTTTTGCCGCTTCTTTATTGCTTTGGAAACTAGGTGGTTTAGGAGCAAAGATAACAGGGACTTTTCAGCTTGTTCAAGGAACTCAATTAAAAGTCTTAGTGGGTCAAGAGGGGGGTACAAATAACTTTTTCTTTGATCGGCCAGGGGGAGGGGGTGGTGAGAGTTTTGTCACTCTTATGGATGACTCTCCACTTATTATTGCTGGTGGGGGAGGTGGTGGAGGAGCAGCACGTGACAATTTCACAGACGGAGACCCAGGTCAGGCAACAAGAAACGGGTCTCAGTGTGGTGGGACACAGGGGGGTGGGGGTCAAGTCTGCAATGCTCAAACGGGTAAAAGAGACCCCAGTTTGAGTGCTGGAGGGGGAGCAGGGGTGTTAGGAAACGGTGATTCAGGGTTGCCAATTGGGGAAGCACCCTTGAGTTTTGGGAACGGTGGAACGGGAGGAAAAGGTCCGTCAGTTAACGGAGGCTTTGGTGGGGGATCATTCGCGTTTGTATTCGGGGGAGGGGGTGGTGGGTACTCAGGTGGGGGAGTATTCGGCACTTCTCAGAAAGGAACTGCCGGAGGAGGAGGGTCGTACAACGACGGTAAAAATCAAAGGAACGAGGCTGGAGCTAATAAAGGGGACGGGAAAGTTATAATAACTTTACTGAATACTTAAACTGCCCAGATATGCAGCAATTACTCTTTATTAGTAGAATACCTTATTATAGGAAATCAACGTTCCATGAAATAAAGGGGACGGGAAAGTTATAATAAAGTTAGGCTGTGATGCTTTAGACAACAGCCCTGAGTAGGTCTTCGTAACCAGCCTGCAGCGGTTAACTTTTAAAGAGCCAGGCTACTCTTTGGAAAAGAATGCACCTCGCTTCCAGGGTGTCTCTCTTTCTTCCTCCTCAAGAGTGATGACGTTGTTTCTGGCTCTTTCTTTATTAGCAACGACCAATGAAAATTTAGAAGCAGTAGATAAAATGAGAATAAACTGTATGTTGGTGTTTTAGTTAATCCGGTAATTCACCACTAGAAAGAAATTAAGTTAAAGTATATTCAACGGATTGCACAGAAATTGCAATGATAGTTAATACGGTGGTGAATTCAAAGTTTATAAATAAAACGAATAAAACAAATTTTTGCACTGGGGATACAGGCATGCTTGAGAAAAAAGGGATTGTTCATCACGAGGATCAGCTTTAATGAGCATCTGCAACCGAGTTAAGATCAGTATTATACTGCGAACCTACAATACGTTGTCTCTATCGGCAGCAGGTGATACCCAAAATAAGTACTGTTGGGAATAAAATATCAAGTGGTGACACATCCGAAAAAAATAAAATTGAAAAACCTGCGTTGTTCCCTTCTTATGGTAGTTGTTGCGAATAATAATGGAGTTGATACGTACACGTACTACACAACCCTCAGATACAAACTGTTCGAAAAGTGAACTGGAAAGGGGCCTTTATGACCTCTTTAAGGATGGCGCCTACTATTGTTATTGCGCATACGTTTTGCGCATCTCGAGATACTCGGATTTCCTGTGAATGGTGCTTATTAATACAGGGATATTTTGGTGCGGTTCAAAACTATGTGGAGAAAGCAGAACTTAGCAAGTGCTCTTGGTATCCAAAATGAAAATTGGAGGTAACTATGCATTTTTCAGGGATAAGTAAGCTTCAATTTGGAAAAGAACGCCATACAATCCTTTGTATTTTCAAGCTTTTTACAAATATCGTTGATTATTTATCTTCGAAAAATGCGTGGTTACCGCCAATTTTCATTTCGGATTTCACTAACACTTGTTAAGGACGTTCGCGCCCAAAATGTTCCCACGTACAGGTTTTTTTAAATTTTCCACGCAGAAAGGTAATGGTCTACTTTTTCCAAAAATGCAAAAAAAAAAAAAAAATGGGGGGTCACCGCGCTCGTTTTCGAGATAAGGTACAGTTTTAGAAGCTTGCGTTATTTATTATTATTATTTTTATTATTATTATTATTATTTATTATTATTATTATTATTATTAAATAGACCTTGAAAAACGATACATATTAGTCTAAGAAAGAAAACTTCGGTCGCACGCGAGCATACAAAGCGAAATATTTGTAACTTCTCACGTACAGATTTTGTTTTGTTTTTTTTTTTGTCATTGCGTGACATTCCCGAGAAGACCTGGGTCCACAGCTATCCCATGTTCCCGCAAGCGACCCTTTGCCCGAGGGTCGCCCGAGGGAGGATCAAACACTGGCTCGATGCCATGTCTGTTTACCTTCCTGGTCTGCGATGCTTGACGTGTGCGTGACATGCGCGAGAAAATGCGCAGTAGCAATGGGCGCGAACGTCCTTAACATCTGCTTTTCCCGCATATTCAGTAAACCGCGCAAAAATACCTTTGAATTAGTAGTAGGCACCATCCTTAAATTGATTGTCAACTGCACAAAAATTAATCCTGTGAAAGTCATCTCGGAAAATAATATCGTAAATTAGCTGAGTTTTCTTAACAAATGTTTATCATTCAATTTATGTTGTCAACTAAATTGGTTCTTAAGCTTCCTTTCATCATTGCAAATGCCTTTCACTTTTTATTATAGCTTATGTTGCTCCAATGATAAGCTTAGGGTTGTTGAGTTTATAATAATTTTATTTTTATTTTATATTTTATTCTTTGAAAAGCGGAAAAAGTTAAAGCTTATGAATTAGTGGAAACTGTTTAAGACTCGTGTCACTGCTACGAGCTCAAAAGAGACGAATTTTAGAATCAATAAAAAATTGAAACTGATAAGAAATAGAGTTCACAAAATGAAAACCCTTGGAGTATGGAGACGTCATTGAGAAACAACCATTAATTGTTTTATTTGAACTCGATATTTGCTTTTCGATCTTAATTTTAAAATTTGTCGCTCAGTGAAATTCATGATTAGTTACCTAAGAAAGTAAAATCAATGTATTAATTTCGAAGAGTTAATATGTTTCGCAGCAGTTTTTCATGCACCTGCACGTGTTTGTCTTCCTGGCGCGGACCGATTGGTTTCATATCAGGAAGTCTCAAAGCCGTCTCAAAGCCGTCTCAAAGCCGCTTGTAGGTTCTCAAGCTGTTAGCCATTTTCACATGCTCGTCGCTGCAGCAGATTTTTTCTAATCGGAAAAAGGGAAGATAAGCTTTGTCTCAAGCAGGTTACATCCAAGGCTCTATTTGAACTGCGTGCACTGAAAGCCGGAGGTAGAACTCTTTCTTATATGGGATCAGCTTGGGTCCACCGGCAAACTATTTCTTTGAACTCGATTTGTCAGTGATGCATACGAGCGTAAACGGCTCAAATATTTTCAAAAAGGTTTATTTTCAAAAAGCTTTATTTTCAGGTGCTTTTTTGTTTGGATGTATTGATGGTTATTGATGGTTATTTCGTAAATAATTAGTACTGAGATCGTGATGTGACTGTTACATATTCAAGGCTCCCATCCGGCTCCAACCTTCTAGATTCAAGTTCTCGGCAGTTTTTTGAAAGTTTGAGTAAAAAGTTCAGAATTAATCAAGTTCACAAAATATAACAAAGAAGAAGAAAACAACTTACATACATACTTAATTGACCACTCCCCGCAGGAGCTTTTCAGGACCAATTTAAATACAATCAACGAAATGACAGAACAGAACAAAGTACAACTGTTAAGAAAAAAAAAAGACAAAATACAGGGACAAATGTTAAAATTTCTAGTCAGGTTTCACATGACGAACTCATGTGTTTATTTCCTGCGTAGGTAACGAACAACGAAAATTCACGGACAAGAATTCAGAGGATTTATGAAACCCAAAATGTAAGTATTAAATTCACATCAATCGCTACTGTCCACGAAGTTGAGTTTTAGCCTCCACTTTTTCCTTTCCTCTGATGCATAAATGTGTTTTCCTGAGGTTGTAAAAACGACTTCAATAGAAAAAATGGTATTATTTGTTTCTAAACTTGGTCGAATTATACCAAATTCCTCTTTTTCTGCGAGTAAAAGAGAAAAAAAACATTTAGGTACAAAACTTTTGCCATCGGCCACTCAGCACGGACGGGCAGATGAATTAAGGCTTTCATTCAGATTCACACTCGCAGCCAATCAGACACAAAACAAACCTAGTATTGACTTGATTGAAGAAAGTATTGTTAAGAAGCACTACCAACCTTGAGTAACCGGGAAAAACTAAGAAGTTCCGGGACCCTTTCTTAATTTCTCCAATCAAGTGTGTTTCTCATTTCTTTTCAGCGCAATGACTCGACTCAACTTCTACCTCTCATTTACTCAGTCTTGGCTGCCACTAAATTACAAGAGAAAATTTCACACAACCTTATTGTGAACCAGTAGCCAAGTTTGGGTAAAACACTCGGGAAAAATTTGTGGACTCTGATCCACCCTTACAACAACAATCCCAAACAGTTATTTATTTATTTATTTGTTATTACTTTAAGGTAATTCCCTTGTTTTGCATCGCGCATCTCATACCGCGTATAACATTGCGACTTCGGAGTTCGTGGCGTTTCACGCCGACCATCTGAAGAGAGGCAACAAAGGCCGCTTTTGCTGTTCAAGAGCTTTTAAGTTCAATCATGATAACTCTTCTGGGATAAGGGGCCGACCATTTAACTCTTGAGGGGGGAGGGGGGGGGGGTGGGTGATTTCTGGTCAGCAAGTCTTTTTTTTCTAGCAACCGTGGTGGGCAGGATATTTTTTTACCTCCTAAATTCTCTGCAGGATTTTTTCTTCTCTCCTCATTTCTCTGCAGGATTTTTTTTCCTCAAAAAAGTGTCGTGTTTACATTTACAGAATGTATTTACATTTACATTGTGGTTATTGCAGTAACAGTTCTAATATGGAGCTGCAAAGCCTTAAAATGTTGTAAGCTATACAAAATCATTCTTGTATAGCTACATGTTTTCGAAATGTCATTCTTTAGAATCATTTAATATTACCTAATAAGAATATTCTCAGGTTTTAAAGTGATGCTTAGCTTCTTAATTTAAAGAAATAGCAAAAAATAGCAAAATGCAGTTTAGAAATGCTCATAGCGTGGTAATTACTGCTAGAATCATTAGTTACAATTTAAAAGTGGACTGAAATCTCCAAAACAATGTGAAAGCAGAATTAAAGTTATTTGATTATGGTCTAATTTGTTATATGTTATCTTATATTATATAAGACATTGCAAAAAACCTTATATTTTCAATATAAAGTAATTACATGAAAATGTTTCAGTTGAAAAGATTAAAAATGAACAAATTATTTTTCTTTGTCTAAGAAAACTTGATTCTTCAAATAGAAAAATTTACCTCCATTACTGCTTGTGATAAGCTAACGAGTTTGGCATGAGGAGCTTAAGCCGACTCAGGAATTCTCGGCTGGACGTCTCCTGACGGTGTAGATATCCATCAACAAAGGAAAGTTAACTGACAAAATAATTTGCCTGTGTTTAAATTAACAAATATACCAATACATCACTAACGTTTCATGTTTAACCGCAGAATTAGGGAAGCAGATGTTCGAAGGTGTAATAGCTGTTGAGTTTTATTCCTCAGTTATCGAGTTCCATAAGTATAAAACTTAAAAATGGATTGCTTTAAAATCAGAAAAGAACCAATTCACCGTTGCTGTTGAGAAAAGTGTATGCCAGGCAAAACAAGTTGCATCTCGGCAGCCTGAAAGTTAAGAAATAATTTGCCTGTGTTTAAATTAACCATTATACCAATACATCACTAACGTTTCATGTTTAACCGGAGAATTAGGGAAGCAGATGTTCGAAGGTGTAATAGCTGTTGAGTTTTATTCCTCAGCTATCGAGTTCCATAAGTATAAAACTTAAAAATGGATTGCTTTAAAATCAGAAAAGAACCAATTCACCGTTGCTGTTGAGAAAAGTGTATGCCAGGCAAAACAAGTTATATCTCGGAGCCTGAAAGTTAAGAAATAATTTGCCTGTGTTTAAATTAACAAATACATCACTAACGCGTTTCATGTTTAACCGGAGAATTAGGGAAGCAGATGTTCGAAGGTGTAATAGCTGTTGAGTTTTATTCCTCAGTTATCGAGTTCCATAAGTATAATAAACCTTAAACAGGGGCACCCAACGAGAATATAGTTCAAAACCACTTAAACATAGCATTGTTAAACGTACTTTAGTATGTAAACGGTAGATATAGGCATATTTTTATTCCCTAAAAATTTTTCACCTGTTCGGATTTCCTAGCTGAAAGTCTAGTGATCTGAAAATTATAGGGATCAAAACTTACCTTTTCGAAAATTTCAGCAAGAAAAAAGGCTCCCGAAAATTCTAGGTGACCTTTTTAGGGTAAAAATTCGTTAAAAATGGGCAATTATACCGTTTTTCAGATGTTCGAAAATCCTAGGACAGGCAGGCAAGCAAGGAATTTTAGAATAATTGCTCCGAAAATTCTAGATCTCAAATTGTCTTCCGAACAGATATTTTCCGAAAATTGACGTTGGGTGCCCCTGACTTAAAAATGGTTTGCTTTAAAATCAGAAAAGAACCAATTCACCGTTGCTGTTGAGAAAAGTGTATGCCAGGCAAAACAAGTTGCATCTCGGTAGCCTGACAGTTAAGAAAATAATTTGCCTGTGTTTAAATTAACAAATACACCAATACATCGATCACTAACGTTTCATGTTTAACCGGAGAATTAGGAAGCAGATGTTCGAAGGTGTAATAGCTATTGAGTTTTGTTCCTCAGTTATCGAGTTCCATAAGTATAAAACTTAAAAATGGATTGCTTTAAAATCAGAAAAGAACCAATAGGCCATTTTACAGTTGTTTGCTCAGTGACCTAGCCTATGAATGGCTGCGAGGCTGCCGGTGACCTTCCATTGATACAGCCCCGACTGCTTTTCTCATGCAAATTGTGTTGTTGTAATTCTAATTAGTCCGTATTAACATTACAAAAGCACGGAGGTTTGTATCAAAACAGGGTCACCGGCAGCCTCGCTTCCATTCGTAGGCCAGGTAACTTAGCTAGAACTGTAAAATGGTCTATTCACCGTTGCTGTTGAGAAAAGTGTATGCCGGGCAAAACAAGTTGCATCTCGGTAGCCTGAAAGTTAAGATATAATTTACCTGTGTTTAAATTAATTTGAAATAAAGAGAATAAAGAAATAATTTTCCATTTTTTAATTGCATGATGCTGGCCGTTGTAAACCGTGTTTTAGAAAATATTTTAGATTGATTTATTGTGCCTCTGGACTATTTAGGCACATCACTCAAAATTAATTTAAAGTAATTTGAGTTATTTGTCGTCATTAAAACTTTATGACGAAGTCGGCCCAACAAATGTGTCGAGATTAACACCTCTCTCTCCCTTTGTCTCTCGCTCTGCCTTTCTAGTGTGAGTCTTGTTACAACTCCCACTGAGATTTTGGTATTTTTTTTTTACCTAAACAGCGGGGACCCACATTCCTGACCCAAGTTAAGCTCCTCATGCAGTGCGAGCCAGCAAGCCAGAAATCCCTGATCCCAATAACCGCAAGCTACCTAAGGAACTGTAGGCTAACTGCAGTGCTAACTAGGCTAGCCAATGTGTAATTTAGGCTAACCGTAATGGCTTGCATGACTCCTATGACTTGGAGCCATGTGAACCGAGCAAGTAAGAAATCCCTTATCCCATTATAAGGGCAAACCGCAAGCTACCTAAGCTAACTGTAGGCCAACCGGTGAGACGTTTAGGCTAACCAGAGTGTTATTTAGGCCAATCAATGTGTTCTTTTAATAGGCTAACTAGAGTGGCTCGCTGGCTTGCAGATTATCCGGAATGGTTGCAGTTTTGCTGGGATTTTGTAAAGCCCCCCAGGAATGATGAAATAGCTTTGCAACATTTTTTTTCTTGATTGCAGCAGTGTAAGAATTTTTTTTCTATTTCATTTGAGCTGCATGCAATTTTTTTCTTCCAACAAGCGCATGCAGGAATTTTTTTTCAAAATCACCCACATCCCCCCCTCAAGAGTTAAATGGTCGGCTCCTAAGAAGGTGTTGTTTTAGAACTCACCCCAGTCCTTTCGCGGAAAATGATCATTTTGAAGCCGAAATTGCCCCTTTGCCACCATTTATCATCGTGTTGCGAAGAAACGAGCTTGGTGACCCACCATTTTTAATGGTTTTATTTACTCGTAATAGGTACACGGAAAACATATTTTAAGGAGAAAAAAAGTTGGACAGTAGAAGTTGTAGTATTTACATATAAATGACGTGAAACTGCATTTGGAGCCCGACACCGAGTGCAAGGTGATGACTAGCGGTCCAATTTGCTTACATTTCTTTGCAAAATCAAGCAATTTGAAATCATTTTACTTAACGATTATAGCCCCGACAAACAAGTAGGTTCAAGTTTGCAGTAATATTCAGTAGCTTTTTCTACATAACAACAATTTTTCCGCGGTTTGATCTGAAAGGTCATCAGTGACTCAAGTTCATCTCCATCGTCTTCTTTTTCTGTTTGCCTTTTCATTGGTAAAATTCAAACCAAACTTTCTTTGTCATTCTCACTGAACAGGTTTTTGTGGATCAGTGGAGTGCTTTTTCTCTTCACCCCTGTTAGGCTTCTGCAGTGGAGTGTAACAGCGACAAGTCGCTCGTCCACCTTTAGCATAACAGAGAATCACGTGCTCAAAGGCTGCGTTATTCACAGGCAGCAGAGTTATGACTTCCTTTCATGCGCTCATTTGTGCTTGACGCGATCGGATTGCGCTTCAGTCAATTACGAAAACGTCAGAAACGGAATTTGTGAGTTAAATCGCCATGGGTCTTCAATGTGCGTGACAAATGCTTTGATTCGTCAGCCAGGCTACTTGTTCGGGCTGTTAGTAAGTATCTTTCACTTTGCTACGTAAAATATATTAGTTTACAGATTACAAATGTCTCGATCCTTTTTTGGTTGAAGCTTATATGCATTCAAATAAGTGTAATTTAGGTGAGGAATTTCTGGCTATCCTGCAATTAGATATAGGAAGTTCCATGAAGATTACACCAACATGTGCAGGGTGACGTCACCTGACAAGACTCTTTAAATGCTTCCTTCACAGATCGTTCCAGAACGTAAATACATTTTTACGACCCTTGGTGCTAGAGGAAGAACCGGACCGACAAGCACAGCTGGATACGAAGGAACCTCATTGGAAAGTCAAGTCATTTTGGACAAAGGAATTCAAATATGGACTGTTCCCGTGACAGGAACTTACGTCATTGAGGCCTCTGGCGCTTCCGGTGCCAACGGCACTTACGCCCCTCCTCTGCTGTGGAAACTAGGTGGTTTAGGAGCAAAGATCACAGGGACTTTTCAGCTTGTTCAAGGAACTCAATTAAAAGTCTTAATGGGTCAAGAGGGGGTGGGTAACAAAAACGATTTCCCTGATCGGCCAGGTGGAGGGGGTGGCGGGAGTTTTGTCACTCTTATGGATGACTCTCCACTTATCATTGCTGGTGGGGGAGGTGGTGGAGGAACAGCACGTGACAATTTCAAAGACGGAGACCCAGGTCAGGCAACAAGAAACGGGTCTCAGTGTGGTGGGACACAGGGGGGTGGGGGTCAAGTCTGCAATGCTCAAACGGGTAAAAGAGACCCCAGTTTTTTTGCTGGAGGGGGAGCGAGGGTGTTAGGAAACGGTGAGTCAGGGTTGCCAATTGGGAAAGCACCCTTGAGTTTTAGGAAGGGAGGAACGGGAGGAAAATGTCCGGCAGCTGACGGAGGCTTTGGTGGGGGATCATTCGCTTATATACTCGGGGGAGGGGGTGGTGGGTACTCAGGTGGAGGAGTATTCGGCACTTATCAAAAAGGAACTGCCGGGGGAGGAGGGTCGTACAATGGCGGTAAGAATCAAAGGAACGAGGCTGGAGCTAATAAAGGGGGCGGGAAACTTATAATAACTTTACTGAACACTTAAACTGTCCAGAGATGCAGCAATCACTCTTTATAAGTAGAATACCTTATTATAGGAAATCAACGTTCCTTTGAAATTAAGGTATTGGAAATTGTCACGACTTTCGAATAAAGAAAATTAACGCGAAGGAGGAGGTAGAATTTCACGATAAAGGAAATTAACACGATTAAGACAGTTGGTGGTGACCACTGGAACAAATTCATTCAACAATGGTGCAAAAAAAACACTGAACAAAACTGAGCCCAATGGTCAACAAAACAACTTTCAACAATTTTCGAACTAATGCAGGGGTTAACGGAAAGAAAAGCTAGAAAAAAAAAAGCTTGTACCTTATCTTATTGTTTTTATAGGTGTCATGAATGTCTGGATAGGTTTCAAAATTAGGGTTAACAATAATGGAAATTAAAAGCGCGGAAATTAACGCTGCACTTAATTAACGACGGTCGCGGAAAATAACGCTCAACATAATTAGCGCGACTCAAATTAACGCGAATTTTAACGATTCGCGTTAACATAATGGAGTGTTAATTTCCTATAATAAGGTATAGAAATGGTTCCTTAACGCAACGTCATGTTACGATTGGATGGGTTTATATAACGTGACCGGGGCCCATTCCTTTTGTCAGAACTGGCCGGCCAGACACCTGCATGATAATCCCTCCCATTTTTCTAGAGGATTATACTGTCATCCTCGAAGTGTGTTAATTTGAAGGCGTTATGGTATTAGCTCTTCCAATTGCCCGGTTCCGGCAGGTTCGTTGGGGATTACGGCGGGATAAAAAAGGAGTAACTCCAGTCCCATTTTTCTCCGTCTCTGTGCTCTCCTTTTCTTTCGCTTTTACAGCAGGCGCGGATCCAGGATTTTTCTTAGGAGGGAGGGGTGCACCACTAAGGAATGGCGTAGCTGACTGGTGACTATTTTTTTGTAGAATACCAATGTTATTAGAAAGCCTCAGGTCACCTCGGGGGGAGGGGGAGGATGCCCACCCCTTGCACCCTCCCCCTGGATCCGTCCTTGCACAGGTTCGTTTAGATAGTTAAAACGTAGATAGAAGAAATAACCATGTGACTCAGTGAAACTTTAAGAAAAGAAGGAAGAACAATGGGACGAACCCAGGCTGCAGGTCCATTTTAGCATAGTTTATAGAGGGGAATGGTTATG
>NC_090886.1:2031139-2051139 GCF_036669925.1 Montipora capricornis | reverse complement strand
GATCTTTGCCAAATTGAAGGAGAATTTAGGCATCTAGTATTGGATGATGACAATAAGGAGCACGGATTGTTCGCTCCAGTATTCCATGAAAGTTCACCTTCATTGTTGATACATTTAGCTGTGCCTCCAATACAGCGTCCTAGTAAGCTAGGGTTACAAGGTTGTAAGCATTGTTAGCTGTGTAGTAAGGTATTGTTATGCTTCGTAAGACTAACAATGTGGCAGTGTTAAGCCTGGGCTTAGAATCACAGTATAAGTGTCAACCTTCATAACAAGGGTGCAGTTTTTGATGTCCATTGGAAACTGATCAGTATCCCAGCCAAGGTCAGGTGATCCAGTGTTTGAATCTATTGAGCCAAGGAAACCAAACCTGTTAAAAAAACCACACAAAAGCAACTCAAATTCGACATAAAAGAAAGACAGTAACTTGTTAAAAAAACGTTCTTCAAAATTGCAATCTGCGTCAGTTTGAGAGCGAGTCTTGGTGTGATACCATTCAAATGAAAATGAAATTGTGCACTTTTATGCAAATGAAAACACAGGCAACTGGAAAATGGGACACCCTTTGCACTTTTCACTCTTCTTGGGCTGCCTAAAACAATAATTTGTTTATTTGTCTCTTGCTTGCCAGAAATGCTTGCTTTCCATTTTACAGACAGACGAGATTCAGCCGTCAATATTTTTGTTACACCACGTGTTGGCAAACAGAGGGGCCTGGCATTCTTTCCTTAGCTCTGACCTCTCACAGACCAAGTTTTTCCAGTTGCTCCAAGTATGTTCCAGTTGTGATCTTCATAACTTCAATATCTGCTATTAACTAGTGTTGGTGACAAATTTGTGAAACTTACGCAGAGGCTATAACAACGTCATGCTCGTAGGAGTGCCCTGCCAGGGTGGTGTGATTAGGTTCAATGTTGAGCTGTGAATAAAAGACATTACAACAAACTGGATCATTGGATAATGCAGTTCAAGAGTTTTGATTGGCTAAGCCATCATGGGTTATGAGCCGTTATACCATGATCTACAAACACGGCAAGCATATGCGTGATTTTTTGGGCCTTTTTATTTTTCTTGTAGTCTAGTTTTCTATATTTTGGGGGCATGTTTAAGGACGGTGCCTACTAATTAAAGATATTTTTGCCCCGGTGTGTGATTATGCAGAAAATGTAGATCTTAACAAGTGTTATTGAAATCCAAAAAGAAAATTGGGGGTAACCACGCAATTTTCAAAAAATTTGTAAAAAACTTTAAAATACAAAGCAATGTATGACATTCTTTCTCAAATTGAAGCTTAATTCTCTCTCAAAAATGCATGGTTACCCCCAATTTTCTTTTTGGATACCAAGAGTACTTACTTAAGATCTACTTTCTCAGGATAGTTTTGAACCCCGCAAAAATATCCCTGTATTAGTAAGCATCACCGATAGGAAATCCGAGTATCTCGAGATGCGCAGAACGTATGCGTAATAACAATAGTAGGCACCGTCCTTAATAAAACAATTATTCCACTTGCGCTTGTTGGATATGAGATGATTAAAGCCAACTCGGTGCTACAAGCCTCGTTGGCTATCTATCATCTCATATCCAACGCACACTCATAGAATAATTGTTAAATAGTATCAATGAATGAAATGATATATCAAATGAATCATTTATTGAACTGCGGAAATGAAATCAAAAGCTATGATCCTCCCAGTTATGAACGCAATTTTAGCAATAGGCCATGTTTGATATATCAATATTCAGACATGGCTATGAGGCTTTATGGTCAAAATTAATTTCACGGCTCAGTTCTGTTTTCTTTGTCTCATACTATATTTATGATTCACTCATTGCATTCAATGATTCATTCATCACGAGAACATAGGAACCCACAAATGACCAGCTCCCAATGTCAATGGCTTCATGGTTAGTGTCACACTGGTATCGCGAGGTCACAGGTTCAAACCCCGTTGAAGTCCTGAAATTTTCAGGCTTCTCTACGCAGTTGCTAAAATTGCATTCATAACTGTGAGGATCATAGCTTTACTCGAGACAATAGTATGTTGAAACTGCACAGAGCAATAACATTATGCTGCCACCATTAGCTAGGTTACTATTAGAAGGCTCCTTATTTCTGTACATAAATAACAGTAAAGAGAAGGCTGATGCTTATCAAAAAACCATGAAAATTCCGTTATTACTTGAATCTCTTTTGAACTTCCTCTTCCTAAAAAGCTGTATCTGCTATGCCAGAAATGAGTTTAAAGTGCTATTACGAACATTCAATTATTCTTCTTTGGATTTCAAAACTATGTTACTGTAACTAAACACTAAGTTACCTACATTTTAAGCCTTCAATGATGTAAAAAAGAGACCTGTTTATTTTAACTCCAATTTTCCTATTTTATGGTCTGCCAATTAATACTAACTTTAGAGTGCTACTATGATAAAAAAATCACTTCCTTTTTTTATTCAGATTTTGGAAGACATAGTGTGTTTTAACTGGCAGAGTTTTGAGCTTTGATTTTTATCTAAAAGGCTGTTTACTTTGAGTGTAATTTTTGGATTTTACACGTCCGCCATTTACTCACATTCCAAACTTACCGATTGGAGCTCAGAGGGTTGGATCTAGGGAAAAGTAGCATCATTTACTCACTAGCTGAAAATTTCAGAATGTAAACACAACTTATTATACATGTAAAACACCAATTATTTAAAAGTCTGAAAGCCAGAAACTCCTTTGCTGCACATTAATTCAGTTGCGTACCTACGGCTTTCTTAAATTCTTGAGTAAATGACGTCACTTTCCCTAAATCGGACCCTCTGAGGACCAATCAGTCAGTTTGGAACGTGTGTAATGGTGGACTGTGAAATCCAAAACTAATACTGCTAAGGTTGTTGTTGACTAGGACAAAGAGGTTACAGCTTTCTTGTGACTACCGGTATTATAATGCCTTGCCTGAAAAAGTCAATGTTGACATTGTTACCTTTTAACAGCATTTCAGGTGGCTCAACAGAGCTCATTTTGAATGTCTTTACCAGCACAAATGAATAGGCTGAAAATCATGTTCTGCTTCCTTCAATTAAGGTCTGTTTCAAACACCTAACTTTTCATGTGCCGAATCTAATGCAAATGAGCGAAAAAAATAGATTTTACTCATTTACATTAGATTCGGCACATGAAAAGTTCGATGTTTAAAACAGGCCTAAGTTGGTTCAACCTTTGGTAGGGCAGATCTAGTCAGCAAACATTACAAGTAAGTGATCTTCTATGTGACATTCAAAGAAGCCTCACACAGTTCCTGGTAAACTCACCTTGAAGTCATCTTCTAGTCCATATGTCTTCAGAAATGCAATCACAGTCTGGGCATCTGAAAGGAAGAATGAAATGGGACAACTAATCCTGCAAAAATGTAGAAGAAAAAAAAAAGACAGAAACATGTGTGGTAAAAAAGAAAGGCCATGGTGACTCAATCCTCGCTGTTAATGCTGGTACACTGTAGAATATTGAAGTATTGGCTGCATTATGTTACTTGATTTGTGTTTATTTTCATGTCCTCACCATAGTCATATTGATGCTTTGTTGGCTCTTTTGGCTTGGGTTCAATTAGCAACTGGCCAGTAAATCCTATTTTCTCCTTATAGCCTGTAAATAAATTAAAAATTGTCACTTAATTTAACCCATTGAGATCTGAGAGTGAAACTTAAAAGATTTTACTCTCACGACTGTCAAACTCCAGACTGGCATTTGTCTATTTATTTGTTTGCCACACATACAAAAGAAAAAGAAAGAAAATAAATAAATTACAGTTCGTTACAACAATCTGAAAGGATATCTATAATAATATTACCGGTATGTAAAATCATATTATTTTACAACATTTTTAATTAATCCTTTAAAAAATTGCAGCTGGAAACATCTATGTGACAATGTGGCGAGGAAACCCAAAAGAAGCTTAATATTAACGTTGGGTTCCTCACCAAAGTTCAAGATGGTAATAACGGGCGAGTCTAATTTAAAAATGGTCTATTATCCATTTTTGAGATGTAAATGGGTTACAAGCCTGCCTTGGGACTGCCAATGATGTGGTCAGTGACTGCCACACCAGGATGTTGCTAAAAGCTGGTAACTGGATAATAGACCATTTTACAGTTCTGTATTCAGTTAGCAGGCCTTAGAATAACAGCAAGGCTAGAGTTGACCATATTTGCACAATTAATCACTTTTTTTAGAGAAAAACGTTTTGTCACTTAAGTCGTTCCAGGCAGGAGTTAAATCTGAGCACAATACACCGGGATGTTCCTTCATTGCAGCGATATTATGTAATACCAACACTTGCTTCATTCATTTATTGAATGCAACAAGTGTTGGTGTTTTTGTCAATGTGATATAGTCAACTCTCTCATAGCGACCACTCTGTTAACAACTGCTTTGTTTCTCAGATAAATACTGTTTAATGAGCTCTCTCATAAGCAACCACCACTCAAATTTCTTAAGGGACCGTAAGCGACCACTTTGTCATGCCCCAAGGATGGCACAAGAGAGGCAGTGTGGCCCAGTGGTTAGGACGCTTGCCTTGAGATCCAGAATTCCCGGGTGCAGGGATGGCGCAGTGGTGAGAGCACTCGCCTCCCACCGATGTGGCTCGGGTTCGATTTCCGGACTCGGCGTCATATGTGGGTTGAGTTTGTTGGTTCTCTACTCTGCACCGAGAGGTTTTCTCTGGGTACTCCGGTTTCCCCTCTCCTCAAAAACCGACATTTGACTTGATTTACTTTCATTGTTCATTTCAGTTTACAGTGTCCCCAATTAGCGCTCCAGCGCTAGAACGACTAGACACTTAAATAAAGTTCCTTTCCTTTCCTTCCTTTCAAGACTCGTTCTGACCACTTGTTGAATTTCTTCCTGGTAGTCCCTGCAGGTTCAACTTCTCGGCTGCACTTGTAAATAGCCAACTAGCTAGATTGCCTCCGACCGGTTGGGATTCTCAACAGTTGTTGATGAATGTTCTGTTCTGTCGTGATTGTTGATCATGTTTCATTGGCCCTGAAAAGCTCCTATGGGGAGTGCTCGATTAAATATGTATCGTATCATTGTATAAGAGAGTTGAATGTAACTGGTTGTTCACCCTTCCCCACCTAAGAGCGAAACTTGTAGATTTTACCCTGGATAATGCCAGACAATTTTACTGGCTGATTGGGGGCGCTTTAAGTGTGAAATGGGTTAAGTGACTTTGAACCAGAAATTGGCTCATCATAATGTAAATGCAAAAGTGATGGACACCTGTAGCATTGTAAAATAAACAATAAGCTCCCCTATGCAAAACTGAACATTAACCCACCTACAACCATTTGAAAGAACTGTCCCATGTGATCAATTTCTCTCTTGACATCTGTGTTCAATAAAGTGTGGTAACCTTCTCGTCCACCCCAGAAAACTGCAAAATGAAATGTTGTAAATTTTATGCAAAAGAATATTAACAAAAGTAGGAGAGACTATCCATTGTTATCATTGTTAGCTTCAATATACATAATCATTCTTAGACTAACAATATGAGAGTCGGTAAAACCTAGAGTTTATAAATTATAGAGTGACGTAATACAACACTGCCACAAATATTGTAAACTACCGGTACTTATTCAACACACACAGATATCCACTCTTCATGTACTATAATTATTTTCATAGTACCAGGCATGTAAAGGAAACAAAATCAAACAAACATTTTATGTAAATCAGAAGTATGTTGTACCAAATACATAACCATTAATTACATGTGCAAATAACACTCTTTTGTATGCATGAATTGTTAATGTATCGTAATGAGTAGGAACCATATATATTGAAAAAACTGAACTGAACAAAAAAAAAAAGATTTACCAAAGTTTTCTGCTCCAAGCTTTTTTGCAGTCTCTAGTCCTTTCTTGACTTGTGCAGCGGCATAAGCAAACGCATGTGCATCAGGGTTTGATGCTGCACCGTTCATGTACCTACAATGGTGAACATTGTAAAGTAGTTCTAACCATGACTGACCAAGCCATGACAAACCAGGTCACAGTTTGGACAAACGAGAATTCTTTTAAAAATATATAAACAAAGTCTGCCATTTACCCAACAGGACAACGTATGTACTCTGTGCAAGGACTCTTGCCGGTATATATATATGCACGGAAAAGGTGCTGCGCCTACTGCTACATTATCATTTTTGAAGGAACAATGGCTCAATGATCAAAGGTATGGAAGAGACAGACTGATCCCATAACATAACGGTAGTTTTCAGCGCGGAGGTGATGGGTTGGCAGTGAGATTAAATTACTTTTAGGCAGTTTATATATTTTTTCTGTATAAACTGACCTAATTATTCAGATCTTGTATTTTTACATTTTTTTATTTACAATTTTTAATTATTAATTTATCTTCAATTTGAATAGTATGTCAATTTAAGATCTGTATAATTAACCCTTTCAGCCCCGTGGGGTTCCCCATTGACGAGTAAAATCGTCTGGCGTTAGACAAAGTAAAATCTATAAGTGGCACTATTGGGAGTGAAATGGTTAAAGTTGAGTAAATAAAAAAATAAATAAACGAAGGAACCGGTTGATGGCCTTGAATTCTTAGTAGAAACTGGCATGAGATTATCCAACTTACTTAGGTCACAATTAAGTTTCTAAGGGGGGCAGGGGGGGAAAGCAACAGCCATGTAGCCTTTTCACATGTTGCATTTTAACTAATTGGAAATATGGTGCATTTGTGTATTAAGTGTTCCTAAAATTAATGTTGGAGTTTGGACAATGTGCAAGCAGCAAGGCATTCGAGGCATGCGAGGCATGCGAGCCATGGCTGCAAGTCATGCGAGCCAAGATGGAGAGTCAACATGCGAATCACACAGTTATTAAAAGCTAACCATTTTAAAATGGGTGCTTAGACTTAATAACACTTTATCAGTGCTATTTGAAATGGGTGCTTAGACTTAAATGCAAAATTTGCATGGCTCCTATGACTCGCTGGCCCCTTAATGTTACCACTGCGACACATTTCTCTCTCATGCTTTTTTATATTTTTAAGCCATTAATTGCAAGTAATGTTAATTTTCTCTGCTAAGTAATTCACTTTGGTGACAGCATTGCCCTACCAGGCTTTACTTGTGTAATAAGGTTTAAATGTGGCTGTCTTTCTCCAGTATATCTCATATTGCTGTCAAAGTTTTGTGCTGTTAACCAGGTCAGTTGTCACTGAATAGAGAGTGAAGTGTCGCTTGTTAAATTTCGTTCCTTAAAGGTCCTCATTTATTGCCAATTTTGGGCAAGATGAGGAAACAGGCATTTGCACATAACAGGAAAGAATTGCAAAAAATGACTTGTGAAGTAGTTGGCTCTGTGGCTTCCTCTGACGTGAGAAGTTTTGGTAAAAAACTGATCTTATATAAAGGCAGCTAGAAAATATCAAACAAGTTGGATATTGATCTCAATGCCTTGTGAGGTCAAGTCTGCTTTGCAGCTGTTTGAAGGGAAAATACGACCAGCTGACACTACAAATGGATGCAAACGAAGTCATTGTGAGGTGACATGAACTACTTTGCACAGCTCTTTCCTGGATTTAATTTTTAAAGCAGGGTGGAATTCATTTCAAAGATGATAATGTGCAGCTACCAGCGTTTCTAGCTTAGTATAAACAAAGCAGTTACCTTGGATTTGCAAAGAGGTTGCAAGTTGTCCATAGGAGTTTGATGCCAGTCTTTTCCTGAAGCTCAAGAGCAAGGTCAGTCAGCTCATCAAGATTAGCATTTGTTTCTTTCAAGTTATCTCCTTCTGGAGCAATGTCTCTGGAAATACGGATACAATAAGGATTTTCATAATCTGTACACACTAAGAGAGAGAGAGAGAGAGAGAGAGAGAGAGAGAGAGAGAGAGAGAGAGAGAGAGAGAGCCATAGGCATGGGCACTTTTGTAACGTAAAACGGGCACTTTCGTAACGAAAAAAGGGCACTTTTGTAACATAGGGAACTTTCGTAACCTTGGTAGGGCACTTTTGTCACATTTCACAGGGCACTTTTGTAACTAACGGGCACTTTGTAACGAAAAGGGCACTTTCGTAACGGAAAAAAGGAACTTTTGTAACGATGGTTTTCAACTTATTTCTGACGCTCGTCCACTTTTCTCCGCAACATGTTTGCTTCTTTATATATACATATCTATGCTTTACTCTTGTCATATAACCTGCTCTTTACAATTTTCGAATCAAGAATTAAGTTGTGTGAGGTAAATAAACTATTTATTTCTTACATAAACTATTTGAAGTCTGTTTAATTGCAATGAACAGTTTCACAGTGATCACTTTCGTTTCTACACGCTCTACGCTAATACAGCCAAATTTTTGGCATGAAACAAGACAAAGGCGTTGCTGGTTAGGGCCCTTTAATTAAGACACCCAATTTAGTAGAGGTGAACGATCTAATAAATGAATCTCAACATTATCTTACCAGGATCAACACCTGGTTTTACTCACCAGAAAAGCCCGTGTTCAGACATTTTTGATTTGCAGAAGCTCATATAACATGGGAACTGGAACCAAGAAACCATTTCTTCAGTTATAAGGTTAATGATGACTAACAACTAAAAATAAAGGCATTAACTAACAATAAAGTCCTTGAACAGTCCGATTCAAAAGACTCTTTTGCCTCTAACAGAATCGCAACTATACACCATTTGCCCTCAGGACCCAAGATAAATTTTATTAGGGCCACTTTAAAGTAAATAAGTTAACGAACAGACCTGAATTATTCTGAAAGTTTCAATTTTAGTGACTATCGACTGCACTATATGATTAAAGTATTCAATTTGCGTCACGATGAAAATGTATTGGGGTAAATGTATGCCTGTTTTAAAGCCTTTTAATCTGATTATTTTTTCGCTAAATTGGTAACACTTTCCAGCGTATTATACCTAAAAGAGGCGCTAATGAAATAAAGTTATTTGGCGTTCTCGCAATGAACAAGCAAATTTTAAAAAGGTGCAACTTAATGAACTTCACACCAAATACTAGTTGTCTCTAGCATACCTATGTAACATTATAACCTCAGAAAAGAAAGTATAAGTCTCATGATTTTTTTACTATTATCTGTGTTCAAGCAGGTTTTGAACTGCTAACACCTCGGAAACGATGACAATCTCAAAACGGTTCCATCAAGGAAACTATACTTCGGAACTTTCAACTTAAATTGCACGTACTTGTTTTGGCCAAAGACAGAAGAAAAGAAAAAAAGAAAAAGTTTATACTTTCTTATGGCACATCTTATCACCTTAAATGAAGTGAAAACAAAACTGATGAGTAATCACGTTATCAAAAAAAGAAAGGTCACTACTAGTAATAAAGGTATCTGAAATCTGCCGAGAAATAGTTTCCAGTCATGTCCCTAGATGACTGATGTATGAAGCGCATCGACTGTAAAGCATGCCTAAGTGACATTCCTATAAGCGCTAAAAAGTCATACAGCAGAATAAGGCGCATTCTTGTTATTTGGGTATTGCAATTGTCCTACAACAATAGCTACTTCTTGTACGTGGCTTTTTGCCGGTTTTCAAGTTCACTTACATTTAGCGAGATAAGTTTTTATAAACCCTTCGCTCACTGAACAGTTTTACAAATATTGGAGTTCTATGTCGCAAATAGTTGGTATTAATCGCTTACTAACCGACCGAGAGGGCCAATATTCTCCAGTACGGCCCGAGCAAGCTCGGTTAGTAAGTTGTTTATTATATGGCATTCTGTTTCTGATAGTAAAATGCAGTTCCGGTGCAATCAATCTTTTTAGCTCTTTATCTTTTAGCTTTTCAATCTTTTTAGCTTCTTCAGGTAGTTTCACTGTGAAGAATGACAATATTCACAGTTTTTTCTCGCTGTTTTGGTTGCAAATTATGAATTTGCCGGCTTTGCTCCAAAACAAAAGTACATGGCTTGGACCGTTTCCACGGAAATGGTCCGTACTGCAAAATCCCGACCGAGAAAAAACCAATCAGAGCGCTGGGATTTGCCCAAAACTGGCTTTGCCATATAATAATATAAATTATCCGCCTCGATGTATTCTCTTTGTTACTGTAACGAACATTAATACTCAATTTTTTTCAGAAAAAAGCGAACTCTTAATTTTCCGTGTTATAATATATGTATAGTCTCCAAGGAGTACATCTATGTCGACTTTCATGGCTCCGGAGCAACTAAGTAGCTTAAGTGACATTGAGTTACTGTACCGTTTTATAACTCAGAGTGATTAAAATGAACATATGCATGATCTCTGTACAGTGAGTAATTGCACTCAGCTAGATAATCTTCAGCACAGCGGATTGAGTAGCTCTCAATTATTCAGAGACTGAGTACAATGCGTAATTTTGAATAGTATGTCCGGTAATACATATGAGCACAAATTTAGTACCTTTCAGTTACTCGGAGAATAAGTGAATGCGTTATTCTGCATCGTGGGCGCGTCAGACCATATGAGCTCAAACTGAGTAGCTGTTAATTCCTCTGATTACTCAGAGTATTTTTAGTGAGCAGCATTCAAGTGTATCGAGTAACAGGAAAATTATCCATATCGTTAAGTATTTCATTTCACGCCTTTCTCTATGTAAGCGCGATCCTACCCGGATGGTTGGGCGGCTTTATAACTCCACTACAAGACATACACTCTCCTAAAAATTCATGCAATATTCAACAATAAAAACTTTCAACAATAATACATTGTCTCCTATATGATAAATTATCATTAAACCTCCCTCACGCACGTACACGGCCTGCATCTCATTACGCGATTCAATCTCATTCTCGAGTAAATTAAGGCATGGACCCCAACCTGGCCCCAAATTATTGCACATAAAAATAAATAAGGAAGTGGCCTAACTTCTGAAGGTTTAGTAATAACAAACAAGGACTTTCGCAGACTAATAACGTCACAAAAGTAGGTCACGTGACTCGTTACGGCCACAAAATTCAAAACAAAAAACGGCAACAGTTTATGTTAAAATTTATTTCACTTCCCTACTATTAGATTAGTCAAAATGGTAAAAGAAAACGAACTGTGAAAAATCGCTTTAGTTTTGGAAATATAAGGCATTTAGTACTAGTGCCCAGTCCCCAATGGAAAAGGACTTGTTTTTTCGGACATTTATTTAAAATTATCTTAAAATGTCCAAGAACAGAAATGATGTACCCAATAGTATTAGCATCATCAAGGTAAATCCAGCCATCAAAAAATGATAAAAAGTGTTGTCGTTTAGCTGAGAAGATTTCTGTGCTAAAACTAACTTTGAAATATGACGTGATAATATATCATCCTATATAGCAGTTAAGGTTTCACATCTTGTTGCTGCTAACGATGTGCCAAAGTTATTTCGTGTTATATATAATGGATCAATAGTTGGACCACCACCTCATTTATTTTCATAAAATAGATCTGGGCCCAGGCCTTCATTCACCTGAGTTAAATCTGGGCTACTGATCTTATATGAATAAAATTGATCTATCTATCCCTGGTAGACTGCTCACAGCTAGTCATATATTTGAAAAACAATTTGTATTTTAGGTTTCAGACATCATTCATCATTGAAATTAATGGAAAAAAAGTTTTAATGCATATACCCTTAATTAGACTACGCAAAGTGAAATGCGTCAAGGTAGTAAAAGGGTTTAAGAAGCTCTAGCTCCCTCCCGTTTTAAAGGTAAAATGTCAATTTTGGGTCACTTATTACTCTCATGTTACTAAACAAGTTCATATAAATTATGTTTGCTTTCTCTCGAAAAATCATGCCAAAGTTAGCATTTGGAAGATATGGCAAATCGGGCGCTTTTGTAACGTAGCCGGTTTTTAGACATGGGTCCCTTAAAAAATTCGTAAAAAATTTGAATCTTTGTCTATTTTGGTCAAAACTGTTTTGTTACAATGCCAGATAGTTACTCTAATTACTGCACATGATTTGTACAATATTGGTGAGATGTAACCTGGGAAATTAATTTTTCAAACTCGCTGTGTAAAAAAAGGGCTTTTTCCGAATCGTGAAACCTTTCATCGACATGAAAAGTCAAACACATACACGGCAAAATTTTGGAAACCCCAATTTCAGTTTTCTAAAGTGCCGTGGTAATCGAGAGAATGGTATGGCACATGAATGGTAATCCAATAGCTACAATTTGGCGGAAAAAGTAGAAAAATAGCTTTAAACTTTAACCTTACCACGACATAGGGCTACTTTGTAACCTCTTGAGCACTGTTTTAGCCTTATTTCTGACAGATTAATGTAGTATTCACTGAAACTTGGCATGCAGTAAGCCTATGTATTTGTGCTTTCTAGGTATATAATTCAGAATTTTCCACGCTGAACAAGCGGAGCTATTACGAAAAGAGAAAGATGTTACCAAAGTGCCTGATCATACCTATGGAGAGAGAGAGAGAGAGAGAGAGAGAGAGAGAGAGAGAGAGAGAGAAGCACACACAGTACATTTTTACCTTTCAAAATTTCTAACTTAATTTCATTTGTATACACTAAGGTTTGCTCAATGCAATTCCTTTAAACTAAACATTCAAGGAAAAAGGGGTCAGGCAATGTTTCTGAGCACAATCTTGCATCTGGTTTCATAGGCATTGAAAGCGCAACCCAGCATTCCATATTTCAACATTAGTGTAATAATTCCTTTACCTGCATCTCTGACTGTGTTCTCAATGCATCTGAGTTGCTACTGTCAGAAGAGTTGTCTAGTCTAGCATGTTATTTACCTGTCGTGAAAAGTGTAATATTTCACACCAAGTTTTTCAAAAAATTCAAATGCCGCACACAGTCTTCTTTTTGCATTTTCAATGCTGTTGCTGCCATCATCCCAATGCCGTGAAATGGTGGGAAAACCAAAAGGATCAGCACCTAGGAGGAGGAAATGACAAACAGTCTTCAGGAACTAGCGTTTTCGCCTCCCACCAATGTGGCCTGGGTTCGATTCCCAGACTCGGCGCCATAGGTGCGTTGAGTTTGTTGGTTCTCTACTCTACACCAAGAGGTTTTTCTCCGGGTACTCTGTCTTTCCCCTCTCCTCAAAAACCAACATTTGATTTGTGTTGATTTGTTGATTTCAGTTTGCAGTGTCCCCAATTAGCACTCCATCGCTAGAACGACTGGACACTTAAGGTGGCTGAACACAGTTTTTGATACGTATGTTTCATTAAATGTAAATTTTCATTAAAGGTAAATTTTACCTTTTTTCTCTAAAACCCTTGATACTTTTTAAATTGGTCACCAAAAATGGTAGCAAGCAAGTTAACAACACAAACTTCGGTTCTTTGATAGTTAAGCTGACGTATATGCCATTGCCGTGGCAACAGGAATAAATATAAAAGGGTCTTTAAAATCGGTTTTCTTTATTTGCAGAAAATCAGGTTGTTAGACTTTCTTTATAATTTGCATGCAACAAGTTTGTAACGATGCTCACAAGTTAACACTATTTTTATAATAATTTGACAGGGAGATCTTTAATTATCCCTTTTTGAAGGTTCACTGGAATATCTTGAATGTCCTCTGTTAAGGTTCAAATTTTTTTCAGTACTCCAGTTACTTATTTCTAAAGCATTTTTGTGATAAATTTCATTAAATTCTAATGAGTGGTTCTAGAGGAATAGGCGTATTTCAGAGAAAGCTATTCCGCATTCAATTGTAATTTTTTAACTTGCTACGCTGCATTTAACTGTCTTCTTTTGATAACAAAGAAAAATCTGCGAATTGGGGAGTTCTTTGAATTGCATCGTTACCTTTTCTAACATACATTTCTCATAAAAGACTAAAACCATCAAAATACTTTGTTCAATTATGAGGATAGCAGAAGCATTGAGCAAATAAAATGATTGCTGTATTGACGCCATGTTTATTTTTTTTGCAATCCTTGTGCGTGCTGCATTGTGTTAGCAAGAGCACACGCGAAAACTGTGTTCGGCCACCTTAAATAAAGTTCCTTTGAATTCGTTTCCTTTCATTTTCTTGAGAATATGGGGCTGGAAAATCTGCGAGCCACTTCAAATAACACCGATAAACAGTATTTAAGTCTAAGCACCCATTTTAAAACAGTTATCTTTCAATAACCGTGTGACTCGCATGTTGACTTGCATGGCTCACTATGTTGGCTCGCATGACTCACAGCCATGGCTCACATGATTCACAATTGGCTCGCTAACTCGCACATTGTCCTCACTCTGAAAATATCATGCTTTGAGCCTTAAAAATTATTGATATATGAAAAGTTTTCTAGCATTGGATTAAGCAGGAGTGCAATTACTGGTAATTCATTTGGGATTATGATTTATTTCTAAGGAGTTCTTTTGGGTTCTATGTTCTCTTTATTACCAGTAGTTTTATATTTCCTGGCCTCACTTACATCGTACTTGAAAAAGAGTAACTCAGTAGCGGCTCCCAGTCCCACTCAAAAACATGAAGCTAAAAATCTTCAGAGCTCAAATTTCATCATAAAACCAATCATTAATATTATTGTCCCTAATTTGCAATTTCCCACTGATGCCATAACTATTGGTTCACATTCAGCGGCGTTTCTAAAACAAGGGTAAGGGTAAGACCAAGGGTGAGGGTAAGGGTAAGACCAAGGATGAGGGTAAGGGTAAGGATACGAATACAAAAAGTATCCTAAACATGCATAAAAGCTAACCTTAAACTTTTGTTTAGGCCTAAACAAAAGTTTAAGGTTAGCTTTTATGCATGTTTAGGATACTTTTTGTTTTCGTATCCTTACCCTTACCTTCACCCTTGGTCTTACCCTTACCCTCGTTTTAGAAACGCCGCACATTCAGCAACCAGGTTGACACACTGACAGTCTTATGCTAAGGTGGTTTGGAAAATTACAAATGTAGAGGTATCAAACAATGTCAAATTAAAAAAAAATTATTATCAAAATGCACAGACAACAGAGATGGATTCAAAGAAAGTCATTTATTAACCTGTGCCTCTAAACGTGTGCCAGAAACAAACAGAAAACCTGCACCAGTCCTCCATTGTTTTCCCCATGACTACCTGTTCATGTAATGATAAATAAAGTTTCAATTCACCTTTGCTCGATTTTCATTCCTTAAAGTGCCTATGAAGTAAAAAATATTTGTTGCTTATTTTAAAGACCTTTCAAAGTGATGAAGAATGCAGGGTTGTCAATTCTCCCAGATAATCCAGGAGACTCCAGATTTTGGACTGTATTTCCCAGTCCAAGATTACGGTGGTTGTCATTTCTAGGGAGAAATCGAGCAAAATATATTCTTTACATCAGAGGCTTTTTTGATTGAACAAAGATGATGTTAATTAATTTATATCATTATCATAAATGCAAGAAATAATTTATGCCATTTTAATTTACATACATTAATTTTAAGAAAATGTTCTGGGCTGTTGTCAGCTGTTAGAGCCTGCCTGTGGGTACATGGGGTAACCTGCCTGTCCATATAAACAACTATTTTTTCAGCCTCGCATTTACATTATAGGTGAGGTAACCCACCGAGGTGGGTTGCCGGGTTTGCCAGACGGGGTAACCTGCCTAGCCAGGATCGCATTTTGCCATGTGAACGCTTGAAGGTGGGGTAACCCGCCAACCCAGGGTTGGCCATTGTCACGATATACTGCCTTTGGCAGAGGTGTTGCAGCATTAAAAATGATAATATATAAGAAGCCACAGCACCGAAAAGTTGAAGCAAGAGAAGCTACATACTAAGAGTAAAAGAGCATTACCGTTAACTGCCTGTTTAGGTACTTAGTATCTTTGCAGTAGCTTCGAGAAAGGTCATCTGGGACCCCGGGGTGGTAAGATTGCATGTAAATGCTAGCTATTTTTTGACCCCACCTACCCGGGTTTCCCAACCTCCATGTAAACAGGCCCTTAATGCTGCAATGCCTCCTCCAAAGGCAGTATATTGTGACACTAGCCGACTCCGGGTTGGTGGGTTACCCCACCTTCAAGTGTTTACTTGGCAAAACGAGACCCCGGCTGGGAAGGTTACCCTGTCTGGCAGACCAGGCAACCCGCCTCCACAGGTCACCTCACCTACCATGTAATCATGAGGCTGAGAAAAGAAGAGTTTATATGGACAGGCGGGTTACCCCACCTAAATGGGTTACCCCCGGGGGAGGACTCTCATATAAAAAGGGGAGGGATGCTTGTCGTCGTGCTTAGGGGTGTAAATTTCAGATTTTGGTCTCACTTGGGGTGTTCTGGGCAAAAAACAATCATATGTAGTCGTGAAGGCCTCCTTTAGGGTTGCATGCGAAGAAATATAAAGGTGTATCTTTACACTCTTATATTTCTTCATGTAGGTGAAAGTACTAGATGATAATGTCTTCATGTGTGGTTTAATATGGCTCTTTCAGGGGTCGAAAAAAGCCTGGGCCACACCCAGATTGGTCTACTTTAGGGGTTTCATATAAAATTTCCAATGAGCACCCCTCCCCTTTTTATATGGGAGTGCCCCCCCCCCCCCCCCCCAAACCGGGGGTTACACCATCTCCATGCAAACAGGCCTTTAGAAAGCACTGTAACCGGCCATTAGAGACCAACCTTATCTGCAAGAGATACATGTAGCTCATTAATTTTAGCAGGGGCAAGGATGCCAAATTTAGACTAGTACTGTCGACGCTATCCAACCCATCAACGAATTCCTTCACAACGAAGATTCCCCTAAGATTTACAGCTGATAGTATAATTTTTTTAAGAAATAGCGATAACATACATGATCACAATGAATTTGTTGCAATTATTGGATTTAGTTAAACTGAGGCATACTCACAAAGGGTTCCAACAAATAAAGACTTATCTTATCTTTTCAATCTGGATATTTATATAATAAAGCTTATTTACCTCTTTCGCCTTGTAGTGCTTGTAGCACAGGTTGTCGCCCGGTCCTGCGTCAGGTTTGTATTCAATTTTCTTTATTCCTACAAGAAAAGACACGAGACAACAAGGTACAAACACGCCCTGCAGAAATGTAAGCTTAACTTTAAACTCGTTTGCGCGTAAACCTGGAAAAAATTCCTCTTCGCTGTCTACTGCTGCGCCATTGCTGCGCGATCGTCTTGATTTTTTACTTGGTGGTGCAAAGGAAGACATGGCAGAAAAGTGAGAGATAAATTTTGGAGAAAGATTTAAATAGAAATTATTAACAGCAGAAAAACAAGTTATGATGTGATTTATTCCCGTGACAGGTGTAACATAATATGCGAAGAATAAGAGCCTGGTAAATTACAGGGTACATTTCTAAGTACCATATATGAAGCACGTCTCTACTTGAAAACAAAATGGAGGATGATTCCCCTGTAATCTATGGATTGGAACTAAATGTAGGTTGCCTATTTGTTTAAATTTTGTTCTTTGACGCAAAGAAACGGCAAAGGTCTCTACTTAATGATCCTTGCAACAACCATTTCCAGCATTTCTGAACTTCGTTTGGAAGAAGCCAAGCATTATATCTTGCCTTGGAGTAAAATTGAACGGAGTCCATATGCAGGACGTAACAAGTCGATCAAAGTCGATCATCGAAAACGTAGTCGATAAGTCGATAATACTCGATATTTGTCGATAATTGTCAATCGACAAGTTTAATTTGTCGATAAAAGTCGATAATCACAAGATTTTCAACTGAATATCGATTTTATCGACAAAAATGCTGACACATTTTTCAATCGCCCACGAAAATGTAAACAGCTTTAAAGTAAATCCGTATGGCAATAAAGTTGAATAAAAACTGTAAATCAATAAATAAATGTAAATCGGTAAAATAAAGTCTTGGCATAGCCAATCTTGGCAACTGTAGCCTCGTCTCCCGCCATAAACCTTTTTTTTTTTGTATTTCCGATACTTGTCGATTGAAATCGATCAAAGTCGATCAAAGTTGATAATCACAAAAAATTGTGTGATCGACTTTTATCGACATCCGATATTTGTCGATTGATTAGTATCGAATTTGATCGACAACGATCGACTTTTATCGACTATCGAAATTATCGACTTGTAACGTCCTGCCATATGGACATTCATGACACCAACTTTATGACTATGGCAATGCAAGGTCATCTTTGTCTCCAAAGATTTTTGGTCCCGTACTAATTGCCAGCCAAGGCTGAAATCATTTCATGTTAAGGACCAAAATCAAGATGTGAAATCATTTTTATTAAATTTTCTCTGACAACTGCACCATGGTGTGTTACGAAAGCTAAGACCGAAGACCCTGGGGTCCTAGCTTTCGTAGTACGAAAACTAAGACCCTTTGTTAATAGTGGTAATTACGGGAAAGATACCCGGGAAAACTGAGCGCTGGTTGTTGTCTCCCATCAAGGTTTAACTTGACGAGGCCAGGATACCGGTACATTCTTTCTTGTCTCTTTGAGTGTTGAGTGACAGAAAACACAGTGACATTCGCCGATGTTTACTTATTGGCACGGAAACTCTAATATAGTAAGATAGGGTCTTTCCAATGCTGAGAAACTGAGTATGTTTACCCTTTGGTTGTAACCACTAAAAATGTGATACCCGGGGTAAAATTTGTCAGCACATATTTGTTATCCAGTATTTCCAGTATTAAAACAAGTCCAGTGCGTATCATTGTAGAGCTTTTGGGCGTGCATTCACAATTTAGCCATAAGTCATGCCCGACAATGAACGAATGCCTTAGTATGATATGTCTGATGGGAGACTGAAATAGTTTCACATATAGGACAGAAGTGATTTTCTGCTAGTTTCAGTGCATTTGCCGCGCTCACATGCTTATTACTTACCCTTTGTCGTGCAGTGGGATATTAAGTGCTGTTATTGGTGGGGAGGGGGGAGGAGTGGTAAAGGGGAGGAGTGGTAGAGGGTTTTCTGAGGTTCCTTAATTGACAGCAAATCCTAGCTAGGAGCCTGTCAGGAGACTTAACTATTAGATAGAGTGTAATGTGAAGTGCTAGTTTTCTATGCATATGAACCATGTGGGCGTTAACCCTGCTAATGGAAATGGGCCCACAGAAGGACAGAGAAAAACTCCACCTTGGTCAGAGTCTTACTATATTAGAGTTTCTGTACCAATAAGTAAACATCAGCGAATGTCACTGTTTTCTGTCATACAACACTCAAGAAAGAATGTATATTGGCATCATCAAGTTAAACCTTGTAGGGAGACAACATCCAGCGCTCAAATCTCTGACTAGGGGTAAGTTTTCCCGGGTTTCTTTCCGGTAATTACTACTATTAACAAAGGGTCTTAGGTCTTAGCTTTTGAGAGTCTTAGTATTTTCGTAACACCCCAGCACTATGTCCTTTTATTAATTTTTTTGGGTGGAGGGTGGGGCATAGAGCACCTGGCATGTGTTTGAGTAATATATTTATCTACCAGTCGGTGGTGGTTTGCCAGTCACAGGCAAACCTCCCTCTGTTGGTGTTGTTGTTGTTACCATATTATTGATCTGTAGAAGGATAAATACATTACGGCGGTAACAATTTGCTCAGCAATATAGTTTGAAAGCAAATAATTCAATGAAAGATCAAACAGTGTCAACTGAGTCCTGTGTTATGTTTGTTTGGTTGTTCCAAGCTGTATTATAATTAAGTGTCATTTTGCGAGATCTTTTCTCAATCGCCAGTTAGAGAGTCAAGAAAATTGACAAGGCATGCAACAAACGAGCCGCCAGCCGGTGACCTTATCTTGTTCAAGCACCAGCATCTGATCAAATAGGGATGTCCCCCATACCTTCACCAAATTTGAGGTTCATCTTTTGAAATTCCACTGAGAAAGGCGAACCTGAAATTCATAATAATGCTTTCTCAACATGATTTGTACAAGAAACCAGACCAAGGGAATTCGAAGCATTTGAATCTTTTCGAATCCAGCGATCAGTGCAATGTGACTGTTCACAGGCACTGCTTTTGGTTGAGTTGGGGTTTCAAATTTCTGGTGCATTATTATCTTCTGCTTTTCATGGTTGGTACTGTAATCTACTTGGTATTGATCTTGTAGGCTCGAGCACTT
>NC_090886.1:1993639-2028639 GCF_036669925.1 Montipora capricornis | reverse complement strand
AATAATGATGATGATGATGATGATTTAAAATATTAATATTATTATTGATGATATAAAATAAAATTTTTGCATTCATTTGGTATTTCTCATTTATCACTTATAGGTCCATCAACACAAGTCCAACAGACAAAAGTATTCTAGCGACATGCTACAACAAAGGTGATACACACACAATAACCTATCTGACCAAAATGCCAAAGGAAAAAGTACTTTGCCATTATAAATACTTTTGCAGAATGAGTCCAAAAGAACATTTGCATGTATAATGCAATCAAACTAAAATGTCAATTTTCCTGGGAAACAAAATTCCTCACTTTAGGTATTTAACACGAAAAATGTTGATAGAGTTGCAGGGAAACCTTGCCAGTTTTTTGGCTGGTTCGTCTAGTGGGTTGCATGTAACTTAAAACCTTCTGTCGCACATGCATCCTTCCTGGCACTATTGTATAGTGCTGTAATGAGGAATAGCATACACGTATGTTGGATCAGTAAACGTTGATGCAATAATATTATTACTATTATTATAATCTGTGAATAAGCAATCAGTCAGTCTTTATGGTTAGTGTAATCCATTGAGAAAATGCACCATTATGGTCTACAGCAACAAAGTAGTTAAATTACAGAGTTGTAAAGAAGGGATTGTTTGAAATCCAACGGCCTTAAGTTGTTGATTAACTCATTGACTCCCAGTGCACACTAGGATACCCCCAGTTGACGAGTAAAATCGTCTGGCGTTAGACAGAGTAAAATCTGTTAAATCTCAATCCCAGGAGTTTATGTGTTAGTTAATGGAGGGGACATAGGTTTTGAGTGTGGGAGGCACGGTGGCCTCATGGTCAGTGTGCTTGACTCCGGATCGAGTGGTCCGGGTTTGGGGCAAGACACTTGACTCTCATGGTGCCTCTCTCCACCCAGGTGTATAAATGGGTACCGGCGTAATGCTGGGGGTAACCCTGCGATGGACTAGCATCCCATCCAGGGGGGAGTATAAATACTCCTAGTCGCTTCATGCTACGGAAACCGGAGATAAGCGCCGGCCTGATGGGCCTTCTGGCTCGTAAGCAGTGACTTTACCTTTATAGGTTTTGAGTGAACCTAGATGTTGTTAACCCTTAAACGCTCGAGAGGCCCTCCACTGACAAGTAAAATCCTCTGGTGTTCGACAGAGTAAAATCTGTAAGTGGCTACTGGGAGTTAAAGGGTTAACACAACTCTTACATCAATTAGTTAGTAATTTATAAAATTATTGTTATTAACTGTTAGCAGCATTTAACATCTTTTACATATTAGGCATGTGCAAAAAATAATTATTATAATCACTTAAGTCAGAGGATGAAACAATTTGTCACCAAAAAAAACTAAAGTAAAATAAATCGTTTGCATGGTTGACTACTGCTCAATATTGCTTTTTTTCTTTCTGGGATCTGTGAGACAGTGACAGACTCCATGGCTGAAATACAAGGAGCACTTTGGAGAATCCCACCTGTTGATGAAAATGAACCTCCCAGTCTGGATTCTCCAGGGATCTCCCCAGGGAGTGGACATTCAAGATCGCTGCAGCTGATGTGCACTTTTGATAACAACCATGAAAACGTGAGAAGGTTGGCCTGCCTCATTGATGTTAGTGTGAGAATTATTTTCAAGTGTTGTAGCACTTCTATTCCCTTGTGCAGTCCTATTACCATTATCATACAGACAAGGTGGTGAGGGAAGGGGGGGGGGGGGGGTGGGTCAAGAATAGACCCATGCCTCTCACATAATGGCCATGGGTCCAAATTTCTGCTAGTTCTGCCCAGTTTACATGGCTTTCATTGCACAGGAAAAGTAAAATTCTGGGTAACAAGGTGACATATGTTTGCTTTGGATGGGGGAGATTTCTTTTAGGAACGAAATATATTTGAGTTTACGTGCACTTTTAATCTTACATTTGAAAGAAACTGTCTTTGATTATATCAGTTTTAGCAAAAAAGTAGCCAAATTCTATAATTGAAGTAGCCAACTCTTTTCATTATTTTATTTTTGCTTTAGTATCTTGTGGAACCCATCTGGAAATGGAAGTCAAGTTGTGACCGTCTGTGAACAGCATTTGAACTTGTGGGATGTAGACAGAGATTCATTGAAAGCTGAGGTGCATGGGTGTAATGTAAACGAGTAAATTATGTACATGGCATTACTTCTGTGAAAATTTAATCGTTAGGTCCCAAGGATTTTGAAAACATATTTGCAGCTGAATTGGCTCCCTCTTTGGTTGTGTTGATAATAATTGCTTTGAAAGGTTCACTTATCCTTGTGGTGCCTTTGGAGCTCTAGCTGATGCAGTTGGCATTAAATGGCCAAATATCTTCTTTCCCTCCCCCCCCCCCCCCCCCAATTCCTCTGATGTGGGCAGCTGAAACTACAATCTGAGTCAAAAGACTTCGGTACACTTGTCAAATTTTGGGCGGAAAGTAGAGAACTGACGGTACATGCCTCCATTGTTATATGAACAACGCATGTTCTTCTTTCCCTACCTTTTTTGCACCCCCCTTCCCCCGAGACAATGTTGAAACATGCGAGCAAGCGATCGATGAACGGATCTTGATTTCGGAGAGATTGAAAAATCAACATTGTAATGGAGAAGGGGGGAGGGGGAAAAGCGGGAATTGTCCCAACAGTTTTGACCAGGATTGTAGATTGGATGTGATTACACAGTACAAATGCAGGTATGTCTAGAGATGCAAGTAATATTAGGATGACTTTCTGCTGAAATAATTTCAGTTGACATCTTTCAACATTTGAAGGAATATTGATTTTGGAATGAGTAAATAATTATTAATTTGGACAGAAAAACTCAGTGAAATAGCCTTTAAACACTACATGTATCTTCCTTTTCGTAGTCTATTGACTCAGCAAGTCTAGAGGGCAAAGGTCAACCCAAGTTTACAACGGGAAGATGGAACCCACATCACAGTGGTTCACAGATTGCTACAGCAAATGACACAACAATTAAGGGATGGGATGTCAGGACCATGAGGTTTGTGGTTTACAGAAATTAATTTACTTGTTTTCTGATCAATCCACATTGAAATGAAAGCAAAATAATTTTCGAACAATGAAATAGGATAGGCATTTGTTTATTGATAAGAGGGTACAAAGGAAGCCACAATTTAGTTAAAGTTAATACAGAGTAATAGTGATCAAAAGAGGACAGGGGGCATAATGATATTTCCTTGCATCAAAAAGTCTAAAATCCTCCATTTCAACTACAACAGTTACTCATGTGACAAAAACTGCTAAAAAAAGCATCAAAGAAAAGCTGTACAGTTTTTGTGGTTTTGCACTTCACAAACCTGAAAATTGCATTTGTTCATGAATCTCAAGTATAGAAATATGAATATCAATTATTAGATTTTCTAGTCATATACTTAGGAAAATAGTGTCTGCTCTGCTAAGTGTTAAGGTTTTTATCATAGATCTGTGTACACTATTGAGAATGCACACAACCAACTGGTGCGAGATCTAGATTTCAACCCTAATAAACAGTATCTACTGGCCAGCTGTGGTGATGATTGCAAGGTGCGGTTCTGGGACACAAGGAATACTGATACTTCTCTTATGGTTTTACAAGATCATTCACATTGGTATGTTATTCTATCTTCATGTAGATTTGGGGCCTGTTTCTCGAAAACCTGAAACATTTTGAGCCCTCAGGTGTTGTGATTTCCTCTGCATCAAACTTCTCATTTAGTAGTTTGCTTTTTGATATTTTGAAAACATGCTAAAAGACCAGTTTTCCAAAACAAGCAAGTAGCTTAGCTTTTGTTTTACAGCCGCTCAATCAGAACAAATTCAAACTAGAGTTACAGCCTTTGTCCGTTACTGATAGCTTTTGCATAAGGTGTTAAATAAGCTGAAATAAGGGGTTTTCCAGGTGGAGTGGGAGAAGAAAAACTGCACATAGATCAAAGTAGAAGAATGAAGTAATCGGGAAGGGGTATTACCATAAGCTCTGCCATGAATTAAACTAAGTGAACTGTTTTGTACAGCACATCATTGACTCTGCCAGCAAAATTAGTTTTACTAGTTTACCTAAATGGCAGAAAAGCTGCCGATGGGAAGGGAGACGTTATGCTTGCGGTAATCAAAAGACCGTTCATGCATGGAATTTAAGGGAGATTTTTATAGGTCTTGAGCAGGGACAGTACAAAATGTGGACCCCCAACTGGACCTCCCTCTAACCCCACTCGAGAGAAGAAAGAAGGCAATAGATGGTTTTCACAGTGATGCCATTGAATTCTAAACTCAAAATTGTAAGGTCTTTTGAATTTTTATCAAAAGGAGATTGAAGATGACCTAGAAATAAATCTTTTTCAAGTTTCCAGTTCTGTGACGTCATTTGTTTAAAAAATACAGCATTTTGAATTTAAATTGTCACCTTGCATGGCACCATGTTGCAAAGCTATTTGGTTGAAAAAAATATCTATCCCTATGAATCTCATTTTTTTGCAGTTTGAGCCTTTCAAGCACAATAGGAAATGTGTTCATACACATGTATAATTTGTATTTTATCTCATGAGCGAAAAGTAAGCGCTTTCATCACAAAGTGAACTCTGGATGTTTTCATTGATTACCGGCCGCAGTCTTGGTGAACCACATGGCTTCTCCATACACCAATCTCTTTAAAGTTGTGTTAAATTTGCATGAAACGCTTCGACAAATGGCTTAGAAACAATGTCCTGCACAGACCTGAGAACTGGAGATGTGGTTAAAAGATTTGTCACCTACAACATTCCAAGTTCTTGGCCTTTTTCAATGAACTATTTTGCATTTACTTTTTTGTTGCGTGACAGTGAAAAACAGAGCAGGCTCTAATGATCATACGGCGAATATTAATTCCTTTATTTGCGCATAACCACAATTCCTTGCATTTCAAATAAAAAAGTGCTCTTCTCCTGCTTCGTTCTTTTGCTTCAGGCTCGCTCACTGCGGCAGCAATTAATGGTTTGTTTTGTGGATATTAGGGTGTGGAGTGTGCGCTACAATCACTTTCATGACCAACTCCTGTTGTCATCAAGTAGTGATAGTAGAGTGATCCTCAACAACATTGTGTCTTTGTCATCTGAGCCATTTGGACATTTAGATGAAGAAGATGAAGAAGAAGGCGGGCAGGAAAAAGGGTCAGCTTTTATAATCAAGTCATACTAATAACAATATTAATTTTATTAAAGTATCAACATTATACAGCTAAGAGCAAGTTCTCTTTGTATCAGGGAGACTACAAATCAAATATCACGTTAAATGATTGGTATTAACCCTTTGACGTCCAAACCAGCCTAAACCAGCCACACTTAGTATTTGACTTGTCAATGGGAACCCCTGGGAGGCAATGGGTTAATTTTTGACATGGGAGAACTAGTGTTCCTAGAAAAAAACCTCTCAGGGAAGAGCAGAGCAAAGAACTGCCAAACTAAACCCAGAGTGAGGTGAGGGCTCTCAACACATCACGACCCTGCTCCTGTACAATTTTGGTCTCAAAAGGTAACAAAGACAACAAGACTGAGGGGCAAACCCTTTAATGCTCTTCGCAAAGGTTTTCCCCAGGGGGGAGGGAGTCCAATATCAGCATCATATGCTCATGTAACTCAAATGTAAACCCCACCCTACAAGAATTCTTATTGCACTGGGAGTCATTCGCACATCAGATTAAATTGCCACACAAATTTGAGATTTGACTAACCTTCCCTCATATCGATGACCTGTATCATGTGGAAGGGGAAATTCAAATTTAAATTTATTCCCAAGGCTACAATGTCAACTCTTTCCCTAAGGGGATGTTAGCAGCAAAGAACTCTAACAACATAACCTTTGGTTTGCAGGTCCCGTGAACCCACGAAAGACGGCGTCATAGCAACATTTGATGAACATGAGGACAGTGTGTATGCTGTAGAATGGTCTACCGCTGACCCCTGGGTGTTTGCATCACTGTCCTACGATGGACGACTGGTGATTAACAGAGTGCCAAGAGTGGAAAAGTACAAGATACTTCTCTAAAGAAGAGCAAAAAGAACATGTCAACAGTGTTTAAGAGGAGAGTAACAACGACAAGTGAAGCTTGAATTTCGCCATCTTTCGGTGGTCAAAGGGGAATTAACAGGACCAATATGCAGCTCATTGCACAGCCAGTGGGCAAGGATTGCGGGTGATTGGGAATAGCGAGATGTCACTTGACGCTTCCTTGTGCATGTACAATATCGTGCCAATGAAAATCCTTTCCTCCTGTGAAGGGAATTGTTGCTCACTGAGGTTGACTTGGGTTAAAAATGAACCAATGGCAGGTCTGTATTCTACAGATATATGGAGAGATTTATCTTTTTCAAGACAGACCATCTGCCAGTTTTCATTGCCATTTTGTTGGGAAGGTCTGAAAAAATGATTTTGGTAAATTAAGGATCTAGGCAAAGAGTTCTGCTAACAAAGTTTGTAGGATTCATCCATGCAAACAAAACAAGTTTCTCGTTCATATTTAGGTATTCCGGGTACCGGGAGAGACTTTTGGTTAGGTCCCCAAAAATTGACCATTGTAATTCTTTGCTTTGAGTTTTCATTTCGGATCCTCATAAAACGCTGTAAATTCCCTAGTTTGTCTATGCGCTCAAATGGTTTCTTAAACTAAGCTACTACGCCAGCTATAAATGCTTAGAACTTGGCCAAGCCTAAAAGAATACAAACTTCCATAGCTAGCCTGTTTGGGCATTAAATGGCGCGCCAAGACCAACCCGTGTAAGTTTACAAACAAGGCAGACATACTTCTGTACAGTAAATTCTTTATTTCATTTCTAATTCGGCATTCTCCTTCACTTCATTATCGTTTTTTTACTTTTTTCCCATTCTGACGTGACATTGGCTTTGTTTTCTTATTTCGATTCTTATTTTTCACGTTGACTTTGTCGTAATAACGTGCTCCGATTTTCTGTTTATTTGTCGTAAGACGTGGTTGCTGAAAGGAAAAAAGGAAATAAGGTTTCATTTGATTGGCTGAATTAAAGGCCCATGTTCTCCCAAAAGACATTGCACGCTTGTGTTGGTGATTTTCGGCTTTTCTGTCTGTGAGAAATTCAACGCGGCGCACAATGTCTTTTGGGTGAACATGGCCTTTAACTTCTTGATCACTGGTTTTGCATCGCTAAGCGTTACTATAGGGATAACTATCTCGCGCCAAATCCTCAGCCAAAAAAAAGCAAACCAAAACCAATCGTATCTTGCCTTTTACGCGGTTTCCCGCCCTTTCGCCGAACGCCAAGACTGGTCAACATAATTTGGTTTTGGTTTTTTGTCAGTTAATTGCAAACCAATCAAATTGATTGGGTAACGCATTGCCACTGTTGTTTACTTCAGTCACCATTTCCTTGTTAACAAACGCGCACAATGCTTGACGTTTCCTACTTTTAAATAGGTTTATCTGCAGCACGTCTTCAGAGATAACGTAATTCCCTGGTATTAGAAGTTCCGTCTTAAACAAGACAGCTCATACCTTCGATTTTTTGGGTGAAGTGTCTTCGTCTTCACTATCTCCTCCCCGTTTACCGCGTCTTTTAGAAGACTTAGCAGCACCTGCTGAACGAGGCGGAAAAAAAAAATTGATGAACGGCCCAGAGGTACAAGTAAAACTGAAAAACTATAATTTGTCAATAATAAATTTGAACTAACTATTTTTATTAAACCCAGTAGGTTCATATTTTGTAGAGAAGTGAAAATTTAGGTCCGTTTGAAAATGCATACTTGTCGCACATCACCCACACTAAAAACGCAAAGCCAGAGAAATTGACAGATTTTTCCAAGCACTTTCAAAGGTAAAGACTTTTTTCCTTGACGCATCGTTTCGGTCTTAATGTGGAAAGGAAAAATAGTGACTTGAAAACGAGGACACAAAAAGAAGAATTTGGAGGCGGTTGTTGATAACATGGATATGTGAAAGCGATACGCGTAAGGTTTCCGCGGAAACGAAAACACATCAGTTTGGATAGGGCACCGGCAAAGGTATCCCTTTCATCAGTTTCAGCAGTAGAATTTGAGCGCATTACCTGCTTTTGCACCTTTCAAACCCTTCCCTTCTCTCCATTTTGTCTTTAATTTGCTTGACTGCACTCGTGACGTATGACTCACACTTGTGGTCTCCTCAACCCCTTTGTCATCTTCACTGTCGCTTGCCATTGCCTCTACGCATGCGATATAAGGACTAACAGAAACCGTAAAGCGTTTTTTAGAAGGTGTTGTCCATTCTGTAACTTGACGGGAAGGTAATGTACGAGCACCTAAACAAACATCGTGAAAATGTTGTTGGAAATTATCACAATTGAGAACTCACGAAGAGTTGCAGAAAAAAAAAACGACTATGGTAATTACACCTTCCGAGCCCCTTCCACAATCCCACCTACAATGTTGTAAACATCACCCGTTGTTTTTTTCACACTTTCAACATTATATTAGAAGGGGGACCTGCAATGAAGTTTTAAAATATAGCACTCCCGGCTTTTGAAAGTAATTCTAGAATCATCGATGCTTACGAGTTTTATAGGACTCACTGTCCCTCGGGGCCCGAAGAATTTTTCAAGCTCGCAATTTATTTCCCAGTATAATAATAGTCATATGATCTTGAAAATAGAACGATTTTGGGACCATTATCAAAGCCAAATGTTATGAACTTCCAATACGTCATGCCCCCTTTTTATCAAGAGTACCAAAATGCAAGGCGTTTCAATGTCGTTGCCCTTTTAACTAGCCGTACACCTCTTTGGCTACGTTTTATTTCCTCGAGCTTTTAGTCGGTTTTCAGTCAATATAACTGGGCAATGACATTTTTATTTTTTTGGTCATCTTGTGAGTCGTGAAATTCAAGTGCACCCACTCACGGTTCGGTCGTTTGTTTGTCTGTTTGTTTGTTTTGCTGCTGTTGATGTTGCTTTTTCAAAGACGTCAGGAGTAAAATTTATGCAAAATTTGTTTGCTTTCCTCAAGCGCTTCCGCGATTTCCCGTGAGCTGTTAAAGAAACGAAATTTGGAAAAAATGCAACCAGTTCGGTTGAGGATGGAATTGGAGTTTTCCTCATTTGACGTCAGAAACGGCTTTGAAATGCAAACATATTTCTAAAAGTGAGTGTGTTAAAGATGAAACAACAACAGTGATATTCAATGTAAGGAGAAATGTAGACTCGGAAAAATATCCGAGTCCCAGATGGGATTTGAACCCACGACCCACAAATTGACCCTTGCTCACCATAGAGTCTCCAGTAGCTCAGTGGTTAGAGCATCCGACTAGATCACGGAGGGTCGTGGGTTCAAATCCCATCTGGGACTCGGATATTTTTCCGAGTCTACATTTCTCCTTACATTGAATACCATATTTCTAAAAACTAGAAGAAATGCAAAACATTATATGGGGTCAAATGTAGAACCTCTGTGGGGCACAAAAGAGTGTCCTCTCCAGGAAAAAGTCATACCAAGAGTTGAACCACCGACAACGATCTCGGGATGAGGTTCACTGGAATACTAACACACAAGGTTTCTATTTAAGATTGAAACAAGGGACACTAATAGAAGCTTTGATGATTTACCTGGAGAAAGTTTGTACTTGTCGATCATTCCTTGTTTCTTCTCGTTATCTTCTGTGTCCACTCCGGGGGTAACAGAACTTTTCCCACCTTCGTCAATTTGCAAATTGTCATCTTTTTGGCTTGACCGTTCATCATCTTCACAACTTTCTCTGCTGTCGTTTTCTTCACTATTCAGCTCCTCTTCTTTTTCGTCTGTGTCATCTTCCTCCTCGGCTAACTCTTCCCTTTTGATGAAAACGACAAAAAAAAGATAACAAGAAGATAACACTTACCAAAACGTTGTGTAGTGCTTGCTTCGGTAGAGTTCCTTTCTCTTTTCTATTTCTTTTTTCCTCGCTTTTCACTTTCTAGCTCATCAAGCGAGATTTCTCAGTAAATCCTATACTATTGCGACAGAATCCCTCTAAACTTACTTTTTTACTGATTTCCCAAAAGCTGCTCTGATGTCTTCAAATTCTTCATCCTCTCCACCTTCGTCACTGTCTCCTTCCTCGTCGTCGACTTCTTCTTCTTTCTTTGACTCACTTTTGCCATTTTCCAAATCTTTTTCCTCCTTTTCGGATTCATTTTCACTCTCTTCAGATTCTTTTTCCTCGTTCTCCGACACCCGTTCGCCGCTTTCCGTTGCATCCTCGGAATCACTTTCAAGCGAAATAAATTCTTCATCACCTCCGCTATTTTCCGCCAATGGCTGTATATCCTCGCCGGAATATTCTGGTTCCACATTAATTGCACTGAAATCCTGTTTAACACGCGGAATAACTTGTTTTGTCCTCTGACCAGGAAGTTCTGTATTTTCACTGACTGTACTTTCAATTCTTTCGCCATTTTCTGCAACATCGTTGCCGTAACATTCTTTCGTATTATCCTTTTCATGATTTGTCCCATCATTGCTGTTCGTGTCAATGGCCGCGTTTGTTAGCGAACCATTTACTTCTCCAACCGATTTACCGTCTTCAAACGTCAAGTCGTTTTCGTTCGACTTCTCTTTGGAGAAATCTGAAGTAGAACTTTGACATTGATCTTCCTTGGAAGCTCTTTTCGCCTCTTTCACAAAATTTTCCATCAGGGGCGGAGAAATCCTAGAGGGCGATTTCCTGTTATTTTCTTTTTCGTCCTTTTCGCCTTCCTGTAAAGAAATAATGACCGTAGACAAGGTTAACCCTGGAAAACTAATACACGTACCCCGTTCAAAGTTGAGCATGCGTTTTAGTGGCTTAGTGCCAAACTTGACAGGTTTTAAACGTGTTTAAGGTACAGTAGAGTACCTCACAAAGAAGCTTAAGCTTTGTTTGACCATGCAAGATGGAATGGCGGGCCAAAGCGCTAAAAAGAGGGACAAGTTTTCACATGGGAGCATGAAGCCGTAAACTCTTGTTCATTCGATCGACGTCTGTTTCGACTTTCCTCTGTTCCGTGTAGCTGTAGCATTGAATACCCATATACTAAACGGAGCATGGACGGATGAAGGGGGGGGGGGGGGGGGGTAAAAGGTGCGCACAGGGGGCCACAAGTTTATCAGTAACTCTAGTTGACTGTCACGTGCTACCCTAAGGACCTTTACCTTTTAGAGTGTAGCCAAGGCAAGAACGGCTAAAGGAACCCACAGGAGACAAAAAAATCCTCAGAACTAAAACCGCCACCTTTCCAATACCATCCCCAGCCCTTCTGAGCATGCAATACTACCACTCAAGGTCTTACAAGAGAATACCATACTACCACTTAAGGTTCTAATAGCGAATGTACCTTGCTCGGAGGTGAAACAAAATACGGCAGCCTTCCCCGTTGAAAGTCATTCAGGATCATTTTAGCCACAGTGTTGACATCTGCCTCACCACCCTGGGGAAAGAATTACAACTACTGTTGATTCGGACATACGGTATTCTACTTAAGTTAAAATGGGAATCATTAAACTAGAAGAATTCCAGGAAAAATAAAACAGGTGTCTTTTTGAAATCAAGGCTTAAAACTTGGGTCACTAGTTTTGAAATCCAAAGCAAAAGGAGAACTGGTTTTTTGGTCATGGTAACACTATAAACTCCCCTATGACATTCACTCCGGCTGGATAGACTGAATATACGTGGTGATAGATCACCGAATTGACAAGCAATCCACCGATTTTACTCTCACAATATCAAAAACCAAAAAACTTTTTCTAGGGAAAAACTCAATTTTTATGGAAACACAAAAAACAGTCCATGGCCGCAACTCTTTCGCGAAAAATTCACTTAAGGGATGCTTACACGAAGGAAGGAAGGAAGGTGATAATTAAAATAACCCTAACCGAAAGTTTTTCAAGTAACCTGCAGCTCAGCGACTTGTCATCGGATGGTCATCGGTTCGACTTGAGCAGCACTATAATTTCTGAACATAACGAAGTCAGTCACCATCGATGAATCAAATCTTTTCACAATTTAAATTTTTACCATTGCTAGGATGTTATTTCTTCGTATGATATATCTGCAAAGACCGAAGATGTATAGTAAGTAATTACACTTTCCCAACCTTAAAAAGTTTACCAGTTCTTTGAGCCACTTGTTCTAAAAAGTCATTAGGGTCTGTCCATGATGATATCTTGTAAGTCTTTGCAACGTAATCACGCCTAACTCGTTCCAGTACTTCAGGGATGTGACAAGCCGCGTCTTTCACATTCTCCACGCGAACCTGGCAATGACAAAAATGCGAATGGGTTATTTCCGAGTTGACTTCGCCCTCAGTGTCAAACTGAGTCTACACGAGACTCTGTAATTAATTCCTCTATTTAAACAAACAAAAAGCTGGTACCACATGCGCAAGCATCTCTTTCTCATATGTAAGCCTGAGAAACCTTTTGCCTTGTCAAGTCTCATAGATAGAAAAAAAACACTTGAATACTTGCCAAGGAAAGAAATTGCAAGGAAAAAACATCCCTCATACACACGAGTTGTAATAACACGAAGAAACTTGGAATTTGGAATTTTTTGTTTACCCACGGAACACCTTAAGGTGATTCCCTGGTTTTGCATTGCGCATTCCTACTGCGCACGATTTTTGCGTCATCAGCACGCGCACATGAGCGCGCGCGCGTACAAAACATAAGGGATTTCCCTCAAACTAAGCTTGATAGCGAGATAAAAGCTCCTTTTCTCTTAAACGAGCACGGTGACCCCCACTTTTTATTTTATAAATTCAATGAGAACAATATCCGCAATAACTGAGAAAAAATTTGGCAGAAATCTATAGCTACTTTTTTGGCAAATGAAATAAATGCTACAGATAGAGACGTAACGGGCCCAGCAGAGCAAGTCCAAATTATGTTTCCTTTAAAGGATAAAAATATCAATTAATAATGCAGGGTATTTGAAGCCATTTTTTCTGGGACGTAGATGAATAAGCAATCAAAGAAAGTCGAACTCTGTGTGATATAGCACGCCGCATTGAAAAATAATCGATCTTGTTTGTTGTGCACTGAGATAACCAAAAGTCACCTAAATAACCATATTTGTCAGCATCGTGGCATGAAAACAAGCACGGTGACCCCCTCTTTTTATTACCTTTTTAACATCTCCTTGTACTGTAATGTCATCATACCAAGTTTCATCGGAAATCTATGACGGGTTCTTTTACCCGGGAATCACCTTAAGCTCGAGCTCGTTCAACATGAGTCCGTGCATTCCGGATCGAATTGGACATGGCATTGTTGGTTTGTGAGGAGAGGGGAAACCGCAATACATGTACACAGAGAAAAACCTCTCGGCGAAAGGAGAGAACCAACAACAAACTCAATCAACATATGACGCTGGGACCGGGAATCGAACCCGGGCGACACTGGTGGGAGGCGAGTACTCTCACCACTGTGCCAGCCCTTCCTCGGCTTAAGAAGTGACCACGTCGTCACTCAGAACTCGGTTTGAAAAAGAGGATAAGGTTTACTCATTTGGAACGGCCGTGGATTCATACGCACAAGACAAAGTATTGCCTTTGTGATGGCATTTTGCAAACTGAGCGACTTATAACAACAGTTGTTTAGTGACTTTGTAAGGCGTGAACACCCGCCCCACACCAGACCTTTCGTGAAGAGTAGCAAATGTAGTGTGACACGATTTTCCGACAGGCCTGTTCTCTCTAGTAAATGCTGTCAGCTTGCCGGCTTTTGGTGTGCTGGGACACATGAAAAACGCGGTCATAAGTCAAGGAAAATTTGATTAGAGCTGAAAATAAAATGAAACTCTGGGAAAATCCTCGGCGCCCATCTAAAAAACCACAGAATACAGCGACTGCTTTTCAAACCCAGCAAAGGTATAAGTGTGGCATACCTGAGGAAGGCCAAATGTCAAACCTTCGGCTACCGACTGTTTTTCAATCCCTGCTTACCGTGACCAATTTTGGAGCCGGTAAAAAGGGTCTCACTACTGCGATGAAATGTCGCAAGTTAAAGCTAAAAACCGACGACAACAGGATGATCATAATGCGGCGAAAAAACAATTTTGGCATCCTGTCATCTCATATTCAATTTCCTCAAACTTGCGACCGTTTTTTTGCACAAGATAGACGCCGTTTAGTACCTACCCTAAACAAGGCTGCGATTTGACAAAATCATCACTTGAAAATTATAATGGCTTTGATAAAAAGCTTTAACCGATAATTTGGCTGAAATAGATGCAGTAAACCTCAGCTTGTACATGAACTGGATTTGCTCCATGAAAGAGGTGATCGATGCACAAAGCATCGAACTTTGAGTCTGTTTTCAAAGGTCAAGTTACCTCAACAACTCATCTGTTACGCCACAGAAAGTGGTCAATGGATCTTAAAACGAAGATTTTATTAATCATTTCTGAAAAATCGCTACAAACTTACCACACCCTTAAGTATAATATCAGTCTCTGAGTCGCCACTTGGATACACGACACCAGGACAATCAATCAAATAAATTCGCCTCATTAGTGTCACATACTGCCACACCTACAAGAAGGGAAGACATGTCAATGACTACGTTTAATAAACAAAAATCACAGCCAGACAGTATCTTCAATATTTGCGACAAAAAAAGGAAACAACAGTAGTATACTCGAGCAAATCCAACACACATAAGACACAGATTGTCCAACAAATAGCATGCGAGCAGGATCTATCCATCTTTCACACAATTCCCGCGAAGAGAGAGCTTGTTGCGTGATCGGTGCCAAGAGCAAGAAAATACACGGGGAAAAAATCATGTGTGGCCCTGGTTCTCCTTTTGCACACCAAACCAATCAGAGCAAGAGGCAGACACGTGTCTCTCCAGTGCAGGAACACATGTGAGAGAAAGTCACCCGTTCTCATTCAGATTGGTTGACAAGGAACACCAAGTAAAGCTACGATCATCGCAGTTATGGACTCAATTTTAGCAATTGCGTAGAGAAGCCTGAAAAATAGTCATTATAAACACTAGCAAAACCATTTGAGTCATCCATTGGATAGTGATTTATCCGGCGGATAGCGCTATCCCTTGTTTGAACAACTGGGGCCAGGACTTCAACGGGGTTTGAACCAGTGACCTGATCGCGACCTCCACTACCGTTGGGAGCTGGTCATCTGTGGGTTCTAATTTTCCCTGAGTTGTCTGTTCAAGCGCAGTGCACTTTAACGCAAAAGTAAAATAAATTTCAATCTTTACCTTCGTTTCTCCAGCAATAGGAGCTACTTTGCAAACTTTCTTTGCTTTGAGTGTGTTGATAATAGAACTTTTGCCAACATTTGGGTACCCTATGATACCAACACTAAAACCGAAACACAAATTTTCACAGTTAACCACGACCTGTTCTACACCCGACAAAGAAGCAGCATGTGCTTTTAAGGCTAAAATTTGCTTCAAACGCACAACTATGCGAGACGCATAGTTGTTGGCAAACATTTAGTGCCTCTATTAACATCACATAATGCCTGCATAATAAGATTATTGATTATGCTGCTTGATGCACATCTCAGGTTGTGGGTCTAAAAGATGCCCTTAAATGGATAGTTGACCTCAGTAACACACAATGGGTCTTGCACCTGTCTATATACTAGAAAAAAGTGTGATCGTTCAAAAATGGTAGTGTGTCATTTCGTTCATGCAGTCTTCACCCCGGACAGATAAAATGACAGATTATGCGCCATTAGGGTTAAAATGCCATTTCTTGCAAAGTTTATAAATTACAGCGCAGTCATTTGCAAGTTATTGTGCATGTTAATGATTAGCTTTTTTTTTTTAATTGTCATGTTGACAGTATAGCTCATGATTAAACTTGTGGTTGACCCAAGGCAGTAGGTTTAGATGTTGTATAAAATATCGCATGCAGGGATGCATGGCGCAGTGGTGGGAGTACTCGCCTACCACCAGTGTGACCCAGGTTGAATTCCCAGACTCAACGTCATATGTGGGTTGATTTTGTTGGTTCGCTACTCTGCACCAAGAGGTTTTTTTCCGAAAACTCTGGTTTTCCCCTTTTCTCAAAAACCACCATTTGACTTGATTTGCATTAATTGTTAATTTCAGTTTACAGTGTCCACAATTAGCGCTTCAGCACTAGAATGACTAGACGCTTAAATAAAGTTCCTTCCTTTCATTTCCTTTTTGAAAGCATAACAGTCATCAAGGAAACTTTCAGGCATCTTTCTTTTCCATAATTTGTTTCTTACTTCAACGTCTGCATCAGGAGACAAAGGTTTATCACGGCTGTTTGAATCTTTAGATCGATGTATATTACAGTGATAATCCAACAGAGTATTTTACGAAAGAAACATTACCATTCTTATGCTTATCAAAAACACTTGCCTTATTTGTTTCTTATCAGTATGAAGCTGTTGACAAAAAAATTAATTGGTTAATAATTTTTTTCTGTTTCTTCAATGCATCTGTTCTATAGCACTTTATTCAGTTAAGAATTCAAACGTTCTTAATTACAATTACATCATTCTAAAAAGTTAAATTATCTATATTTATGATGTACACTAAGTATCTAAAAAACATATATATAAATAATATATAAAAGTTCTAACGATACAGGCATCTATTTAAAAACACCTTTTTAAAACGCTCAGTCTTAATTTTAGGTAATACAAAATTATGGCTTCTAGACCTCAAGATTCTTGTTCGTTGCGGAGGTAGTAAATGTGCAAGAGGGTGCCCGGATTATTTTTGATATTATTCCAAATTGTGTTATCCGAACTTTCAATGAGATCATTGATAGGTGTTATATATTTCAGGTATCCAAATTTAACTGCCCTATTTTGTAATTTGTCTATATTGACTAAATAAGTAGAATAACTGGCACAGCCCCATACAGGAAGAGCATATTTAAAAAGTGACATTATTAAGGTGTTAAAAAGAGATCAATGTATCAATTAATGTTAGGACAAAAGCACACAAACCTTGGCAAATTGTCTAAGAAGATTTATAAGAGCTCCTTTGCCAAATGGATTTGTTACACTTGCATGGAAGGCAAGAGTTGGGTATTCTGCAGACAAAATAGTCACCCATCTTTGCTGAAAGAAGAAACACATGACATCAGATCAGCTGTCACATGGAAAGGTAGGTAGACAAAATGGGAGGCTTGACAAAGCCTCTGGGCCTCCAGAAGCAGAGGAAACATTGTACGAAAGTCCTCCTTAAGCTTGACACACTAATGCTGCATCAACAAGACATGGTCAAGAAATCTCTGTCTTTGCTGTGGTCTTACTCTGAGCAAAGTAATGTCTGTTTTACAATGACGCCACTTAACCACCAACCGATTGGCTCATTAGGATTGTGGGTTTAAACTCCTGATGGACCTTCAACACTCAGGGTTTCTAAATAAACGTGGAGAATGTGCTGCCTTTGTAATGATATCTGCTCATGGTTAGACTCTCTAGTCTTTTCAGATAAAGAATATAAAGAGTTGGCTTCACATCAAAACCCTGAATGCTTGTAGCCCTATGGGAAGTTGCAGGACCCACACATCATTTTCAAAGAGTTGGGAAAGAAGTTCCTGGTGTTGTGGTCTATCCTCTGTAGCATATCAAGGTTGGGAATGTAGGTGCTTTGAAACTCTCACTATAAATCTACAGTCCAAGGGTAAATAAAGATATGATATGACCTGACATAATACATAAAAAGATTGAACACATGTTCATTACATGTATAATGACATTCCTACCGTCACCCAAGTAGGTACAAGGTCACACTTGTTGAGGACAAAAATCAAATGCTTGTGCTGTTTCTCTTTCCTCATGAATGATTCAATGTGGCTGGAGCGTGTTCCCATGGGGTCTCGTGCATCTAGCACCTCAAAAGGAGAGTCAACAAAACCATTATGCTTCCTCTTTTGATCTTCCTTAAAAACTTTATTACTAATATTATTATTAAACTTTATTGTTATACCTCTCAAATAGTACCTGCACTGTAACTGGCCAGTTTGGAAGGAGGTATCTTACAAATACAGACAGCCAATTTAAACATTTTTGTTGCCTTCACTTTTTTCAAAATGGCTGCCAGTGTTTGAGACAAAGAAATATTTAAAAAGTCCTTGCTTTGTTTACAGTGTTCTGTTGCTCAAATGTACATATATTTATTCACATTGCATTTGCTTCTTATTGGCAGTGCATTGGCCGATATGTTGGTGGTGAGTCGATAGACAAGTTGGAGGTGTGTCGGCCAATGTGTTGACTGACGCATCGGTCATTTGTCGGTCACATGTTGGCCATTGTGTTGACCGACATGTCGGCTGACACGTTGATTGGATCGGATTTGTTACCTTACCATTTTCAGGAAGTATCATAAAATAAGGGTCCTTGTTTTTTCCATTTCAATTTATTGCCCAAGTGCAAATTAAATGAAGTGAAAAAAGGCAGGCCATAACTTACAGTAGGGCCCTCAAACTTGGTTACTGAGAAGTACACACAATGTACGAAGCCCCAGTGAAACACTAAACGCCCACTGAGAAGCATTTCCCAGCTGAACCGAGAATTTTTGTGCAAGTGCCAAGTCAAGGTATAAAGAAAGATTAAAGTGCCACATGAACTTGAACTTGAAAGCTTTGCCTAAGGGCACATCAAGAACATCATGTCATACACCAAGCTGTTGGTATATTAATTTTTTTAAAAATAGCTAAACAGTCTGAAAGTCTCAGAAAAGCTAACTACCTGTATCACAACATCAGACGAATCTATGACCTGAAATTGAAGCAAAGATAACATTTTAGATAGTTTAAAAGTTAAGAAACCTATGACATTAATACATTGCATATTGAAGTTAACAATTTTAAACCTTATACAGCTCATTCCAGATTCGCTTGGATTGTCCTTTGGAGAATAGAGATTCCTTAGCTTCGTCCCTAAAAGAAAATGTTCTGGAGTCACTATTGAGGTGATTTTTGATCATTGACAAAGTTTACACACTACAGAACTGTGCTATAAAGTCTCATTTAGTTTGAAGAGTGGGGTAAAATTTCAATACTGGACTTACCTTTCACCGTTATCCTCTCTAACAAGATTCAAGTCTTTCTCTTCGTCATACGTTTCTGCCAGAAAAGCTAAATAATTACTGGGCATGATGACCTTTATATTATTAAATAAATTCACATTTGCTAGGGTCCACAGGGATTACATAAATAGGGTCACAAAGAGTAATCCATGCCACCTTATTCAGCAATATTCAGGGACAACACAGTTGGTAAACAACAAAAAGTTTGTGGTCTGGGTTCAAATCCAAGCTTACTCTGAGCTTCAGGTATCACAGCTGGGTTTAAGTTACTTGATCCTCTACTCTATTCCAAAACCTTTTCCTTTATTATTATTATTTTTATTATTTTTTTTTTTTTGGGGGGGAGGGGGGTGGGGGTGATAAAAAGCTATCATTTAAACAGAGTCAGTAATTTATCTGACTTGAAGGATCCTCAATATCATTGATGCTAGAAGTGCTAAATTACATGAAATTTCATTACATACATGTCAGATCATGATATGATGATGTGAGTTGAGTTTGTTGGTTTTCTACTCTGCTTTCACAGGCTTTCCCCTCCCATCAAAAACCAACATTTCAATTGATTTACTTTGACTTGATTTCCAGTTTCCGCAATTAGCAACACACCTGAAGTCAGCTACGTAAGTACTTTCTAACCCTAACCCTCATCCTCGTAAACTTCCCCTTCCTCAACTTTGCCACCATTTGTGGTCACTGTCTGGGACAAGGATGTCACCTTATGCAGTCAGTGACTTGTGTCTTAAGTTGACCCGACAAGTAATTTCTCTTGGTTTCGACTTGTCCCAGACTTAAGCAACTTTCAGGTATGATAATTATACATTGGTAACAAAACCTAGGATCAGGCAGAAACATTGCAAGAGGCACTGCATTTTCACACAAAATTTGACAGCTTTGAAAGAATGATCAAATTATCATTTTCTCACCAGACGATGCCTTTGCTTCTTCCATTAAACTCTGCCAAAAAAAATTTTCATTTAGACTGATGAAGAACCACTGCTGCTGTGTCTGCTACTACCATTACCACTAGGCAAAGGTACACCTTATATAACGTCGGAAGTTCCTTTACCCTCTGGGGGGTATTCTCCCAGGAAGCCGACAGTGTGTTATTTTTTCCCCCCCCCCCCCCCCCCCTCTTTCCATCAGTGCTCCGTTTTAAGGGTATTAAAAGCTACCTGAAGCTACAAAGAATGGAAAGAAGTGGAAGCAAGGATGGGAGGTCACTAGGAACCAAACTCGGGATCTCTCACACAGACGGCCACACACTAACCAACTGCTGATAGTGCTACCACTACAATTAATTTCTAGTTATAACAGTAAAAAGCAAGGGTGGCATTGTTGGTTACTACATGTAGGTAGGTGTTGGTGTCAAGAGCTGGTGCAGTTTGCAGTTTCCTCTGTATCATCACTTCTTCCACAACATTAAACCACTACAATAGAATACCATGAATACTTAATTGGCCGCTCCCCATAGGGGCTTTTCAGGACCAATGAAACACAGTTAACGAACCGATGGAACAGAACAACAACAACGACAACGGTTAAGAATCCCAACTGGCTGGAGGCAAACCAGTTGGCTATTTACAAGTGCAGCTAGCTGAGAAGTTAAACCAGGGATTACTGGTACCAGGAACAAATTCAACGAATGATCAGAGCGGGTCTTGAAGCAGGGATCTCCGGATCCCAAGGAAAGACTTCATAGATTTTACTCTGCCTAATGCAAGGCAATCTTACTCATCAACGGGGGGTCAATGGGTTAACATAATTATATACGTATCTGTTTAGAAAGCTCAAGTGCTATGTGCCTTAAGAGAGAAAACTGGCAAGATTAAAAAAAGGAAGACACCTGGACATCAGCAGCTTTTAGGTTTGGACGTTTACGCTGTGCTTTTGGTCCAAAAGTTGTTTCAAATCCCTCTGTATCCAGAATATGAACTCTTGCCGACTGGACTCTGTCATTGAGGAGTGACAAGGGAAGCTTACTTTGCTTCATCACAACCTGTTAGCAAAGAAAGTAAAAATAATTGACTACCGTAAACGTCCATGTATAAGCCGCACTTTTTTTCACAAAATTGAAGCCATAAATCAAGGGTGCGGCTTATCCATGGATACATCTGTGTTTGGAGTTTTAAAAAACCTAATTAATATTCATACAACTTCTTAAGATCTCAGTAACGAAACATAAAAGAAACTGAGAGCATGTTGCTGTTGTTCATTGACTTTTTAATGAGTGGTGGCTCCTAACAAGTAAACACCAACCTACAAGTAAACACCAACCTACAAGGAATCTCCATTCCTCCGCACAGCTGTTTGCAGTGACGTCTTCGGGCAGTCACTTCCACGCATATCTTTCCGCGATAAAATACCACAAAATTCGCAAGTACTTGCGAGGTAATTGGCCGACTGTTTCGTTGTCCTTGACCACCTTCTTGGCAAATTTGTCGACTGCATTATCAAGCTCCTGTTCCGCATGAATTTTTTCGCCTATTGCGGGTACATCTTTATAGACGTGGTCATGATACCCAGGCCCTGGCCCAGACTCCTCTCCGCGTTTAAAGATTGGCTACTAAGCACTCGTTCGTATTTCAACTTATATGGGTGAATTGATTGTTTGTCCTTGTTGGTTTATAGCAATAGAACGTTTATACTGGAACTTCAAACTTTATTGTACTACATTTTTTTCCAAAATGTGCGCTTCTAAATTCGGGGTGCGGCTTATCTACGGATGCGGCTTATACATGGACGTTTACAGTATCTTAAATGATTCATGCCTCGGTGTGTGTTCATTAGGGAGTTAAAATGCAAGAATTTTGTGGAGGACATAAAAAAAAGAGTTGTTCAGGGTACAGACAGGAGAAACTATCTCCTTGTAATTTATGAAAAGAAAAATAAAGGTTAGTTAAGCTTGTATATGAAAAAAAAGTGTGTTCAACAAAATCAGGACCCAAGTGTGGTGGATTTTGATTCAGTATAGATTGGCTAGCTATGTTAATAAATCTAATAAAACCTAAGAAAGGAGGTTGAATTTGAGAGATCTGAATGAATAAAAGCACAAGTAAAATAAAAGCTAATTCTGAATACTAATTAGAGTAAAAAGTTCCATGAAAGAAGCCATTACACTTTTCAACAATAATATTCTGTGTCACGTGTTGTTATGATACGTTCAATGGGGCTGTAGAGATAAGAAAAATTATGGAGCAAAATAGCTTTAATGTGTTCTTCTCTCCAGGATTTTGCCCTGAGACAGGAGCCAGTGCGAGCCAATGAGCCATAAGAGTGATAAGCTAAAAGTAATGTTGATACCTCACCCTCAACTTTCACACATAAAAAAGCTTTGGTTGTTTACCTTATATGGATCATTTAGAGCTTTGCCCATTTCACGTTGAAACGACTGCAGAGCATTCTGGGTAATCACCCTTGTGTTGCCTGCAATGGGTACACTCAGGATCAGAACATTTTTTAAAGTCTATCATTAGAACTGGAACTTGTTGATTCTTAAACCATGTGTTAATTTACTCCAGTCATTACAGCCTTCTCCCCGATCTGTACACTAAGGAGTAGAATTCTTATATTTAAGCCTATTTTGAGAGCTTATTGTCAATATTTATTCTTGAACACCACACTACCTCACTTAACTTTAAAGCCTTGTCCCCAACTAGCCTTTACACAGTTGATCCAAGCAGAACAAGACTTAATTGGGACTGAGCTTCACTTGGCTACAGTATGTGTGATGACATCTTTTTGATAGCATTGTAAACAATAACTTTTTGATAGCATTGTAAATAATAACTCTCATAAGTTAATGAACTTACTACCACCGAAGGCCAACTCCTATAGTAGTAGGTTGAGAAAGAAAAGGTGTTTTCAGTTACCAAACCTTAAGACCAATCGTACCAGAAATTCTTTCATTTTTAGCTATGCTGATAGATACTATACTGAATTAACTTGCCAAAAGGAAGAAGCTTAATCTATCCTTGTATTGTGAATGAATGAATGGTTTATTAGCTTTATGCATATTTTTATATTTAGATTATTGTATATTAGTTTATTATCTTATGTTTTATATTGTACACGTAATTCAGTCTCACGACTGCGAGTTGTTCTTTTAATAAACGATTTATCTATCTATCTCATCTGGCAATAAGAGGTGTGCATCTTGCCTTCCATTTATCTTCTTTTAATAATGATTAATAATAATATTGTCTGAAAGCCCTTAAATTAAGGACACATGTCAAAAACTGACTGTGAAATTCCAAATTATTTCTCACCAATGTTATTATTTTTCATGCTATCAATCTGCAGACAGTTTAAAACATACAGAAACCAAAAAAATCCACCAAGCACTTGAAAGAATCTGTCTTAATTTATTTCTATTTTAAGAAAAGAGTAGCCAACTTCTCTGAGTGAAGTGTCAAACACATTTCACCGCCTGTCAGTACTTATCAAAGCTACTTAGTGTGAAAAGCCTTCTTTTTTAATTTGAACTACAAAACCCAAATAAACAAAGAGAGAAATCAATGTATTTCATTAGATGGATTAGTGGCTTAATGTTTACAATAATAATAATAATAATAATAATCTAAAATTTATAGAGCACCAAGACTATGAAATATTCAAGCACTGAATTATAAGCTGATAAAATAACTGTCCAAGTAGCACCGTAAGATCATCTCAGAATTACTGAAAAGCAGGTCCAAATAAGTAGGTTTTAAGAACTATTATTGGTAGACTGTTCCATAGTGTTGGTCCAATATTATTATTGTACTCACCAAACCATTTTCTATTTGGAGCAACTCTTGCAACTTCTCCTGGGACAGCCGATTTCTGGAATGGAGCTGGCTTCACTATTTTTCCTTTCCTATTTCTGTTAACAAGGGCAAATTTGTTATTTAAAGGCAATTTACCAAAATTGTATTCTTTTACTAATTTATTAATGTTAATGACTCCATAAATCACAGTAATTGTTACTCCCAAAACATAATTTTGATCCTTCACTAAACAGATTTCACAAAAGGTCACTGGTCAAAGAATCTGGCACTGTCCACACTAATCTATTTCCCATAGACATTCTACCAGCTTGAGGATTATTAATTTTTTTTAATGGTTATACATTTAGGTCTTTTACTGGAATATCATTTTCTTCAATCATTTTCTGGAAGATTGGGGCTTTTAGTACAATGTCGACTTGACCAGATATGCAATTATTTTGCAAGGATTATGAAATAATTCAGTAGATCACTTTTCCCTAACTTCCCAATGAACACGTCTCGTTGCGAGAGCTCTTCGTGCTCATTTGAGAGTACAAACCAAAAGTCTTCAAATTTTTTTAAGAAGTGATTTGTGAACGGACATTCATAAAATAAATGAAGGGCTGTTTCTGAATCAAGATAACCCCAATTTTACAGGTGTCCTTTGGGACATAATCTATTTTGGCCAATCGCACATTAGTGTGGATAATGTCATCTAAAAATTTAAATTGAAAACTTCTAATGAAACTCTCAGACCCTGAGTGTTGGTCCAGCTGGAGTTGAACTCACGACCTCCCACATGGCAGCCCGGTGCTCAACCAATTGAACCACCGGTGCGCGTTTTTGAAAGACGTATTTGTTAGAGCTAAGCTCTAAATGTTCTATCTTGACCAACAGGAGATGTGTTTGGCCTGTCTACACCTTGAAACACAATAATTATTACAAGTTGTCTTAATTAAACGCTCTAAAAGACTTGTTGTGGTGCATTATATGCCCTCTATTGCACTTTTTTTTAACCTCCTGTAAGCGGACACCTCACATAAGCAGACATTTACCATTGGTCCCAACGGTGTCCGCTTACGGGAGGTTCGACTGTACAGTAGAACCTCCATTCAAGGGACAGTCCCTCAGGATCAGGGTAGGTGTCCCCTGAATAGAGGTGTCCCAAAGGAGAGGTTCCACATAACATTTCTTTGTATGCAACCCAAAACAAAACCTTCACAGCTACGTATGATGGAGTTTTGCCCAGAACACCCCAAGTGAGACCAAAGCCCTAAATTTACTCCCCTAAGGTGAAACAACGAGCTGTCCCTGCCTCTTTCATATGCAATTCCCCCCCTCCCCCACACATCCAGGCTGTCCCCCACTGATGAGTAAAATCTGTAAGTGTTACTCTTGCACTAAATAAAACTGTCTTTCCAATTTGCATTCACTACATTTTGTCTCCTTGTTAATTGCCTTAATTTACAATTATTTAGGCACCTACTAACCTGATAGCTTTCCCCCCTGACTTGTACATCTTCAGTCTGTTTATTGTTCCCTTGTCCCTCATTTTGGATCCTGCAGCCGGTTTAGGACGATCTGCAAAATGAATAATGTTGACATTTACGTATATAGTTGTTGTTAACTTGACTTCGAATTGAAGTTGCATTGATTTTTTTTTAATATTGAAGCAACGTCTATACAGTGACACTAAAGTAAGATAAGGAATACAGAAATAACAAAAGAAAGAAAAAGGCAGTAAGCAAAGAAAACCAAGGAAGCTCAATGAGAAATCTATACAGTCTGAATCTTAGTTCTTAAGAAAGATGAAAGTTAAGGTTTACAGGTCTTTAAATTGTAACTTTTAGAGCTGCATTCAAATTTCTTCAAACCAGAGAAGCATTGAACTGTCTTAGAAAGACGTCAGATTTTGGGTGATGGTTTCAAATAAACTTTACATGTATGTCTTTAGATCAAAGGTCGTTATCCATAACAAAGGGTGCAGTGTAAGGGAAAATTATCACAATACTGTAAGCTCTTCAATGCCCTTCACCAAGCCAACTTTTATGAAAATTGAAATGTGTGGTTCCAGAAAATATCCATACTACCCCCCAATGGAAAATCCAAGGGGTAGGGGGTCCGAAGGGGTGGGGGGTACATAAAGAGCTTTTTTTCCCAGAGGGTTTGTAATGTGATCAAATAAACACTTACGTACTTAAATTCCAATTGATTCAAGGTAAACAGGAAAAACGGAAAATTCTATCCATTGAAATAAATGGAAAATTCCTTGTCACATATTTTCCACTATTATTCCGCCACCGAACAAAACAGATAGCACTGAGAGACACTCCTGAGCAGTACGTTCAATGTGAAGTCAAACAAAATGGCCAACTTTTAAAGATCGTGCTGTTTTTAGCCTGAACGCATCTAGTGCTTTTTCAGATGGCATTCGTGCAGTCAGTTGATTGAGGTCATTTGTTTGTACTCATATTATTCCCGTTAAGTACAATTTCCCGCAAATCTTGAACCTTCGATAACTAGACTATCAAATAGTTTCATCGTTATCCGTGTAGTTACGAGTTTGTAAATGTTAGCAAAGTCGATAATTTCAGTGCCATAATTTTGTCCTGATGTATTTGTAGCCAACAAACGGCGATGAGAGGAAGCGAAGATTTCATTTGGTTGTTTCGTTACCGGATTGAACTTGAAAAGTATGTTTCACACATGAAATGTGTGACCAGTTGAAAAATCCTTAGGCATAAAAAATGTACTGTCATTTACAAACTACAGAGACAAAGCATATAACTTTATTGAAGTGTTCCTGATGAAAGACAAATTTAAGTGACATTTGATAAACAGGTGTTGAAAAAAGCATGTTGTGTGACGGCTTTGATTCCCGCTGATAAGCAAAGTCAGTTCATGGCTACACACACGAAAAATAATATAAACAGTACGGTTCACAAATTATACTACTGCCGATAAAAATTACACCTGCAACATAAAAAAAATATCATGGAGATTAGCATTGAGGTATTTTCCAGAGTTTCGCTGTGACAGGAAAAATAACTACGTAATAAATAGTTTCTTGTGTGTGCAACGTAATTCGATATGTTGTTGTGACTATGCATAAATTCAAACTTTGACTAGGTTAAAGCTCAGTTGTTAGTTTGAACATTTCAACACGTCTGTAAATACACCTAGAATTTCTACGGTCGTTTTTAGGAGAATGAAATTTTTGTTACAGCTCTACGTCGAGCAAAATAAATTAATTAAGTCTCTTTTTCTGGATTTGGAATTTCCAAGGGGTATGGGGGACCAAGTGGAAAAATCATGGAAATCCCAGGGGGTGGGGGGAGTAACGTGAAGCCCTCTGGAATGGAAAATCTAGTGGAAAAAACCCTCCGTGGGGGGAAAAGAGTGACTTATTGCCATCTCCATACTTGTTTCAGGATATTGCATTTGGCCACATTTGACTATTTATAAAAATACACATTTTCTGACACAGACACAGATCCAAGTGCATAGCAGAAATGAAAAAAAGGGAAAAAAATTAATTTTCTTGCATCTGTGTTTTCTGTCATGCCTTAGGTCAGGACACACTAGATATAACAAGTCACTGCTAGACATTGCATTGCTGTCTGCAAAGTGCTTTCAAAACGTTGCTATGACAAGACACTTGTTCAGTGCACATAGGGTGATTTTGGAAAAGGGAGAATGTAAAATGGTTTTGTGATTCAAGAAGGCCTTGGTTTATAAAGGCATCATGAAAACGAATGACCGTCTTTCACAGGTTAATTTATGTTTTGTCACAGTCACCTATCACAGAAGTATACATTCGATGTGATCATGCTGCATGCACTCATTTCGCCGCTACGATTGATTGCCGCAACAAAGATTAGCGAGCTTACGCAACAGGACGGCTGGAAGACTCAGGACGGCAGAATGACGAAAAATTGTCGCGTAAGATTGAGAATGCACAGTCTCGCGCCACATTTTTTCGCCATTCTGCCGTCCTTAGTCTTCCAGCCATCCTGTTGCGTAAGCTCGCTATTTTCACGAAAATGCATCACGTCACACAAAAAGAATTGTTGCAGCAACTTGCCGCCTAGTGTGTCCTGAGCTTCACAAGTACACTTCTTTTCTCTACAATTATTCGTACAGTGCCTGTGATACCTAGCCTGTTCTTGTGTCACACAAGTCTGTTTACACTTGTTTCTTAAACTGTCAGTAAACGAGTAAACACTTTTTTAGCAGCTTTTTACGCCTTTTGGTAAGCTTTGAGCTCAATAAAAATAATTCCTAAAGAAAGCTTAGTTAGTTCACCTAAGGTTTCTTTGGGAATTATTATCAATATTGCTTTATTAATATATTACATTATTATGAATTATTTTAACCAACCAATTTAATCTCTTCAGTCCACCAAAGAGATTAGTTATTTAATAAAAGGACCATAAATATAGGAGTAGTGTCTTAGTAGACGTAGAGCTTGCAGAAACTATACGACTACGTCGCCTCCAAGCAAGATCTTTTTACCTGGATTCATACTGCTATTTGATTTCTTTAAAGGTTTGTCCGTCCCCGATCCTTTCTTTCTTGTCTTGGCCATTTTGTTAAATGTTATTCGCGATAATTTTTCCTTGAGAGAGAAGAATCATCAGCCACTTGCCCATGTGCGATTAGTATGTACGAGCTCAACTGGAAACTAGTACATGTGGTAGTGGGGGTTGGGGAGGGGGGGGGGAGGGGGGTGAGGATTAGGTACAGTTAAGGAAGAAAAGCATCTTCCTCGAATACTCTGCTTCTGGGCAGCCCGGCAGAATGAAAACGAATTAATGATCTCGTATGCATCATGAACTGAGTTCAGCTGATCCAATGCTCTAAGTGGGGCTCAGAGACGCACTGTACCCATTGTCCATTCACTCTCGCAATTGCCGTGCAGTTTCTCATGCAGTCCTTGATGCCATCTGCCCATCGGCATCGAGACTGAAGCATCATAAAGCATCAAAGTTGTCGCAAATAGCCACAAAAATGTCTCACAAAACAGACGCATGGATACGCTTTATATGCGCTTTACTCTTTTCTAACAGTTCTCCAGTTCTCCTTTTATTATTTTCATTACAATTTTAGATATTTGTTCTTGGACAATGGAAATGAAAAAGGGCAGTGGTTTTACTACTCTAAATTTTCATATTTTAGAATAGTGGCTTGACTTCATATTTTTTCTGTAAGTTTTGGTTAATTTCAGTCGTATCATTTTTGTTAATAAAGACGAGGGTTCTTTACTCATCGAGATGCTAGATGCTATTGCATTCTCTCAAAATCCTAGACAAGGCGATGAAATACAAGGATTTTGCGGCGCATTTAAGAATAACAACAGGAAGTCAACAATCACTCTTAACGCATTTGAAATTCGTGAAATGATACATCTGCAAGGGCTACTTTGCCAACCACAAGCCGCGCGAATTCAACCTCTCACGCCTCACATGATGCGCGTCTGCGTAATTGAAAGCTCAATTCCGGACAGACAATGCAATTCAAATTGGAAAGTAGCCTATAGACTGCCTCGACGCCATCCAATATTTGTCAATGAGTGGTTGAACTCAATCTCGTCCCCAGAGTCCGCTTTTCTTTTGGTAAGCATTACATCAAGAACACGGACAGTGACTCTGGTCACTTCCAAGGCAGGAAGTCCGCACATCAAGGACTTCCGGCTCGTCTACGCACGTTCAGAAATTTGAAACAACAGCGGTTGTCAACGGTTATAAAAATGGACCTTCACTACGACTGCGCATAAATTGGAAGTGGCCAGAGTCCGTGTTCTTGGTGCTGACCGAAAAAAAAGCGGACTCTGGGGACGAGATTGTGTTGAACTTTGCTTTGAATGTGAAAGTGAAAGAAGCCTGGGAACGGAACTTAAAGCTCAGCAATTATGACGACAGTTGCCATAACAACTGGTAAATTGTAACATTTTTTTCGCGGCTTTGTTCAGAGTTTACTGTGCAAAAGTTCAAAAATGTTTACTGCTTATGCGCAAGCTATTGCAGGTGGATTAGCTAACCATATGAATAGTCAAGTGTCGGGAGAAGTTGAAAATGGCGAAACTTTCGCCTCTCAGAGTTTTCTTTCTACCAGAGACTGGAATGCGGCAGGACCAACCACAAACCAGTTGGCCTCATATGCATCACGTGAGGATATTCAGCAGGTAGGAGTTGCCTTTTCAAAGACCACACGCACATTTGTGCAGAAGGCAGATCCCATGTTACGGTTGCTCATTTCTTGAAAATATTATTTATTTATTTATGTTATTCGCTTACTCGCGCTATTTCTTAAGAAACATACTTGCTTGCAATTGCTAAAGTTAAGCGCCTTTTCTTGAAAAGTCAACTTGAATCTCTTGGCCGGGTTGAAGTAGTTTCCTTTCCCTAAAGTCCGACGTGGTGCCCGAGTTTGTCTCATGATAGTTTTCAAAGTGATTTTTCCAGAGAGAATTTAATTTTTTTTGCAGGTTTAAATGATAAGCGCATGCAAAAAAACTCCATCGTTTCTGTGACGCAACGTTCCAATCATTTGCTGAATAAACGGCAACCAGAGGATGAATACACAGATATCGATCTTTTGAAATTTACTCATAGAAAAAAAAGCATCACCTCAAAACCTTGGGAAAAAACTTAAGTGCAATTTTTCTTTAGAACCTCAAACAGATAAAATCCATATATTTAACAACATTTATGAGCGCGCATTGGATGTGAGTTTTACTGTAACAAATCTCATATCCAACAACTACAAATTCACTATTGTTTTATTAAATTTTAAACGAATGGATCCTTGGAAATTTTATACAGCACCAAAGCTTAAAACGGGGATGTAGTAAGCTAAATATCAGAGCGCAAGAAAGGGGATACACCAGGTTAAGAATTAATCGGGTTATCCTTAAACACAGTACGCGCATGCTAAGGCTTCCGGCGAGCATCATGTGAGCTCTGGTTGATTTTTTTCCCTGTAGTTTCCTTTTGTCAATCATTATTAAGTTTGGATACTTTGTCCAGTATAGCCACGCACTAAGGTTCAGTTGGTTGAGCATCGGGTTGTCATACGGGAGATCGCGGTTCGAACCCCGGCCGGATCAATACTCAAGATTTTAGAATTGCAATTTTATCTGCAAATGGTTAGACTTTCAAGTCTTCTCGGACAGGACTATAAAGCGTAAGCCCCGGCCGTCTCACAAACATCTTCTACGTTCATAAGTTCCCTGTGGGACGTTCAAGAACCACACCCTATTCGATGAAGTCTCCGGTATGGCGGCTGTCGTGTCCTCTCCTTAGAAGTAGCCGATGTCTCCAAAAAGGCTTGTGGTGTATGAGGCCACCTAAGCAGAAACAGCCATACAGTAAGTCAAAAAAGGGGCTTTGCCGAGTGCTGGAATATGTAGATGTAAATGTAAATGTAGATAGCTATAAATTCGAAAGCGTAAGCAAATAAATATCTTCCTTTTCTTAGAGAGAAAAAGAATTGCAACTTGAATTGGCATCCCTCAAGACCAAGTGTCAGGGTAAGTGAACAACGAAACAAATGATTGATATAAAAATAGAAAAAGAAATTGTGAGACAGAGAATCACACGTTTTGAAATTACCAAGTCAGAATAACCATCGCCTACTAAACCAGCCAAACTGTACCTTCCTCAAAGAAGAGATAATAATTGATGATAGAATATGATACGTGACAGAATAACATCCTTGTTTAACCTCCCACAATTCGATCGATTTCAGAAAAGGAAAGAGAAATCGTTCAGTTAAACGATAAGCTGTCAAGGATGAACAACTGTCACAAGAAAAAAGAAAATGAGTTTGAGCAAAAGATGGAGGAAACCGTTGGTCAGCTAACAAAGGTGAAAAACTCTGCTATTTTGGCCAACGAGAAATTCATGAAGAAGAATTTGGAATGTGAAGATTTGAAGACTAAACTTCAAACAGCTAAAGGTAGGCGTTCACGGACCCAGAACGGAAAGAGATTAAAGCGCTATGTTCAAAGGCTGACATCAAAAGATCCAAAGTCTTACATTTACATTTACCATATTACAAGTATTCCCTCTCTACGATGTACCTACCGATGATATGGGAGGCGGCTGTATTCGTAGGCTCACATACTCCACTCTTAAAACCATTAAGACTTGATGCTGTGGCTAGTGTGGCGGGCAAATTGTTCCACTGCTTTATCGTTCTAGGTAAAAGCTATATTGAAAATGGGCCATTAAACTTAGTTCGCTGGTTACAATAATCCTGTCATACTTTTACTCCGTAAAACAACAAAATGAGACGGATAAAACAGCTGATGAAAGAGTAACATACATTGCACTTAATATTCTCACTTAAAACGGTCACTGAGCATTTTATTTAGCACACAACTCAGTGTCTAGTTTTGCTATAGATGATTATAGCTATATTAATTCACTTCAGGACTAACGAGTCATATTTCAGTGTTACTTAGGCTTTTGTTTCATTCTTTAGAGAGAGAAAGAGCATTGGAGAAGCAAAACTTTTGCTTAAAGGAAGAAATTAAAATCTTGAAGGGGACATTTGCAAAAGCGAGTGAAGATGAAGTTAACGGTAAAGCCGATTGTTATGTTAGTGGTTCAGTGATAAGAGCACAGTGGTGAGAGCACGCGCCTCCCAATGTAGCCCGGGTTCGATTCCCAGACTCGGCTTCGTATGTCTTTAAAATAAAGATTTGATTTGATTTGGGTTGAGTTTGTTGGTTTTCTACTCTGCATCCGGAGAGGTTTTCTCCGGGTACTCCGGTTTCCACTCTCCTCAAATAAACAACATTTGCTTTGATTGTTGATTTCAGTTTTGTTAGCAGCCACTATATTAAAAATTTGAAGCTTAACCTCAGTAACTTAATTACTCCTTTTCAGCTTCTCGTCGAAAGCTCTTTCACAGCAACGAGCCAAAAGACAAAAATAAAGAAGACATGGGTGCTCGTGTACAAAGCGACATTACTCGTGATAGTCATGAAGCGGGATTTCCACAGTTCGAGGAGAAGTATCCATTGTTTAGAGGTAAGACGCATTCTTGGTTTCTTTCTTTTCTTTTAATATTTCGGGGAAATTACTTCGCTTTTCGCTGTTCCAAAAATATGTTAAAAGAATAGTTTAGCTGAATAAACGAGTCCTAGTTTTAAAACTGGCCTTCGGTCCTATAAGAATTTCGCTAAACTGGGCTTTGTTCTCATTCTCATCCTTAGCTCATATTTTACCTTATCATTTCCGCTTTTCACCGAGCTGATGTTAAAATCTCTTTGAATTCACATCTTTTGTCTTGCACCGGGATCACTTTTGTTGATTTGCATATTGAGTTTGTTCTTTGCAATTGACTCATAATCTTTTTTTCAGCCGAAGCCTACTTCAAGGATCTGAAGCCCTCGGAATTTGACAAGATATCAGATATGGTTATTGCAAATGGTCCGTTTCGTGCAAGCTCATTACACATTGCAACTAGGAATGGCGAAATTGCTAAACGTAAGTAAACGACATGTCACGCGCGAAATGCGCAATTTTCCCGCCCTTTGATCAAGTTGATATAATTGCTTTGAATTCTGATTGGTTCATCGCGTTCTTTGTGCCTGATATGATTGGTTTCACGGGAGCCAATCAAGCTCCTGTTTTTCCTGGTTAAGAAAAAATTGCAGCAAATTACATGGAGCCATGCAGTAAGATACACAAATAAAAACAACATCCTGACAATTTCTTGAAGCTTTAAAAACTAGGATACAAAAGAAAAAGAGCAAGGAGTTTCTCTTACACCTTACAGCGATATTTGTTAAATAAAATTTCGGATTTTGAGCGTTGGAAGAATCTCTCTTTTTTTCTATTTTAGAAAACAGTAGCTTCAGTCCTGGATTCATGAATCCAACTGACTGCACAAAAGATACTGTTACTGTCGAGGGAGCTTTGCACGATGAAAGAGATACAATAAAGATTGATGATCCTTGCTCTAATCATTTGAAATCAGGTATGCACCTTTAAACATTTTTTCGGAGGAGCAGATGTGGTAATACCCTTCGAGCAGAAGCCCTTTGATCTTCTGGGTAATAATCGCTCGTTTTGCTACCATCGTCGTCGTTCTCCTTATCATCATTCTTCACTTTCATCATCAGTTGTTTATTTCCATTTTTTCTTTTATTATTATTTTTTTCTGTTTAGCCCCGGCATACTTAAACACAAGACCACTGCCAGCTGTCGGTCCAGTTAACTCTTACCACATCAGCCAGGCTGAAAAGGGTAAGAATTTATCCCAGTGAAAACAGTAAACATCACACTAATTTACCTTGGCTAAGCTGCAGAATACCCGGCCACTTACATGACTTGAATGATGGAATGATGGAAAGCAACTTGTATCATATCCTTCCCACGGGTTCATTACACCTTTCCAACATTCATGTATTTGCAAAAATTGAGGTGCTTGACTTTGTAGAGACCGCAGAGATCGGGACACATTGTCCATCCAGGGACCCGTTTCTGGAAAGTCCCGAAACTTTACGGGCCATTTTCGGGTGTCACAATTCCCTTTGAATCTCAAGAACGAAGAGGGTTTAAGTCGTCAAACTTCACGGTCATGTTTCTTTTTTGTTACCTTGAAACACGTTAAAAGATCGGCTTTTCAAAACAGGCGGTTGGCAGTTTCTCAAATGGCTTTTCGGGACTTTCGAGAAACGGGCCCCACGACGTAAATAAACGGCCTAGCTCCGCCTTGGAGTTCTTGTTGCTCAATGAGTAACGCATCCGACCGGTGTTCGTCACGCAACGCTCCCCCATTGCGTGACATCCTGAACGAGACTAACCAGTGTTAGGGGGTCGTAGATTCGAATCCTGTTTAGGACTCTGATTTTTCACCCGTTTCCAAGCAATTTGTATCATACCCGGGCATTTACTTGCATATTTCCCATTCTTAATAATGGACGGTTTGGATTTCTTTACACGCGTGATTTGACAACTACGAATAAACTAACCCGGTCAGTTCAGATAAAACAAGTTGTAGTGACATCTTTAATTTTTCCACTAGCTAAGTTAAGGCGTATTCTTTTTATTTCTCTCCTTTTGCAGTGCGTTATTTGAACAACCGGCCAATGCCACTTGGGGAAAATGTTATGAGAACTTACCACACGCCATGGATGGCCAGGAAAGGTAACATCAATCACAGAATACATCCGGGTCTCAAAATAACCGT
>NC_090886.1:1966139-1983639 GCF_036669925.1 Montipora capricornis | reverse complement strand
AGTCCGTGTTCTTGGTGCTGACCGAAAGAAAAGCGGACTCTGGGGACGAGATTGTGTTGAACTTTGCTTTGAATGTGAAAGTGAAAGAAGCCTGGGAACGAAACTTAAAGCTCAGCAATTATGACGACAGTTGCCATAACAACTGGTAAATTGAAACATTTTTTTCGCGACTTTGTTCAGAGTTTACTGTGCAAAAGTTCAAAAATGTTTACTGCTTATGCGCAAGCTATTCCAGGTGGATTAGCTAACCATATGAATAGTCAAGTGTCGGGAGAAGTTGAAAATGGCGAAACTTTCGCCTCTCAGAGTTTTCTTTCTACCAGAGACTGGAATGCGGCAGGACCAACCACAAACCAGTTGGCCTCATATGCATCACGTGAGGATATTCAGCAGGTAGGAGTTGCCTTTTCAAAGACCACACACACATTTGTACAGAAGGCAGATCCCATGTTACGGTTGCTCATTTCTTGAAAATATTATTTATTTATGTTACTCGCTTACTCGCGCTATCCCTTAAGAAACATATTTGCTTGCAATTGCTAAAGTTAAGCGCCGTTTCTTGAAAAGTCAACTAGAAATTCTTGGCCGGGTTGAAGTAGTTTCCTCTCCCTACAGTTCGACGTGGTGCCCGAGTTTGTCTCATGATAGTTTTCAAAGTGATTTTTCCGGAGTGAATTTAATTTTTTTTTGGAGGTTTAAATGATAAGCGCATGCAAAAAAACTCCATCGTTTCTGTGACGCAACGTTCCAATCATTTGCTGAATAAACGGCAACCAGAGGATGAATACACAGATTTTGATGTTTTGAAATTTACTCATAGAAAAAAAAGCATCACCTAAAAACCTCGGGAAAAAACTTAAGTGCAATTTTTCTTTAGAACCTCAAACAGATAAAATCCATATATTTAACAACATTTATGAGCGCGCAATGGATGTGAGTTTTACTGTAACAAATCTCAAATCCAACAACTACAAATTCAGTATTGTTTTATTAAATTTTGAACGACTGGATGCTTGGAAATTTTATACAGCACCAAAGCTTAAAACGGGGATGTAGTAAGCTAATTATCAGAGCGCAAGATAGGGATATACCAGGTTAAGAATTAATCGGGTTATCCTTAAACACAGTACGCGCATGCTAAGGCTTCCGGCGAGCATCATGTGAGCTCTGGTTGATTTTTTTCCCTGTAGTTTCCTTTTGTCAATCATTATTAAGTTTGGATACTTTGTCCAGTATAGCCACGCACTAAGGCTCAGTTGGTTGAGCATCGGGTTGTCATACGAGAGGTCGCGGGTTCGAACCCCGGCCGGATCAATACTCGAGATTTTAGAATTGCAATTTTTATCTGCAAATGGTTAGACTTTCAAGTCTTCTCGGACAGGACTATAAAGCGTAAGCCCCGGCCGTCTCACCAACATCTCCTATGTTCATAAGTTCCCTGTGGGACGTTCAAGAACCACACCCTATTCGACGAAGTCTCCGGTATTGCGGCTGTCCTGTCCTCTCCTTAGAAGTGGCCGATGTCTCCAAAAAGGCTTGTGGTGTATGAGGCCACCTAAGCAGAAACAGCCATACAGTAAGTCAAAAAAGGGGCTTTGCCGAGTGCTGGAATATGTAGATGTAACTGTAAATGTAGATAGCTATAAATTCGAAAGCGTAAGCTAATAAATATCTTCTTTTTCTTAGAGAGAAAAAGAATTGCAACTTGAATTGGCATCCCTCAAGACCAAGTGTCAGGGTAAGTGAACAACGAAACAAATGATTGATATAAAAATAGAAAAAGAAATTGTGAGACAGAGAATGACTCGTTTGAAATTAACAAGTCAGAATAACCCTCGCCTACTACACCAGCCAAACTGTACCTTCCTCAAAGAAGAGATAATAATTGATGATAGAATATGACACGTGACAGAATAACATCCTTGTTTAACCTCCCACAATTCAATCGATTTCAGAAAAGGAAAGAGAAATCGTTCAGTTAAACGATAAGCTGTCAAGGATGAACAACTGTCACAAGAAAAAAGAAAATGAGTTTGAGCAAAAGATGGAGGAAACTGTAGGTCAGCTAACAAAGGTGAAAAACTCTGCTATTTTGGCCAACGAGAAATTCATGAAGAAGAATTTGGAATGTGAAGATTTGAAGACTAAACTTCAAACAGCTGAAGGTAGGTGTTCACGGACCCAGAACGGAAAGAGATCAAAGCGCTATGTTCAAAGGCTGACATCAAAAGATCCAAAGTCTTACATTTACATTTACCACATTACAAGTATTCCCTCTCTACGATGTACCTACCGATGGGAGGCGGCTGTATTCGTAGGCTCACAATACTCCACTCTTAAAACCATTAAGACTTGATGCTGTGGCTAGTGTGGCGGGCAAATTGTTCCACTTCTTTATAGTTCTAGGTAAAAAGCTATATTGAAAATGGGCCATTAAACTTAGTTCGCTGGTTACAATAATCCTGTCATACTGTTACTCAGTAAAACATCAAAATGAGACGGATAAAACAGCGGATAAAAGAATAACATACATTGCACTTAATATTCTCACTTGAATAACGGTCACTGAGCATTTTATTTAGCACACAACTCAGTGTCTAGCTTTGCTATAGATGTTTTTGTCTATTTTAATTCACTTCAGGACTAGCGAGTCATATTTCAGTGTCACTTTTGCTTTTCATTCTTCAGAGAGAGAAAGAGCATTGGAGAAGCAAAACTTTTGCTTGAAGGAAGAAATTAAAATATTGAAGGGGACATTTGCCAAAGCGAGTGAAGATGAAGTTAACGGTAAAGCCGATTGTTATGTTAGCGGTTTAGTGATGGCGCAATGGTGAGAGCACTCGCCTCCCAATGTCGCCCGGGTTCGATTCCCAGACTCGGCTTCGTATGTCTTTAAAATAAAGATTTGATTTGATTTGATTTGATTTGGGTTGAGTTTGTTGGTTTTCTACTCTGCATCCGGAGAGGTTTTCTCCGGGTACTCCGCTTTCCACTCTCCTCAAAAACCAACATTTGCTTTGATTGTTGATTTCAGTTTACCTTGTCCCCAATTAGTGCTCCAGAGCGAAAACGACAAGGCACTTAAACAAAGCTCCTTTCCTTTATTTTCGATTCAAATATAAATTCGTAACTGAGATATCTGCGTCAACTGGTGAATTACACAGCTTCATCGAGCTCTCTGGAGAGACCGACGAGCTCGTCTTTATGACACAGAAATGGTTGGAATCGAGAGATGCAGAGCGACACTCTTCGTGTTTTAATAACTAAGAGGAAATTTGTGCCTTCAGACTTTCAAGTATTCTCGGACAAGGACGATCAATGGGACGTTAACAAGCTGTTCGTTATAAGTGAGGGGAATGTACTACTCAGTTTTTTGAAATGACCTCTTTCCAGTGAAAAGGACTTCAGTGTTTTCATTCCACGATACGATACCGAATTTTATTTCGACCGTAATTTAGAGTGGGATACGCAATTTAAAACCTTTCACAGGTTTCTAACTTGTGGGCCTCTAGCTATACCACAGAGGACAGACCACAACACTGGGAACCCATTCCCTACAAGAATTCCAGGTCGAAACGTTAGCAGCCACTATATTAAAAACTTGAAGCTTAACCTTAGTAACTTACTCCTTTTCAGCTTCTCGTCGAAAGCTCTTTAACACCAAAGAGCCAAAAGACAAAAATAAAGAAGACATTGGTGCTCGTGTACAAAGCGACATTGCTCGTGATGGTCATGAAGCGGGATTTCCACAGTTCGAGGAGAAGTATCCATTGTTTAGAGGTACGACGCATTCTTGGTTTCTTTCTTTTCTTTATTTAATATTTCAGGGAAATTACTTCGCTTTTCGCTGTTCCAAAAATATGTTAAAAGAACAGTTTAGCTGAATAAACGAGTCCTAGTTTTAAAACTGGCCTTCGGTCCTATAAAAATTTCGCTAAACTGGGCTCTGTTCTCATTCTCATCCTTAGCTCATATTTTACCTTATCATTTCCGCTTTTCACCGAGCTTATGTTAAAATCTCTTTGAATTCACATCTTTTGTCCTGCACCGGGATCACTTTAGTTGATTTGCCATATTGACTCAAAATCTTCTTTTTAGCCGAAGCCTACTTCAGTGATCTGAAGCCCTCGGAATTTGACAAGATATCAGATATGGTTATTGCAAATGGTCCGTTTCGTGCAAACTCATTGCACATTGCAACTAGGAATGGCGAAATTGCTAAACGTAAGTAAACGACACGCCACACGCGAAATGCGCAATTTTCCCGCCCTTTGATCAAGTTGATATAATTGCTTTGAATTCTGATTGGTTCATCGCGTTCTTTGTGCCTGATATGATTGGTTTCACGGGAGCCAATCAAGCTCCTGTTTTTCCTGGTTAAGGAAAAACTGCAGCAAATTGCATGGAGCCATGCAGTAAGATATACAAATGAAAACAACATCCTGGCAATTTCTTGAAGCTTTAAAACTAGGATACAAAAGAAAAAGAGCAAGGAGTTTCTCTTACACCTTACAGCGATATTTGTTAAATAAAATTTCGGATTTTGAGCCTTGGAAGAATCTCTCTTTTTTTTTTTTTTAGAAAACAGTAGCTTCAGTCCTGGATTCATGAATCCAACTGACTGCACAAAAGATACTGTTACTGTCGAGGGAGCTTTGCACGATGAAAGAGATACAATAAAGATTGATGATCCTTGCTCTAATCATTTGAAATCAGGTATGCACTTTTAAACATTTTTTCGGAGGAGCAGATGTGGTAATACCCTTCGAGCAGAAGCCCTTTGATCTTCTGGGTAATAATCGCTCGTTTTGCTACCATCATCGTCGTTCTCCTTATCATCATTCTTCACTTTCATCATCAGTTGTTCATTTCCATTTTTTCTTTTATTTTTTTTTTCTGTTTAGCCCCGGCTTACTTAAACACAAGACCACTGCCAGCTGTCGGTCCAGTTAACTCTTACCACATCAGCCAGGCTGAAAAGGGTAAGAATTTATCCCAGTCAAAACAGTAAACATCGCACTAATTTACCTTGGCTGAGCTGCAGAATACCCGGCCACTTACATGACTTGAATGATGGAATGATGGAAAGCAACTTGTATCATATCCTTCCCACGGACCCATTACACCTTTCCAACATTCATGTATTTGCAAAAATTGAGGTGCTTGACTTTGTAGAGACCGCAGAGATCGGGACACATTGTCCATCCAGGGACCCGTTTCTGGAAAGTCCCGAAACTTTACGGGCCATTTTCGGGTGTCACAATTCCCTTTGTATCTCAAGAACGAAGAGGGTTTAAGTCGTCAAACTTTACGGTCATGTTTCCTTTTTTGTTACCTTGAAACACGTTAAAAGATCGGCTTTCAAAACAGGCGGTTGGCAGTTTCTCAAATGGCTTTTCGGGACTTTCGAGAAACGGGCCCCAGGATGTAAATAAACGGCCTAGCTCCGCCTTGGAGTTCTAGTAGCTCAATGAGTAAAGAATCCGACCGATGTTCGTCACGCAACGCTCCCCCATTGCGTGACATCCTGAACGAGACTAACCAGTGTTAGGGGGTCGTAGATTCGAATCCTGTTTAGGACTCTGATTTTTCACCCGTTTCCAAGCAATTTGTATCATACCCGGGCACTTACTTGCATATTTCCCATTCTTAATAATGGACGGTTTGGATTTCTTTACACGCGTGATTTGACAACTACGAAGAAAGTAACCCGGTCAGTTCAGATAAAACAAGTTGTAGTGACATCTTTAATTTTTCCACCAGCTAAGTTAAGGCGTATTCTTTTTATTTCTCTCCTTTTGCAGTGCGTTATTTGAACAACCGGCCAATGCCACTTGGGGAAAATGTTATGAGAACTTACCACACGCCATGGATGGCCAGGAAAGGTAACATCAATCACAGAATACATCCGGGTCTCAAAATAACTGTTTAAAACACGGTGAGAGGAAGGAAAGGCAGTTATGCGAGTAAAGAAAGCCACAAATTAAAGGAGCAGTCACAAACAATGAATGTTGAATGTTTAGCTCTTGATCTGTGAATGAAATAATTATGTCAACACACAAGTCTGCGCGATCCAATCTTGTTGTGTCCTTTGTCAAGAAGAGATTTCGAATCACGTGTTAACAACAACGAGCACCGGTGGTTCAGTTGGTTGAGCCATACAGGAGGTCGCAAATTCGAACACTCAAATGGTTAGACTTTCAACTGTTATCTCGAATAAGGACTATAAACCGCCTAACAAATGTCTGCTATGTTCATAAGTTCCTTGTGGGACGTTAAAGAACCCACGCACTATTCGAGAAGAGTAAGGGTGTTGTGGCTGTCCTGTTCTCTCCATCAGAAGTGGCCGGCTTGGCGGTGATGTCTCTAAAAAGGCTTATGGTGTATGAGGCCACCTAAGCAGAAACAGCCATAAATCGCCATAAATCAAAAAGGACTTTGCCGAGTGCAGGAATATGTAGATGTAACAACTGTAAATCATTTTGTTTTGTTTTTTTACAGAAGAGAACAACGGATTCTTCGCTCGAACAATCAATCAGTGGTTTGGATTTTAATAAGTAAGTCCAATAATATTCCGTCAACCAAGATAAGATTGTATTAATTTGTTTTGCTTTTTTGAAAAAAAGAATATTGTTTAACACCCATACCTACATTTTAAACCCCACACTCAAAGCGTGTAAGATGTGGGACTAAAAAAAGGTGAAATCTCTCTTTTAGCAAATTTGAATGTGAATTTTAAGAGGTAATATACTTTTGATAATACCTTTATAAGGATCTCAATGGGATAAAATAGAGCCATAGTTGTTGGCTCTGTCAGTATCATCGTCTGTGTTTTCAAAACAAGTCCATGCAAGATTCACTTTAAGGCGCTGTTACACCGTGCATTTTTTCGTGCAACTTGTCTCGCAACGCCATTTCTACAAACGTTCTCGCATTATGAAAAAGGTTGTTTTACGGTTGTTACACTGAGAAACATGCAACTTGTCTCGTTTCGATGATCACATGAGGTTAAGGTAATATTTTTATTGGCTGTTGCCGCAAACCGTTGCGACACGAGTTGCAAGGCAGGTGTTGCACTGCACAATGCTTAAAAAATTCTTTGAACTCAATTCTACTTTCTGCAACGGTTTCTGTAACTGCTCTCGCAGCGGTTTTGGCCGTTGCAAGGTATGTTACATCGGGCAATGATTCGTGCAACTAGCTTGTCTCGCAATGGTGTTGCGTGACCACCCTGGGTGCCAGAGACTTTTCTCGCGCGGTTTCCGGTTTCAGTCAAGTCTTTCCGCTCGTGGCTTTGGCCTACGGCCGAAGCTGTGTCTGCCTTTGGCCGACACCGAAAATTCCCGCCGCACGCGAGAAAAACCTCTGGTGCCCAGGGTATTGCGAGACAAGTTGCACGAAAAATTGCACAGTGTAACAGTGCCTTAATGGAGGTTTCCAATTGAGTCTAAACAGTGATTATCAAATCAGATACCCTGCGAGCAGTTAGTTTCCTACGCTTTGTTACCTACGCTTCCCGAGAGAGAAACCACTGCGAGTAACCGTTTGATTTGCCATCGAGCATGTGCAAAGTACGTCACACCCCACGTGATGCATTTGACATCACCTCTTATTTCGCTAGAAAAATATGAAATCACTACACAGTAGGCTCTCCCAAACGCAGCAGTTACGTAGCTGAACGCACGCGCAAGCTCCAAAATAAGTTTACTAACTCGTTTTACCGGTTCAAATTTAAGTTATTTGTCCTTGCCGCTGGACGGCGGCTCACTCAAGGAAACTAACGGTTCATCGCAATGATTTCTCTCTCATGAAGCGTAGGAGAAACCAACTCCTCGCAGGGTAACAATTAGACATACTTTGACGCTATTTTCATTTGGTCAAGTTGGCAGGAAAATAATGTAAAGTTATCTGTTTCTCTCATATTGCAGGGCTGCACACTTAAAAACACCTGGGACAAATTTTAATTTCTTATTAACGTTTGTGCATAAATGATAAATGTAACAGAAAAACGTTTTTTTTTAACTTTTCAGTGTAAAATAAAAAGTTTTTATTGTAAACCTTTTGTTGTTGTGCTTATTTTTACATTTGCGTAATTCTACCAAAGAATGTGTTATATTGCCTTCCAACACAATATATGCATATTTTGATGGTTCCCTGATGATATTTTAGGGAGAGGGGTTGGCACTATGATAAGAGCACTCCCCTACCCCCCTATGTGTCATAGGATCAATTATAAGACTTGCCTTTGTATGATATGTGGGTTGAGTTTGTTGGCTCTCTACTCTGCCGTGAGAAGTAGTTTCTGTAGGTACTATGGTTTTCCAATCTCATCAAAAACCAACATTTTTCTGCCTTCATTTGATTTGATTTATAGGTTTTCCCAATTAGCAGAAGACATGTACTCAGTTAGAGCAGTTTTCAATTGAGTGTCGTAAAACAAATACCAAATAATTACTTTGACCAATCACAGCAGGTGCAAACAGAGCATTGAACCAATCCAAATTCGTAGCAATTCCATGCAACTCGCTCAAAGTGCGGGAAAAATCATGCATGCAAGTCACGATTGGTTTTGGTTTTTCTTCTTATTGGTGGATAAACATTTGTAAACCATTCACTAAGCGTAGCAATTGCAATCGCCTGATTACTTTCGACAGTCATGAAAACTGCTCTATGAAAGCTTGACTGATGGTGATTACATATAACGGTTTGAACACTTCACCAAATAAACACACAATGCAGATTGATGGCCTAATAAATTAACTGAAAATTTAAATTTCACCTGCTCTGGTGGGTTCTTGTTTTCAAAATCCTTTCCTTGACAAAGTATTTGAAGCAGTCATAGAAGTAACCTCTACACTTTGACTCCCAAGCCGGCCTGAACTGGGCATACTTAGTAAGTACTTTACTCTAGTGCCAGACTTTTGAACCTTGGGAGTCAATGGGTTAATTCTGCCATCCTCCACTATATTTTCAAATCAAAATTGGCCATTTAAAAATTTCTTTACAAGCAAGTTAAACTCGTCAGCAAAGCGAAGATGGAGATTATGTTTTCCTTGTGGCATGATGTGAAGCTTGGATCCTGGTATGTTATTATGTAGGTATTCAGGATGAAACTGTGGGACCAGAGGGTCCTTCTGACCATGGACCACCAGGGTGGGGCAAGTGATACTCTTGACTGCTTTTGTGCAAATGTCTCCTCCCCTGTCAGTATAGTATTTGCTGATACCAGCTATCCACCCACTTTGTATTTCTTGGAGACCTTCCTTGCCATACAATGCTATTATAAAACAAAAATGTTAAAGAGCTAATGGATTAATATGTTTGCCAAGTAGGCTTGATGAAACAACCTCACAACGTCTTGGGGGGAGGGGGGGATATACTCCCGACAATTTAGGATAGGTGTGTGCCACCAAGTTTCTCAAACTCTGACCCTGTTAAGGGTAAAAAATCGAGATTGAAAAATTATTGAAGACCTTCATTTACTAAAACTAATCCTAACAACCCTTATGAATTATATACATGTCCTAAACAAAACACTGCGTTTCTGATTGGTCAACGTTGAATGCATTACAGTAAGAGGTTATAGAGTGCAAAACAGAAGTTGCTATGGAAACAAAGCAATGGAGTGATTTTGTTGAGCATATAATAAATAAACAATTTTATGAACTTGCTCCTGCATTTCGTGAAATCTGACACAAGTGATGTTTTTAAAGTTCTCAAATTGCACTTGCCTACGGCTTGTGCAATTACATCACTCCCGTCCAAAAATCACGAAATGCACAAGCAAGTTCACATGATTTCCTATACTTAAAGCACTTCTTCTCTGACAGGACTGACAGGAAATTCGTCTTTTTAAATCACTGATTTGAATTAGGACATATTGCAAATATAGCTGGACAACTTAGAAAAACCAATTTAACCTACCAAGCTGAGACTCCTTGAGGACAAATTTGAATTTTCAAAAGAATTCCCAAAAGTATCCCAAATAATGAATTTAAAAGTATCCCAAATAATGAATTTTGGAACTGTGCAAGAATAGAAAAATATTTTTATTCCCTATTGTAATTTATTTTTCTAATTATGTTAATCCATTTTAATTCATTTTGTTTTACTCTCACCAATAATGGTGAGGTCATGTGACATAATAAATAATATTAAAAATTACTTCAATGTACAGTGCAACCGTTTTAGATGTTTACATCACATCCACCACCACCACCCCTGGAGTAGAGTCTCCCCATATTATTTTTTTTAGTACCCCTCCCCTCCCCCCCCCCCCTTCCAGGGACCACCACACTTTTCCCAATGGTCAGAATCAGTGATGGTGGATTGCAAACTTCAAACCAGTACTTGATATTGAAGACAGGTATTGTATCATGGCAAAACTGACTTCAGAATCAAAATGTAGGGTATATGGTGTCTCTATTTAGAGCAGATTCCTTTGTAACAAGATTCTATTTGATAAACTCTTCAAGCCATCTATCTTACCTTCTAATGGTTCTCTCATTTTGGGGTTCCATTTTGATGTGTCTCTTATTTTCTCATAAAGCTCTATGTCCTGCTCTGTAACAGTGGCATTAGCTCCCCACACCACCATACTATCAATGCAATGAGGATATTTGGATGTCAGTATCAAAGATGTTATCCCACCATCACTCCATCCCAGGAGGGAATATTTAGAAAGGCCTGCACAAAATAATGATGAGAAGGAAATTTAAATGATGAGAAGGAAATTTGTCACCAAAGCTCATGGAAAGTCACTTTCCACTTGGTGCTTTTGTGATACACATGCACTAATAGTGAAACTACTCTACTCTACTGGGCAGTCTTTCTTTTCAAACTGAAAGGCAAGCATTTCACTGAATTAGGGTCCACCACAAATACACCATGATTCTTCAAGGTCCAAAGATGCTGATTTACAACTCTATTTATCCACTGGTCTTTCCTTTCTCTGAGTGGATACTTTTTAATACGAACACCTTCTTGACGATGTCTTTTCACATTGCTAACGTGTTTGACCCACATTTCTATATGTACTTCACAAGTAGAGGGAACGTTTTGCTTTGCCAGCAGGTGTATGTCTTCAGAAGTTAGCTCTTCAAAAGATCCGTACCTTCTTTGAATTGTGCTTCTCTTGTGCCCCTCTTGTGCCCGTGGTGTTCAATGTCAAATTTTGTCTAATTCACCACCCCCACAGGACAAATTCCTGTTCAAAAGTGATTTCATTTCCGTATTTCCCCTCACACTTTCCTGGGAGGCGCCGTGGCCTCATAGTTAGAGCGCTTGACTCCGGATCGAGTGGTCCGGGTTCGGGTCCTGGCCGGGGACATTGTGTTGTGTTCTTGGGCAAGACACTTTACTCTCACGGTGCCTCTCTCCAACCAGGTGTATAAATGGGTACCGGGGAAATGCTTGGGGTAACCCTGTGATGGACTAGCATCCCATCCAGGGGGGAGTATAAATACTCCTAGTTGCTTCCTGCTACGGAAACCGGAGATAAGCGCCGGCCTGATGGGCCTTCTGGCTCATCAGCAGAGACTTTTCCAGGACCGGGGGGGTGGGTGGGGATTTCCATTGACTGGTCCAAAATCACAATGTGTAAAACAAGCATGTTAAATAGCTAGATCTCTCTCTAATAAAGGTATAAAAACATGATAAAATCTAAGTTCTTGTAACAGGAATCAGCCTAGTGACCTTGGAATTATCAATTAGCATTAACTTCTGGGGGTCATTTTGTGCCCCACCCCAGCCTCCTCAAGGGATAGCTGCTTTTAATTTTTAGATTTCTGCACAGGGAATGGATTTTTTCCCCCTAAGAAACCAACTTAATGAGAAACATTTGAAAACATTTTTCAATGGTGCCAACAAAATATCAAACTTTCAGGTTTCACGAGTAAGGGGAGTGGATTGGGTCGGATAGGAATGCCCAGCTTACCAAGAGCATTCATTAATCCAGCCGCATCATCAGCATCTCTTTCGAAAAAGCCGGTTGGGAAATCACGTTTAGGAGGAATTGATTTTCCGTATCCACGAGGATCGAAGGCAACAACTGTAAATTCAGCACTGAGCCCATTCAGTTGTGGCGCGAAGTCACTTTGTGTTGACCCAAGAGCACCTGACATACACAACACAACTCTGCTCCCTTGCCCGGCAACTTCGTGGTGAATTTTTACTCCATTTACTTCTATTTTGGAGGAAAGTGCTCTAATACCACGTCTTGTCTGGAGACAAGGATATTTTGTTGTCTTCGAGAGGACTTCGGCCAAGCGAGACAAAATAGCCGCCATATTTGAACTAGGTCCCAATCTTTCTTGACGTAGTTCATATTATGGGCTAGGAGGGCGTGGAAAGACGCCATCTTTTCCCTGCCAGGAGGATCAACAATAAGGAAGAGGGAAACTAGCTGAGTTTTGGGTTCACAAACGGCGGTCTGGTTTCTCAGGTTTACGCTCTCTTGGCCTTAAAGGGCAAAAGAGGGGGTCATTCTTCGTTTTGTGCGAGTTTGGGAACGCTTATTCGTTGACAAGTTTTGATTGTAGGTTTCCCTTTCCGGTTGGAGAAAGGTAAGTCAATCCGCACATCGTGTCTTTCCTGAAGCTTAGAAACAGCAATGGTAATTGTCATGTTTTTCTGTTTTGCTTGTGTTCTGTCCATCTGAATCGTGATCGCTTCTTTGTCTGCGATTAATTCAAGCTCACTGGCATTTTCTCTATCCTTGAAAGCTTCAGCAGGCGAGACAAACCGAACGTAATCAACTTCATTCGGTTTCATGCATGTCTGTTTCGCTGAACTTATTGTAAACGAACGTTTTCCAGTTTGTTTTCTCATTTGCCCTAGCAATAGGGCTTTTATGTCAAGAATAAATCGGATTATGCAAGGAAAAAAAATTACTTAGACCTAACAAACAAGGAAGTCGCTGTCAAACCAAGCTGAATTGTAAACTTGATCAAATGTCGTACAACACGTAGTACACATATATTCGATCGACGTTTCGAGTCACTCACATGTTCTATTTGCTACTATTCTGTTCTTCTTGATAATTTTTTTTGTATAAAGTAATAGTATGGCCCATTTTGCTTCGGATCGCGCATTTCGCGACTTTTTACCAATAGGGATTCAGAATCCAAAATAAGTAAGTTGTAGAATGCGATTCCTTGATTAATGGAGCTTCAGATTTTAATATTTTCCAGCACGTTTCATGATCAGCTTGCGCTGTATCTTGAGGAGTATTATCGTATTTGGATTTTTTGTGTAGATACTTTGATGAAATTTTCAATAGAGGTTGGGCCCTCCATTTATTATTAATTTTAGGGCATGCTGCTACCTGTGCAACCATTCAATTCCCAGTGTTTGTCTTGACAACGGGCCGGTTGCATTCTTTTCTGTGTTAAGAAGTAAACAATTATTACGTACTTGTAAGTCAAGCCCAATATCTTGTTCACTCCAATTACTGGAAACTGGTATAAACCTTTTTATCTTTGAAGTTTAACAAAGAAAAGGAAACGAACTTAATGTAAGTGTCTAGTCTTCTAGCGCTGGGGCACAAATTGGGCACACTGTAAAATAAAATCAACAAATTATTAAAGGAGATGACAAACAAGGGATGTTTGGTACTGTAAGTGCAGAAACCTTTACTTGCACCAATTTCTTGGTTTGGATGCTATAATTTGGATTTGAGAGCAGGGTTGCAGTATTGGTGATCTAACACTCCAAACAATTTGATTTTTTTCCCTGGCTTTTCCAAAACCAAATTTGAGTTAACTTGACTTTTACTTTCCAATCAATGATTCAGTAATAAATTCTTGGGGAAACATTTAAATTAGGCAATTAATTATTACTGTTGTGGTCATCACTGTGAAAATTTATGATGTGGGACTTCTAGTACCTAATGGGGAGCTTAAGAAACGATGATAGTGACGGCAACAACACCACCACAAAACAATGATACATTGGTTAAAAGAGGAAAAATAATTGTGCTGCACATGCCAGGGGTGGATCTAGGGGGAGGGTGCAAGGGGTGCAACCCCCCCCCCCCCCCACCCACCTGAGATGACCTGCAGCTTTCTATTACGACTGGTATTCTGCAAAAAAAATGTCACCAATCAGCTATGCCATTCTTTAGTGCTGCACCCCTTCCTAAGAAAAATCTTGGATCCACCCCGGCATGCCCTATACATTTTAGTATACAGCTATTTTGAGAAAGTTTGTCAAGAATAAAGTGCACGCGACAATCCCGAAAGGTAATATGGGATATGATCAATACAGTGTTTCTAACGACTGTAGCTGTCGAACCTACTTTTGTTACTTTCCTTCAGCACTCGCAAACATATATCAGTGGCCTCCCGTACGATTCTTTTAAATTTCTTTGAAAAACAGTGCACTTAAAATCACCCACAATACCTTTCAGGATTGTCGCATGCACTTTTTCCGACAACCTTTCTCAAAATAGCTGTATCTTTTTGTGGTATATGTACTCGGCATGACGACAATGGTGAAAATCACCAAATTTGAGGTTTTGATGACATGAACATGCAACAGAGAATCTTTCATTCTTTATTTCCACTCTGAAACCGCTTGTTCAAATTTATTTTTAGGATACTTTGGCCACATTGTAGGATGTAAACAAGATGGAATAATCCCAAGAGACTTATGATAAAACAAAGTTATATTTCAATGTGATGTTTTCGTCGCGGTCACTGTCTGGGATTTTAAGGTTCCTAATTGTGTTGTCTTTCAATGATTTTAGTTCATGACGGCCATTCTGTTATGGGGAATCTCCTGAAACTGCTAACGAGGGAAGAACAAGATGCCTGTGGGAGTAAAATTGATATATTCTTAGATTTTGAAAGTGAGTATTAATCTGAGATGATTCTCTGTTTCCTAGTTTGTTGCAATGACAATGTTACCACTGCTAACCCTTTGTCTCCTTAGAGTTATACTTGTAGATTAGGTTAAGGGATGAATGGCTTAACTCATTGTTGGAAACTGTTAGTACAGACAGAAATGTTTTGCTATGTAGAATTAAAACCTTTCTTTCAAGGGATGATTCCTTTTAGCCTATCCTTGAAAATGTTTGGTCGTCGTCTTCTTCTTCTTCTTCTTGTTATTGTTATTGTTATTGTTATTATTATTACTGAGTACATTTAGTGTGCTTGGGAAATATGCAAAACTAACTTAGAAGCATCCGTCAGATGTTCCTCAATGTTAATTTGCATAATTTTCAAACCTTATGATTTTGTATACACAATTTAATTCTCTGTTAGATGCAACTCCTACAGAATCAGAGCAAGAGGTTTATAATGTTGTCTGCAGTGTATTAGATGAAGCACCTAGAATTCTTCAGGAGTTACAAAGTTATCAAGGAGCGAATGAGGAAATAAGACAGGTAATAACTATGGGTCAATAAAATGGTATGTGCTGGCACAAAGAAAATGATATCCAGTTGAACAAAGAAAATTAATGTTTTTGCACCCATTTTTTGAGGAGAGGCCCCTTTGGTACAGACTTTTTTTAAACTGCCTTATTAAGGAAATGCTATTTCAATTTGTGGTTGAAGAACAAAGCTAGCGGGTCTTGATTCAAATTGACAAAACCAAGGTGGCTTAGCTTACGGGTTAGTTGCAATGGTCAGGTCAAGTAGAAAAGCATGAGAATCCATATTGTAGAATGCACTCAGATAAATTTGCCCATGTGGTATATTGTCTTCTAAATTGACCACTCTTCATGGGTGCTTTAGATTTTTGGCAAAACTAATTTTATTATTATTATTATTGGAGCAAATACAACAATTACACCCCCCCCCCCCCAAGCCTAATCCCTAACCCTAACCCTAACCCAAGGCAACTTCAGCTAGTGATACATATAGCATCATATTGCAATAGCGAGACCTAATTACCAGGATTTTATGAGGACAGTGGTAGTTCATGGCTTACATGTACTTAGTTAATATTTTTTTCTTTGTTCCTGGCTTTGCTAATTGCAGGCAATTTCAAATGCCCTGAATGAAGAACTTCAGGAACTTGCATGGAAAGCTGTTGTACCACTGGTTGGGAAACTTAAGATGTTTTATGAATACGCTTTAGAACTTGGTGAGTGTTAAAATAGAATTTCAATGACTGGTCCAGGATTTCCCACACACACACAAAGTCCTTCAGGGAATCATGTATGTTTTTTTCTGGAGATCATTGAAAACTGCGGCAGGGCATTTTGAATTTGGATGCTAGATGATGTTGATCACCAAATGTAGGTGTCATTCAAATTGTTCGTCATAAACATTAGAATTGAAAGTGCAGTTTCACTATGGATATGTTGTTGTTCAAAAATTTTGAAAGCAGTTCAAGTTTGATTTTCCTTTGTTTCAGATTATGAAAGTTGAACTGATGTGTAAAATTTTAGACTTACCATAAGTGGTCATGCACACAGCTAACATTGTTAAGAAAGACTGGAAAATGACTTCAACTTTATTTTATATTCCTAATGTCAAGTAAAATGTGGAAGCAAATTTTTTCTACTTTAAACTTTTTCTGTGTTTACATAGCCTCATCTAAACACAATGGGGGGAATTCAAGACAGTTATGCAAACCCAGACGTGTTTGAGGGATTGCATAATTATCGAGAATTCTCCCAACTTGCTGAGTGTTTAGATGAAGTTATGTAAACATGGGGAAAAGTCCTCTATTGCTTTTATAGAATCTCTCAAAAATAATTCGACAAATAAAGGAAAATGCTGGGTTTTTAACTTCTTGATTGTAACAGATTTTCTCAATACATGCTCAGATTTCCTACAAATTTGTGTGATGTCACAGCCATGTTTACATACTCTCATCTAAACACAGCTATTGACCAATGAGAGTGCATGTACTTAAATTTTTTTATGAAGATTAATTTAAAAGGGCGTGACAAACATTTTTGGCATTGCTGTTCAACCAAATCAAACAGATGGTGGAGCAAATTAATGTCCAGGCCTTTTGTAACACTGATGCATCAATGAACAGTAATTTTCTTTCCATGATTCTAATATTAATAAGATACAGCTGCAATATTTTAGTACAGTTTAACATTCTACAGCAACAGTCTCTTGGTAAAGGTACATGTATTTGATCCTTTTAAGACGGTAATAATAAAATGTATGACGTGTGTATGTATATGTGATCATTGTATGGGATAATAGATTCAATTTTGTGTAGCTGGACTGTTAATAAAACTAATTCAGCAATGTGATCAGGTTTACTATGCTTGCACAGGACTTAATGTGGTCGTGTGCAATGTATGTGCGGTCATTGTTATCCTTTTGTTATTTGTAGTTTAAATATTGTGAGTAAAAGACACTCCATGAGTGCAGAAGACTTAATCAGCCAAGAACAAAACTCGGAAAACAATATCCGATTTGAAGATTTTATAATTAGTGCCATGCATTGTTTTTGTCCATAGACTTGGCATTGGTTCCAGAATTAAGTCAAGCAAATAAAGTGTTTTTTCTTAGTCTTGAGGAATATTATTT
>NC_090886.1:1883639-1961139 GCF_036669925.1 Montipora capricornis | reverse complement strand
ATGAATCCATAGAATATTAAAATATGAAAATGAAATGGTTAGAAATATGTTAGCATTGATCTACCTGTTTTAACAATAAATAAATAAACTAGTTCAACATGCTGACAGTGAACAATCTGTTACTGTCCAAGGTGATAACTTGAGAGTTTTGAAATGTTTGATTGTTGTTGTATTTATGAGACAGTATTTTGACTGATAAATGCACTGTCATCTTTAAGGGAGTTCCCTACAAGAGTTGCAAACCAAGAAACATATCTCTTTTGTCTTCGTGTCATGGTTAGTGCCACTTCATTGTCTATATGCTGTAGATTTTTTTTTTCACAACCTTTATCAGTAATCTCTTAAAGTTTTACACACCCACCAGGCTCAAGCCAAGGTTTTTATTACATGCTCATTTGGTACTTGAAGTATACATGTACATTTCATAACAAAAATCCAAGGAAGGTTTGACACTAAATTTATTAGATTTGTCATAAAGAGGAATGTTTAAAACTGACCGATATTTTGATGAAAATGTCACAATTTACAGTAAAATGATGACTTGTACAACATTCATAGTGATGTGAATGATCCTCAATAATATTATTATAGAGCTATAATAGAAACATACACAGCATAGACCAAGTTTCAATCGAGTGTCGTAAAACCAAAACCAAAGTATTATTACTTTGCCCAATCAAAAAGAACAGAGACAATCCAGTAAAGCAATCAAAACTTGAAGTAATTACACGTAGCCGACACAAAGCACGGGGAAATGTGCATGTGCGAGAACTTTGAACCAATCACTGAGTGAAGTAATGCAAAACCAAAGTAATTTGCTAATTATTACTTTGGACACTCAATAATTGAGTGTCGAAAGTAACCGCTCTAGCAATTAAACTCTTATTACTGCAGGCCAAAGAGTGTATTATCAGGAATGTCACTGTGATTGGGTGCCCGAGAAAATGCTGTGCTCCAAGGAAGATCCTTTGTTGACAATACTAGCTTTGCCAAAGATTTTCAACTTTATCAAAGTCCACATTTTGACTTCCCAGATGGTTTTTTTGCCACTTTTTGTCTAAACCCGAATCCAAGGGATTAATGAAATGCCCGGCATTTAGAAAGCATCTTGAAAGAATAACGATCACATTTTATTGCTCGGTTGAGTATTCGTAGATTCAGAAATATTCAGTTCATTTGTTTTTTTTTTTTAATGCTCTTTTCCGCAGGTTGGCCTAATAATACTTTATGATCATGTTCATCCAGTAGGAGCATTTGTGAAAAACTCAACTATAGATGTAAGTTCTGAAACAATGTGCAAGACACGAAAATTTGGTTTTATGGAAAGTGTCAATAGAGATAAAATTACCACTGCAAAAAGATTGAATGGCTGATGTTTCAAGTGTTAGCCCATTGTCAGAACACATCGATGAAGTACTGAATTTCAAAACGACAGCCATTTAATCTTTTCATGGTGGTCATTTCATCTTTATCAACTTTGATTGATGAACCAAATTTTTGAGTTTTACTCCAATGATGCAAAATCAGAGTTTTTTTGGAAATGTACCCCTTCAAAATACAAGATAGTGTGAAAGATTCATCAGCCCTTTCGCAGGAACACATGAGCCCAACAAGTTTACCTGCTCCCAACTGTGTGGCTTCATAGCTCAGTTGGTAGAGGAGGAGGCTACTACAGCTGCAGGGTTTTCTTTAAGGTTTTAAGTAGCCGGAGCTTTTTGCAAAGTAGACGGTTGTGGGTCTCCGGACCCACACGATGGGCTTTAGCCCATCGCTTCTAGGGGGGTCCGGGGGCATGCACCCCCGGAAAATTTTTGAAAACTGAATGCCGGAAAATGCATTTCCTGGCATTTTGGGCCATGAAACTCAAAACATTAGAGGGATGAATCAAGCTGCAATTATACTATGAAAACCATGTTACTCAAAGAAAGACGAAGCGACATTTCAATAATACAACCCTATAAACAAAAAGTTGAGTGATATTTTTTGTATCTTTTTGGTGGTTTTGCTGGAGCTAACGAGCCTGGCAAATATTGCCACTTGACAACTTGTAAACATGGCACATACTCTGAAGGACTAGACCAGCAAAGGCTTCTGATTGGTTGTTAAATTAAGAAGCTGATTGGAGGATACTAATTGGCCAATGGCGTAAAGGATGTTTCGATCCTGTTTAGGTGTGAAGATGACACATTCGTTCCATTGTGTAATTAGCGGGAAAATATGCTTGCGGAACTTGGTTGTAGTAATTTCGAAAATTGAAAATCACTCGAGCGGTTTAAGAGTGATGTAAATTTTTTTCCGAAGAGTTTAGGAGTTCCGTAAAGCAGTGAGAGTTGATCAAGAGTGACGTTGGATAAAGATCCGTTGTCATGTTGAAGCGTACAGATGCCCTCGAGAGGACGAGCACTTACGCGGGCAAGTAGGATTTAACTCCGAGGAGCGTTATGTTCAAGTGTTTAAATAAAGTCTACGAGTCCTCAGCTTCTACTACGTTCGCTATAAATGATCAACTGAAAGGTTCGAAGTGAAAACGAAGGAGCGGTTAGTGAATGATCAGGGGCTAGTTTTGTTCCTCGGTTGAGTTGTGGTAAGAGATGCGTGAACGTAGGCTGAGCGTGTTGCTAGCAGAACATCATATGTAAATTTCCTTCTGGATTGAGAACAAACCTTTTGAAAGTGTTTCTTTACCAGTTTTTTTTATGATTGCGGCGTGATTAAAGGAAGTTTTGCGCGGACTAAAACGTCCTTGAGTGATTTTACCTTCCGGTAAGATACAGTCGGTGGCTGTTTAAAGATATCGAAATCCGATATGGCCGACAACAAATCATATTGTTCCTACTTTCCCGCCATCGCAGCAAGATTTTTTCAAAACGAAAGTCTCAAGCATAACGTTTTTAAACTGCCCTTGAGTCAGAAGTCTTTTATGTGTTTTCAGAAAAGATAGGCACTGCAAATTTCTATTTGTATTGAGCCCAAGTAGGTTAGACCTCATAAACATCATCTCCTCTACATGTCTTGACGCTTCAAACAATGAAAGTAGCCGGCGAAACCTGACAGAGAAGCCGGCGAACTTCGCCGGCTGCCGGCTCTTATATACAACCCTGCAGCTGCGTAAACCATGCTGAGAAACATGGCCTAATTTAATTTTGTAAACCTGGGAATCTTCATCCCAGATTTAGCTTACGTTGAAGTTGGTAACAGGGATTCCCTGCAGTACATTTTACCAACAACTATTTTTTTAACAGTTTTGCTTACCCTACTCTTTCTTCCCCCACCCCTCCCCCCTCCTTCCTCCCGAGGACCCTCTCAGTGGAATGGAGCTATGTGCTATGTGCCTCTTTGAAGCTCTTGTGTATAGGATTGGCAAATGTAACATTTCCTCAGTCAATTTTGGTTTCACATAGCGGTGATCACAAACGGGTCTTTGATCAGTTATCTGCCATGCAGTCACTGTGAGGGTTTTGAACCCTTGTTGCTGGTATGGATTTGCTTTACTTAATGACTCTGAGCATGGCTGAAAAGGATCCTACTCAATCAGATTCTGCTGGAGAATTCCACAAAGATTATAAAATGGACTCCTCTAGCCTGTACGGTTTTTCTGGGCAGCCAGTACTCTGTTTAATTTTAATTAAATTTTCCTACTTTGTTTCTTAATATTTATGTAATACGAGTATGAATGAAAGTTTCTGTTGTTTTTGATGTTGATGATGACTTCAGTTTTTGATCTTTCAGATAAAAGCATCCATAAAAGTGTTAAGAGATCAACCTCAGGGTTCAGTAGATGGACTTCTTAATGCATTAAGGTAATCTCTTTAAAAAAATCCTAGCTGTTACAACCAAAGTGAAAAAGATTCAGGCAGTTGTTTTTGGTTTTACTGTAAGTAATATCTTGTTTTATTAAATTTTCAACCTCGGTTAATGCATTTCTCATGCTCTGATTGGTTCAGTCAATTTCGTTTATCAGCTCATATACCTTAGTTTGACCTCATATGGCAATCAATAGCACTAAGCATTGCTAAGCTAATTTTTTTTTTTCGCTGCAAAGCAAAATTTCTCACTGAGTAAAGCAAAAAACACCTTTTTGTGGAAAGTTTGGATCAATTCCAACGTTTAGAAGTATGTGAAAGGCAAAAGATGTTTTTTTGTGACGAGCCTGCGTCTTTCTGACCCCAAGGTATTACACAACATCGCGTCTTCATCAAGTTTTCTCCGATTTCGCTTGTATTTCGTACTTCCAAACTTTTGGAGTTTAAGGAATTTAATAAAATTATTCCATTAGCGCATGTTGAATATGAGACTGGTTATAGCCAACTTGGCGCTGCGTTCTTCGTTGGCTATTTACCATCTCATATCCAACGCTCTCTCATGGAATAATTTTTAAGTATTATCACCAATAAATTGGCTAAGGTTTAGTCCTGAATGGGGGCAACCACCCCCTCCCTTATTACAGAAAAGTGCTCCAAACCATGTTCTAAAAGGAAAGTGAATTTTCTCTCCTTACAGGTACAGCACAAAACACTTAAACGATGAAACAACACCAAAGAATATCAAAGGTCTTCTTGTGTAAGACATCTTTGGTTTTTACAATGGCCTGCACTTCACTGATCAACCCTGCTGGAAAAAAAAAACTTCAATAAATTTATTCTCACAGGAATGGTAGATTGGGGGTAGCACTCAGAAATGGCAGTGAATTTTGTTCATTGAGTTACAGTGAAAACTAGTTCTGCGTATTTCTTTCTAGTAACTTCCTGGAATACTTCGAGTCGTAGATACGATTTTTGAAGCAAAAAAATCTGTATAAACTTTATGGCAAAGCTGTTTAAACTGTGAAGTTCGAATCAGCTGTTTCATTTACGACTGCTGTTAATAACTGAAGCCCACGAAAATTATAATTATTGTCCAATATCCCACCTTGCGATGGGATGATTTCAATGCACTTTTATAGCTTCTGATTGTAATATTATTGATCATCTGTGGCCACAGTAGTGATTGGTTGCAGGGAAAAAACGTTACTTTGCATTTTGAACTTTAGGGTCCACGTGTTTATAAAAGAAACAATAGTCATTTACATTAATATTATTGTGACAGACTAGTAAAATGAAAATGGGGTATTGTTGTCATTGTGCTAAATAAAGGAATTTTAACAAAAAGGAAACAAAATGTTGTACCCAATTCAAATCTCTCAGGGTTGAGATTTAATTCTTTGTGTATTTCATTTGCATGATAATGTAGCATTCACATTTAAATGATATGGAAATACTTGGAGCAAAACGTTTTATTCCCAAAGGATTTGAATTGGGTACAACATGAGTTAGCCGAATTGGTCTATGATGCAATACTTAACACAGCAAATCTTCTTTCGTTGATTTGAAGTTGTTTGTGCAAGTAACAGGTCATATGTGTCTTTTGTTAATTCTGGTATTTGCACTTCGGTGTAGTTTTTAATTGTCTTGCATTTGGTATTTTTCAGCATTATTGTGATTCTCTTCCCTTTTTAGAAAAATTCTAGCAGTAAGTCTGATGAAGATTCCAACGGCTTTATGCTTTCAAATATTGCCGTTTTGGCCATTTATTATTATTTTTTTGATAAATCACCTTTTCTCTGTGGAATCTCTGTGGATAAGAAAAGTAATGTGGATTTGATTTTGTTCCATAGGACAGTTTGTTTATAATTTTTGCCTCATCAGTATGTGCCCATAATTATTGTCAACTGGCCAGTTGATCACCCCTGAATAGAAGACTGTATATTTATTCATCTACAAATATTTCAGCTACCCTGCGAACAGAGACTTTCTTATACCTTCTCCTGGAGCGAGAGAAGGCTTAAGGAAGGCTATGTTTTGCTGATTTTCCACACCTTGTCTTGAAATAGTACTGATAACTAAGTTTCACGTGTATTTTTACTTTTGAATAAACTGTGTGTCAGGAATTCTTTCCCGTAAGCTAGAAACTGATGTGGGACACGAAGTGGGCCTTGTTCTCCAATCTTAAGAAAAAAGAACAATTCCAATGGCACCCAGAGTAACACACAACTCTTTCTATAGGGAAAACGAAATTATGTAAACAACGAGGTTCCAATGGCGTGCTTTTCCAGTGAGCCAGTTACTTATTGTCTAATTGTGACTCAAAGGTGACTGGAGCAGGGTAACGCCATAACGTCTTGTTGTCATGGAGATCAGTGTGATAAACTTCACCTACGCTGTCCTTTTAATCGACAGCAATGTGGAAAACTACTGAAGACGTAATATAAGTCAGTTCTTAAGATTTATCTCTGACCCATCCAACAAAATGGTCAAATTTTAAACCTCATTTATGATGAACGCGATTTGTCCTTAGTCAGCTTGAATGAGATCAAGACTGGGTATAAGTTATACGAGGCATTTCGAATTTTACTTCTTTAGTTTTTGTACAGACTGGCAGGGTTTTTCATCATTTAAGTCGAGATCTCTTACGTTTAGGGTGCATGAAATAAATTATTCCAAGGAGCTGTTTTCGTTGACAGAGGAGGATTTGCACCAGGAAGATCTTGACACAAATCATCCTTGGACCCAGTTTTATTCAGTTTACATGCAAGAAAGATATACATGTTTCTTGGGCTAGGACCTCACTTTCATACACATTTGGAAGAGAAAATAGGTCAAAATAGCAAAGTCCAGTGCGAAGAGTTTCCAGTTGTGTAGCAGCTCTCGTAACCAGCTATTAGGGCGACGGCTACGAGAACGCCACATAACAATAGTTTTAGGCCCCGTCCACACGTATCCGGATATTTTTGAATCAGCAACTTTTTCTTCCCGGATTCAAAAACATTTCCATCCACACGTTGCGTATTCAAATCGAATTTGCCGGTCCACACGCATCCGAAACGTACCCGGATTCACTCTAGTGCTCCTCAAGGAAACAAAGGTAACAGAGCATGCGCCATGAAGCCCTCGGCCATCTTGAGAATATATCTCACGGTAAGGAACTGGTCAACACTTTTTTCCATCCCTCAAACTGACATTTCCTTTTTTATTCAACTTATACGACGTACAGTCTACTTTGGACTTCAAATCTACTTCAACGAAACGAAGATTTTAAACAAGAGGAGCAGATTAAGAATAAGCGAGGCAAAGAGTTGAACCCGGATCGATGGCTTCACCTTGCAGTTTCCGATATCCACTAGACTAACGAGACGACCTTCCGGGAATTCAATTTTTTTAGATTATTGAATTGAGCTCTATATTGTTACGTTATCCGGATTAAAAAACATCCGAATTTGGCGTCCACACGGTCCCGGATTCATATCGGATTCAAAAGTATCCATCCTGGAAAGCGAATTCATACAGTTCCGGATTCGCCAGCGAATTTCGCCGGGTACGTGTAGACGGGAGGCGTATCCGGAAAGAAAAAGTTGCGGATTCATTAGCCGAAATAGTAGTTGTGCATGCTGTGCACGTGCGTTTTACACTTTGATACATTTCTTTTCCGTTGTCGTCTTGACAACGACGTGAAATGGTCACATTTGAGGTCATGTGAAGGACGAGAGCACCTAACGATGAATTTTCAATTTTCTCTAAGAACATCCACACCGTCCTCGGCAATTTTATTCTTGGAATGTGTACTGACGCTTTCCAAGCCGAGCGACTTGGAGTAATCGCAATAGTTATATTGCTCTAAGGTCCCTAATGTGTTGGTGTTGTAAGCAGCTCATTCAGGAGCCCATGAGTTCCTGGCTCATTAGGGACCTTAAGCAAAGACGACGACGACGACTACGAGAACGCCATACATTTGCATACTTAGTGGGAAAAAACAATCGCTTTGCGCGCCCTGCACGTGCGTTTTACATTTTGATACATTTCTTTGCCGTTCTCGTCTTGACTACGACGTGAAGTGATCAAATTTGAGGTCATTTGGAAGACGAGAGCACCTGACGATGAATTTTCAATTTTCTCTCGGAATAACCACACCGTTCTCATCAATTTTATTCTTGGATTGTGTATTCACACTTTCCAAGCCGCACGACACGGAGTAATCGCAAAATTATTACAGTAACGGGAAATAATATTTTTAGACAACGTTCTCGTAATCGTCGTCGTCCTTGCTTAACGTCCCTATTGCTGGTTTTCACTCACGTGATCAACAGCCATGTTTTTCAACGAAAACAAAAGGAAGCGTTTGCATAATAATAGAGTTATATTCCCGGAGGATTTGGTCGGGGCACCAACATGGCCGCCTTTTCTTTGTTTAGGGGCACCAACATGGCGGCCGTGACGTCATGTGAAAACCAAGAATTGTTTCAATAGAGCGTTTTCACTCACGTGACCAGCAGCCATATTGGATTCCTCAAACAAAAAGAAAGAATTTGCATAATTCCCGGAGGATTAGTTCGGTACACCATCATGGCTTCCATTTCTTTGTTTTGGAACACCAAGATGGCCGCCGTGACGTCATGTGAAAACGCTCTATTGTTTAATCTTTTGGATTTGGCTAGGGTAGCGAGCCAATGAGCTGCAACATACCTGAAGTTTCAGGGAGTTCTCCGATTTTAGTTGTGAAAGGAGTGGAGCCCAGGTCCCATCGGGTATTTTCGGTTTTCTACAAAGAATCTTACTCGCGTCTTTGAGTCCAAACGGTTTGTAGATATACAAACGTGAATTTCATGAGAAGAACTGTGAGGGCTGTATTTTAACTCCATCGTGGTGTTCATTCAAAGGGATGGTTAATGAACAAACAACTCTCAAATCATCCCAAACAGAAGTCACTTTGTATGCACGTAAATCAAATAGAAGCTTCAATTAAATTCAGTGATCTTCCCTTTCCATGTAAACAGCCCCTTAAGACTCCTTAAAAGTAATAACTATTACAATACATGAATTGGTTAACTCTCAAAGCGTTTTCAGACTTAAAATTTATTGTGTGAAATGTGATATATTTTGCTGGACTTGTATCATGTCAAATAACTGCATCTTTAATTTAATTTTGTATCTCATAAAAATTCAGTATAACGATAGCATGTTTGTGAAAGTCGTGCCCATATGTAAAAATATATGGAAAAAAGTGCAAGCGTAGTTGGATTTGCGTTTTTTGTCTGCTACCCGGGGAGGGGGAGGGGGGGGGGGGAGGGTGTAAAGTGCAGGTTGTGGGTCATTGTTTTACCATAACTGAAAAAACCCAAACCTTTACGAAAATGCTAACTTTTATACCCTTAATCATTATGTTTAGGCCTAATGTTAGCATTGGTAAAGGTTTGGGTTGTTCCAGCTAAGATGAAACAATGACCTTTAACCCTAGCCTGCAACCTGCGGTTTAAACCCTCTGGTCGGCTATCTAGAACTGTTTGCGGGGAAACTGAGCCAATGTTTCACAATTGATTTAGCCGCTGGTCACTAAGGGTGCGTTCGATTGACCGTATTCCGGAATAGGAATACATGGAATACAAGTTGGAAATCCTTTGTTTTTGCGGAGATTCACATTAAAATTGTCAACATTTGCTAAAATGCTATTTTAAACATATTTTCATCATCCTTGCAGCTTCGAAACGCGCCAAAGATACCGTTTTAATCATCACTCCACGTATTCTTATTCCGGAATAGGGTCAATCGAACGAGCCCTAAAATTAATACACAGTCAAATCAGGTGACGTCATCGCCGCCATTTTGGTGGACAGAAACAAAAGATCTCTCATTTAGCTTCTTTTAATCGGCAGGTATTTTACCGTGCCTGTTACACGAATGGCTAACCTTAGGCCTAATTAGGCCTAAAGAAAAGAAAAGTTTTTAGGCCTAAGGTTAGCTATTCATGTAACAGTCACGGTAAGTCTATCGCTTTACTTTTCTTTTAAGTGTCAGCGGTTTTCCAGTTATAATTAAATTTCAACCTGCAACCTGCAAAAAATACCTACCGTCTTTTAATCCACCGCTACATCATCGTCAGGCCTGTCCCAAGAGATTGATTGCAAGCCTCTTATTTTCTCCATTCAAGAAAAATGATCACAACAACAAATTGATCGAACGAAAACTTTTTTTTCAAGGTGACACCTATTGTTATTAATGTGCCAACCAGAACCTCATTGGCTATCGAAACAAAGGGTCTTTTGTTTCTGTGGTTGGCTAAAAGCAATGTTTGTAAACAGATATCTTCGCTATAGAACGATCTCGTGCTAGCTGTTACTTTGCCTTTATTCTCGTTTATACTTGTAACTAGCCAGATAACTCAAGTAACAAGACGTCCTGGTCCGTGATAAAGACACCTGTGAGATGGGTTTTCTATCCCATTTTTACAAGGATAATAAAAGGGAGTTAACAGAAACTCGTCAATTTTAAATGACAACAGCACTGGCGCTCCGTTACGATGTGCAGGTCGATGGGTGCCTGATTTGTATTTAGAGAAGGAACGTTGGCGATAAAGTTTTAGAACGGAAACAAGATGAGCCCTACCGAGAAAAAAATCTCTTTGGGGCTCATCTTGTTTCCGTTCTAACATTATCGGCAACGTTCCTTCTCTAAGTTCAAATCAGGCGCCCATCGTCCTGTAAATAGTTGCAGATTAAACTGCATTGACCAACAGCAGTTGCAGATTAAACTCCATTGACCAACATATCCAGTTCACTTCGGAACAAGAAAAGGATGGCAGGATTCCTTTCCTTGATACCTGTGTGAGTATTAACCAAGATGGTTCTACCAAGATCTCCGTGTACCGCAAACCTACGCACACGGACCAGTACCTAAACTTCCAATCAAACCATCATCTACAACACAAAAGAGCTGTGGTTAACACCCCGATGTTGAGAGCTCAGACCTTGGTTACGGAAAACGATGACAGAACTAGAGAAACAGCACGTCAAGCAAGCTCTAAAAATGAATAACTATCCAGAATGGATGCTAACAATACCACATCCAAAATCTACAACAGAAGATACCGAAGAGCCTCAAAACGAGAAGAAAATCTATGCGTCAACGCCATACATCAAAGGAATCTCGGAACGCCTGCAAAGAGCTTTCAAGTCACTCGAGGTTACACTTATTCATAAACCCGTCAATTCTCTAAGATCACAATTGGTACGTGTCAAGGACACAACTGTCAATCTCAAGAAATGCGGTACTGTGTACCAGATCCATTGTGAGAAGTGTAACAAGGAGTACGTTGGCGAAACGGCCCGCTCTCTGGAAATCAGAGTGAAAGAACACCAATCAAGAAGTTCATCAGCTATTAGTTGCAGATTGTTCGCGCCAGTGCTGTTGGAGGTCCCTTGGGGTGAGGGGAAGGGAGAGTAGATGGAACGGTCACTTAGCTTTGAATGATTTATTATTATTATCTTTCACTAAATAATCCAATTTCCTTTAGGTTAATTCAAATTATGCCAACGAAAATGTGGAAAATCTTGTTACAGTTTTCCTGTCGGTTGAGTAAAGTGGTGAAGAATCGCTAAATTGGGTGAACCCATTACACTGATTTGGGGCGAAACTGAAAACCGGATGTTGTAGCCGGCGGATTAAACCACGACAACTTGTGTGTTTAAAAGATAACCTGACAATTGCCGGCTTGTCAAGCTAGGAATCATAATGTAGACGGTTTCGCTGAAAATGAAAATTCTTTACCCTAAGGAAACAAAGGCAGTTTCACTTAACCCCAAACAAAGCACTCTTTGTACAGTTTGTATTCGGTATAAGCACAGGTTTTCACTTTTTGATCAAATTGTGAAAGTAACCTCCAAAGCACCGACTGAATAAATGATAAAGCAATCAAATGGTTACTTGCGCTTTCACCTACTCTTTCAAAACACATCTTTACTTCGACCACTCCAATAAAGCAAACAGTTAAATTAAACGGCGAGAGCAATTCATTGCCATTAGAATAGAGTTGCTGTTCAGTTCCCATCCCTCTGGTATTCACTGGATCCAAATGACGTGTAAAAAGGTATCTGACAGAACACGATAATGAATTACCCCCAAGAACTTCGATTTCCTTTGGGTGTATTGAGGTGAAGCCGAGGCGACCGAAAATTCAGACTGGTTGTGGAAGGTCAAGATAGGGAGGAGATAAGAGGCCTTAAGCTGTACACTATTCATCTTGTCTGCAGCAGCTATCGCTGATGTCCTTTCTTTGACAGTTTGTCTAAGGATTCCAAGGTTTCTCGTTTAGTCAAAGAACTGAGTCAAAATACAATAGCTGTTATTCTTATGCAAAGAAGCAGCAGTTTAGACCTCGTTTAGTCACTCGTTTGAGGTATTTTAAAATAAAAAGGCTCTCACGGTGAGAAATGAAGACAACAAAAGACGACGTTTTGACAGGAGACCAATTTTCAGTGCTAGGAACCGGATATGCTAATATGTGACGTCAGCTTGGCCTTCTAACGTGATTAGTTTAGAAAAGTTTTAATGAAATATAATTGCGAGTTTTCTTGTGAGGAGTACGTGTGACAAAACCTTTCAGTTTGCTTCACCATTCAAGGGGTCTTTTGTTGTATTGTTATCACAGAAACCAAAATTAAAAGGAAAGTTGCACGGAAACAGGCCTTATCGTCTGCCTACGTGAACCTTGTCAAAAAAGCATCCCGCTGAAGGTTTGCATGCAATCATGTCACGTCTTATACACGGGAAACATTGGTCTCGGCGGATATTAGTACTGACCGCTAATGAAAGAAGAGTCCATTTACCTAAATCCCAAACAAACAGATGATTTAAAGTACCATAGCAAAAATTGTATTGATTGACAGCAACAATTATCCTTTCAGTTTTATTAATCGAGTGTACTGTCAATGGTTCGGTTTATTTGCTACACACTCACTCAATCGGTGCAAGTTTGCCGGCACGGATTTTTTAGAGAAGGATCACTTGGGTAATTTCCCAAACCGCAAGGTATGTTACATACTTTTGAAGTCGTTGCTTCTTGTCGAGAACGGTTAACACTTCTGATAATTGAAATCCTGTGCAAGAAGCATTTAAAACGAGTTCATTGAGATTTCAACAGAAAAAGGCCAGGCGCTGTTTCGAGGGGGAATCTTTTGTACCAGCGCTCATTGAAGAATAGTTAATTTTGATTGTGTCTCTGATTATCCAAAGTAACTGCTTTATTTTTCTTGTTTATAAAATGAAGAAGATTCAGACCTTTCTCTAAAAGGAAAAAAATGAGAAGACAACGCCATCATTATGAACATAATTTGTAACAGCAAAGAAAAGCTGTGACTAAAAAGTGATTCTTTCATGCATCAATATAACACAAGTATTAATTCAGGCAGCCGTGAAATAAGACCCTTATTGGATCATTAAAGAATGTGCTCACTTATTTCAAGCAGTGCCAGACGGAAAGGCTGGACTGATTAAGTGCAGGATTGAAAACTAACGGGTTAACTGCTGCAAGGGCGGGCACCGGTAGTGCCTTGGGATTAAATGGCATGAAACACTTGAACTACTACACAGTAATTTCAATAGAAATATAGCGATCTATGGATTAGCTGCAATATACAGTTATCTCAGATATTAACTTTCAGACGCAATTTTCTGGTACACTCACGCAAACCAAAATTTGTTTTCCAGTAAGTCCTGTCCTGACTTCGCAAAAAACTGTTAAAAATATTTCGCTTTTCTTTCTTTTGGCTGTCAAAAGGATACATGTAGCCGTCAAAAGTATCGGTCTAACAGGTCATATATGATTTTTTCTTTACGGGGCCAGAATTAATGTAATAACGTATTGTAATGAGTAGAATTAAAGCGAAGTGTTGATTCATTTTGCTGATGGTAGTTATAACAGTTGACGGCAATAGAACGTCGTTCCTAATTTCTCCATATTAACAGAGTTTTCTATCCGGTTCGTCGAACACAGTGGCTGGCGTAACTTGAAGGCGCGCGGGATCTCGTCTGGTGTCGGCGTTTCAGCGTTAACGCATGTCTGGCGGAAATGACACCCCCATCCCACCCCCGACGTTACTTAAAGTGTAGCGTATTTTAAGGTTAATCAGTGAAGCGCGGAATATCCCTGTATAGATATAATTGTCCATAAGATAAATATATAGCATTTTATGGCAGATTACCTGATTACAGTGGTTTCGATATTAGACTTTTGTCTTTGTTAATATGTAAAAAGAATTACAAAGCGAGTGACGCAATAGCAGGTAGCCATGATCAACCTAAGATTATCTGATAACAACGGGTGATGCAAAGAGCATTCGGATCTTCAAGTATGGTGCTCTCTTCTTCCGCTGATTAAAATTCCCACTCGAATCCATGAAGAGGTTTCAATTCAATTCGCCTTTCTTGGAAAGTTATGCTCGATTAACTGTCTTATCTGCGTGTGGCAGGAAAGCACACTCGAACAGTTTTCTTTTGAAGATTAATTCAGACGCAGAGTCTGTGACCTGTTTTTCAAACCGCTAAACATTTCGGCATCTCTAACCAGTCTTTTGAGTTTTTCCTAGGGGGCCTCTTCACAAAGATTGCCGACACGAAAGCAAAATCTTCATTAGACTTTTTAGGAACAATTCGCTGATATAATCAGTCGAGATATCATCCATCATGTTACTCATTAGTGACGATTGGTTGACAAAGAATGCCATCGCTTTCAAGTGATGGTAAATACGAGTTCATTGCTCCGGCACGGGACGCAGAGGTCAAGTTTTGATAAGGACCCGGTCGAAACTGTACTTGCACGCAACGAAAAAATGTGTTTTAGCGGAGGCAAATTTTAGAATTAGAAAATGTTCCCAATGATTCTCCTCGCGGAAAAGGCATTTCTGGGGCGTTAGTCCAGCAGAGTGGCTTGTAAACGGTGGAGATAATTTTTTGATTTATGACATGTTCATTGAAGTGCAATGAAGTGGGGCTATTCTTGTGCAATACGTATCATTCCAAGCCGGCTATGGTTGACAGCAAGGATTGTTTAACGAAAACATGAAATTTATCACTGCTATGAAGTATTTATGCAAGAAACTTAGACGGAATAGGAAACGGAAATTCTAAATACGGTAGACGCAAATGCCTGAAGTCACCGTGTGTTTATTTTGTGATAAAATTATCAAGCTGTTTATCCCGATGTGAAAATCTCTTCATCAACTGAATCTTCATTTGCTCTGTTAATCGAAGTTCCTATTGTGTGTTCGTTTGCCCGCGGTTAGGAGTGTGTACAAACGAGAGCTTTTTGCAACAAGAAATTAATCTGCATTTCCTGCCTGCAGTCAAAAGATTTCCCACTTCCTTTTAACATTCAAAATTGGACAAAAACCACACAAGAGAGTTCCTTGTTTAATACATAAGACTATGTTTTATTTGTTTCTCTGTAAAATTAAATCTTGGTTAAGCTCATATTTCCAGTCCACACAAGCTGTCAGAGGAAAAAACATATCCGTTTTATACAAAAGCATACTGAAGTTACATTTTAATACAGTGAAGCGGAAAATGAGAACATGTGCAGTTGAATTTCGTTTAGATGTTTGAGAATTTATCCAGTTCTTACATTTTGAAAAGGAGTTCCACAAGTTTTAAGTTTTTTATAAAAGGTTTTTTAAGTGTTAAGTTTTTATAATAACAACCTTGAATAAACATCTTCTTTCGTTTAAGTACACAGCAATAACACAACGTAAACGTTTCATTGTTGCATTAATAATGACACTGTATAATTTTAGGTGATTTTAAAGTAAAAGGATGCTAAGAGAACAATGGTTTTGATCACAGTATATTTTTTTTACTGGATAGAGAATCTTGTTTCCCAGATATTACAGAGCATATATGGGTTAGCAATGGTGAAAAGCAGTATTTAGGAAGACTAAGCTTTGAATAAGATCACAGCCTCGAATGATTCGGAAAGCTTTTAGCAGACCGATAATTGCATGCAACGGGAAACTTCTGTCATGTGCGGTTTCGGTCTTTTTTGTTGACGATTGAAGTGTAAATACGAACAAGAGCTTATCACCATATCCCACCGCTGGGTGGGCTGTTCAAAGTCCAGTAAACCACAACAACTTATGTGTGCAACACTTACGTCACTCTCAATCGTTGCTTCAACTGACGCGGGGCCGGTGTAATTTTGGTTTCGTATGTTTGTTGAGATGATATCTTCTGAATTCTTTCCTCTGACCTTCTTGCACTTTTCTTTTCTATCACTTAAAAACGGCGCAAATTGACCTTTCGATGGAGTTCAGTTTATCTGTCACACATTTTCACAAGTTTCGCGGGAAACTGCTTTGGGTGGAATTTCCGGTGAACTGAAGCGAAAGAAAACGTGCGCATGCCTGGTGTTCGGCAACATTGCAAGAAGCAAAGGGGATGCGGCACAAGCAGAGCTTATTATACATGGAAGACTGCAAAAGTGATTCAGGAAACAATCTCTTAAATCCAGTTTACACCTATTGTTTTTTGTGCCTAATCTTCTTGTAACTGCAATGACCTGTGCCATCCGAAAAAGAAATACAGAAACTCGATGGATGTATTGAACTGACCATTTTTTGTGTAAGTAAAGACTTAAAGACTTAAAGACTGCTGTTAATATTCACCCCAAGAGATATGTTTTCGACCAGGTATATTCAATGCAAAGTTATAGCTCGGTTTTTCTAAACGGTTTGTTTATTCAAGCTAACAACTCATCTCTGCTAAATTTGTTCTGATATAGTAACTCTTAATAGAAATACCTGGAATTCCAAATCAGCAGTCTGCAAACGGGCGTAAATAGGTTTTTGCGGTTGCAAGAATAAGTTTCTGTAAAATATGAAAAAAAAAATGTCCAAATGTGTAAATCTCTTACATAAATTGAAAAGAATTTTCAATGAGATCTTGATAAGTGCCTCGCAATCAAACGCAGGCTGTTAAGCGTCTTAAGGGATATTTTTACTATTTCTGGCATTGTTCTGCAAAGTTTTTTTGCCATTAGAAATCTTCCACATAAAGACAACCATTCTGAAAAAGGCTAATGCCCATTGTTTACGTTTGCCCAGGGGAGGCTATCTGTCCATTACACAAAAGACACAACATTGACCTCCAGTCAACTTAACTGAAATCCTGGAAGATACATTTGAAGCTGGATAAACCTGTTTGCCTAACAGCAGCAAATGAGGTTCAGTAATTTGGAAAGCGGAACAAATATTTTCAAAACAGCACATTGCAAAACATTAAAACTCACGCATGCAGCATTCTTCGGCATTAGTTATCACGTGTAGACACGATGTTGTTATGGCAACACTAATTAGCTACGGTTTCTGATTGGTCTAACTTGTTGGTAATGTATTCATTGGAAGGTTCGCAGGAGAATTGAAATTTGCTTCTTCGAGTACGCCCCGTTCTTTTCTTCAGCCGCAGAAATTCGGGCTAGTTGCTGTAGGAATACCTCCAGAGGAAGCCTACAGGCGCTTGAACTGCAGAATTGCAGTCTCCCTGAATTTCATCAGGTAAAGTGGCGAGTAGAGCCTTTGATTGAGGCTTTAAATTTTTGAGCTGTGTCAGGACGCGTATTTCATTCATTCAATACTTCGTCAGCATTTTACTAAAAATGTAATTACCGATTTAAATGGCTCGCGGCGAAAATGAGAAAATCATGTTACCCACTTTATAACAAGCAAACATATAGAATCGTCAACAATGTTTGGCGAAAAAAGAGACTAAACAACTTTTGAAATCGTTGACTCCTGAGCCGAAAATCGGTTTCGTAGTAAGTTCAAGTTATAGTTGTGAGCTCATTTCCGTTCATTTTATTGCAGAATGGCTGTTCAAGTCGAATGCTTTTGCAAATCATTTGCTCTGGAAAACGACTCGGAGGCTACGTACTTCTTTCATTTGGAGAAAGACGAAGTGGAAAGCGAAGCATACGGCATAGCACCAGTTCCAACACATGATATTTGGAAAAAGTTCGAACTTCTTCCAACTCCTCCGCGATCTCCATCCCGATCACCGCGACATTCTCCAGTCGGCTTCGCCGACACTTTGCAGATTGTGTCAGAAAATTTGGATAACTGTTCAGCTGCACATTTAGCCACGGTTGAAATTTCTCTGAGCAGTTTAAAGTCGAAGCTCATTCAAGACTGTATGTGGAATGCTTCTAACTATGAAAAAAAGTCGTCGGAGTTGAGAGTTATGCCAACACCAAATGCTGAAGACCTTTTCGAGACACCTTGTTCAACTCCACCTCCCGTCGAATATGTCAGTTCTGATTGTGTGGATCCTTCAACAGTGTTTCCCTATCCAGTCAACGAATCACATCAGAACTTGTGTGTAACTCATTCTTCGAGCGATTCAGGTGAGATACTCGTTCCATGTTCAATTTTAAATTGCACACAAATATTTTCCGAAAACAATGGTTTCCTGAGTTCATTTATAGATAATCGGTAAGCTTAAATTTTGTAGAACTTTGTAATTTTTAAAGTATCCTATATTAGCTGCTTATACTCCTATTTGCTTTTGAATGTAGAAGAGGAAATAGACGTAGTGAGCATCGAGAAACCGAAACGAAAGCGCCCTCCACAAGTCACGGACGAGCCACCTACAAAACGTTTAAAACCAGTAGCTGTGAGACCGAAAGCTGTTGTATCGGCCCAAAGTCCCTCGAAAGAAAGTAAAAAAGATCTTAAACGGCAAAATAGTACAACGTCTGATGAGGATGCCAAAACAATCAAAAGAGCAACTCACAATGCTCGAGAACGGAAACGAAGGTATGATCTCAAGACCAGCTTCCACGCTTTGCGAGATGAAGTTCCCGAACTTAAAGACAAAAAACGAACTGCAAAAATCACCATCTTACGGAAAGCAAAAGATTGCGTAGATAAACTAAAAAAGGACGATACAAGGTTTCTCGCGGAACTAAACAAAGAACAGCGGAGGAACGAAGAACTTTTAGACCGTTTATATGCTCTCGGACAACCAAAGCGAAAATAAGTTGGTTTGCACTGATACACCGCTTTGTTTGACTAGTCTACAACTCGAAAGCTCCGAGATTAGGATTGTATATAAATTTGTTTAAATATCAACCGTAAAATGATTTCTTTAAATTTTTTCCGAAGAAAGTAGGTTCCAGTATTGGCTTTGATAGTGTGTAATTACCAATTTTCGTTGTTTGCTTGCTTGCTTCTGGTGTGTAAAAATTGAATTCATTCAAAGTGAAGATGATACATTTGTGCGTTGTCTCAACGCGAGGTAATTCTCGGTCGCCAAATAATGAAAGAAGGTACGATTCTTCCTCCTTGTAAGTGATACCTGCCCAAAGATTAATATGTTTTTGCTTGACACGATCTATTTTTGACAGGATTGTTTAATGAATGGATATATATTTGCATATAATGCACGAATGCGCGGGAAAAATCGGATAGATTTCCATAAATTAACGTCATGCTTGTAGAGTTTGTAATCCAGAGAAACTTAAGTTTTGCTTTAATACTAACAGAGAAAGGGGCGTTAGGCATGTTATGCTGATAAAGATTTAAAAGAGTTCTGAATACTGTTTTTACTGTGTAAAACACTGGTTGGCCGTATTCGGCTTTTGCTGATATTTGAACAAATTAAGTTTAGAAATTTGATATACACCGTTTCGGAAATAAGACTTCGATATTGTAGAGTATTGTTTGTACTTGATTATAGTGGAAACCCTTTTGCGATAGATGGTCATAGATGTTTCTCGCCAACTAGCCTGTGATATTTTACACATTGTTCAGGTTTATGGTGTGATTTTATAACGCAAGGTTAACCAGCGTTGATTTCTGTAACATATTTGAGAGTTGACTCGCTTTTGATGCATGGAAAGAAATTGTGTAAACATTTCTTCGCTTGGCAAGCAAACAAATATTAAAAGCTCGGGAGTTTAGAATTGTTACATGTAAATGCCGTTTTGTAAACTGAATTGAATTCGACAGACGCCACTCCGTGTTTAACAAAGCGCACCATGTTGTGCTCTTAGAGTGGGGTACCAAGGTTTAATATAAACACGTCTCGCAAATGTCATCGTTGGAAAACTTTTTCCCTAACATTTTCTTAGCAGCCGAGCGGGTATTTTTGTAATGATACAGCCGTTCACAAACCCGGGAGCAACAATCATTTAATGTTTCTGAGAAGTAGTTATTGAATGTCTAAGATGGAGTCGCCTCGAGATTTCTTATTGTACCTCGTCGAAACTGATAAGAAATCTGGAGGATAAGGCGCAATTTTTTAGCTCAAGATCGTGGATGCAATCTACGTGAAAATATTTTAATCGAGGTGACAGCGATACAAAATAAGGTCAAATTGTTGGGTCAAGTACGAATGGGGAATGAGATAATTATCCGCTTGCAAACAGTCCGTGGGAAAAAAACGACAGATGACCAAGGAAATGTGAATGCATTCCTTTACACTGACTTATTTCCGGTTTTCTAAGAATATCCCTTATCAATGACGTTGTCTATACTGTATTTAGATCCAGTTGGTTTATGGAGGTTTACATTTTCCGCGCGATCTGTACGTAGTTTTGATTTTTCTTTGATCCTCTCCAAATTATTCACCCGGGTTTCCGGGTATGGTCAAGGGCTGAAAGATCTCTTTCACCATTATAAGAAATTGATTTCTCCTACAATGGATGTATTGGACTGCAGGTCAACAGGAAAAAAAAAGGACGCGAGGATCATGGGTGGTATTTTTTCCGCTGTGGCTAAAACGTTGCTTGTTTACGGTTGGGTTTCAATTGCAGCATTATTATTATGTGGAAAATCGATCGTCCTGTTGCAAATATCAAAAGGACAACCATTGTTCTTGTTTCACAAAGTGAAAGTGTCCTCGAAAAGCCAATAGTTTGTGTGACATGTAACGCAGTCTTTCATTCATTAATGTAGTGTATTTCTTCCATTTTTCTTCAAATCGTGCTAGAAATAAGTGACACTAAAAGTTTTCTTCCAATGGAAATTCATTTGATGCCTTTTTTTTTTCTCAATCCGCTTTTTGGTTGAAAGGTTGAGGGTGATGAATGCGCTTTTGTGCTGGCCTACTTGCCAGTATGGAACTAATTTATCAGGAAGCGTTGAAACCGCAAACGTGTTTGGGAAGATTGTAGACAGCCACGCTTCATGTGGTTCTTTGTTTTAACTCGCATTTTTCAGAAACCGAAGCCGAAATAAGACGCCATTGCAAATGATGTGTTTCTTTCTCACTACCCAGCAGTGCGTAATCATCAAAAGAAAAAGGGATCAAAACTGCATTTCCTTCATCATCCATTGAACATTTAAATTATTTTGATGGCATGTTGATTAAATACAGCTAAAATACCTTAGTAGCGTGTACATTGTTATCATGGGTACAATCTCTCATAGTTTGAAGGAGATACGTAGCCAATTTCTTTTCTTTTTGGTCATGGAGTCATTCATTTTATATTGCGATGAACGCTACCGCCATATCGGTTTTAGTGACTCCTTAGATGCAGTAAATTATTATTTCCCCATTGGCTTAAAATAGACGTTGAGAAAAAGCTTGATGCACGATAAAACGTAGTTGTTCGGTAAATATTGTTTCTTACTTTCCAGGGGAGCTGATTACTCTAAGGGCGTATCAAGGCCGCAAATACCGCTTCGCATCCCACCCGTGCAAAGGTCTAAGTTGCGCATGTCATTACAGCTGTTTTGAGGCTCAGCAAAAATCTTATCGTCGACGTAGTCAGGAAGGTTGCGAATCACGAACGTCCGACCCTTCTGCGCATTCTTAGAAATTGCAAAGACTACATTAGACTTGCCACAAGTCGACCTTACGAAAATCCTAGGATTTTTCGGACGCGAAGCGATGTCACCAGAGGTCGACTTGTCTGGCTTGCAAGGTTTACATTTGCGTTTCGCGCCAAAAAGGGGATGACGTCATTCGCAAGGCGCAATCCTACGAAGACAGTTTATTTCTCCTTGTTTACTTTGTGGTGAAGAAGTCGACGAAATAAAACGGAAGCTCATTTCAATCTCGAGTCGCCGCTTGGAAAGGAAATCTCCAGTAATACGTATTGGACCAACACTTTGGGCCTTAATTGTGCTGATAGAACCGTTAAACGAAACACTAGTTCGGAAGATTAACGAGTAAGGGAAAGCTTCGAATCGTTAGAAAGTCAATTGATTTCACTCATGAAAGATCAGATAGGCTTAAGGTGTTGGAGACATCTGCTACGAGCCCAGGCCGGCGCTTATCTCCGGGTTCTATAGCATGAAGCGACTAGGAGTATTTCTACTCCCCCCTGGATGGGATGCCAGTCTATCGCAAGGTTAACCCCAGTATTAGATTCGCCCAGGGTTTTTGTTAAGATTTGTAATAACAGGGACCTTTTCCCAAGTAAGAGGGACCAAAATGGCGGCTATGCACGCAGTGGTAAGTGGGGGTGTGGGAGGGAGGCGCACCCTCCCACTGGGGGGGGGGGGGGGGTCCAGGGGGCCTTCCCTGGTAAAATTTTGAAATTTTAGGGCCAAATGGGTGTATTTTAGGCTACGTTTTCACACTTTGTTCTTATATTAGCTGATATAATGAGGCATTCGTTAATGTGAAACATGCAACTTTTAGTATGGATCACATGCCAAAATGCTTAGCCAATAAATTACAACTTTGGCTTTTTCACAATTTTAATATTCATTTTAACAGTTGTAAAATAGAAATCTATAATACTCCTTCATAACACATACTCTTCAGCTTCAGTAATCCATACTGTATCTTTCTGCATGCTCGTCATGGTGTTTTTCTTGTTCTTAAATCACTAATAAAATTTTAACTATTAATTTATTTCGTCTCTAAAAATAAATCAACTTTTGGCTCAGAAATTCTGAAATGCATTTATTCATGGCGTGATTTAACCTTAGACAACAACTCAGAGCAATGAATTATCTATACTTGATACTTTATAACTAATCAAAGAAATAGTCTGATCCATAGTCAGAATCTTTCATATTGTGGCTTTTACAGCTTCTGCACTCGTTAAAAAAAAAAAATAAATAAATAAATAGAAACCAGGGGGTATCGCCTTTGCAGTACGGCGGCACGAAGTCTCGCTTGTCTCGCGTGCCTAATTTGTTGTTTCCGCATTCTTGCGATAAATAATCGGACACTTTTTTTCCGTGAAAAAGTTGCAACCCTTTTTATAACATAACGAACATACAGCAACATTTAACGTCGTTTTCGTTCAACATTCAACATTTTAATCGCTACATTCTGGTTTATAATTCTCTGATGCAATAAATTAATTCACGCTTTGTTTCAATGTAATTGAATTAGCGCGTGTGCGTTTTAAAACTTAAAACGTTTCTCTCCAAGTATTTGCACTAAGCCTGTATGAATTCTTTAAGTATCATTATAAGCTCCACCTTTATGCCGCAGATTTCCTATGATATGAATATTTTTTGCCGTCTTCTTGATAAAGTAGAAACTAATGTAAACAACTTGGCTTCGCTTCGCTGCACACGTTTTTTAAATTTAGTTTTACGTGTAAACCTGAATACACTGTAAATTTAAATGGTGTTGAATGAAAAACAACTGAATCACAACACGACATGCCTATCTTAACTTGTTAGACCAAGAAAGGTAAAGAAAACCTTGTGGGTAATTAAAAAAAAGTCAGACTAAATATAGCAACGCAATTTTATCGACTTTGTGATCTCACCGAAGCTGCGCGAGATGTAATTTTTACAAAGAAAAAAGCGTACCTCTGAGTGAAGTGTTGATTAATTTTCCGCTTTATTTGCTACTGTGCAAAGCCACCAAAGTAGATATGTCACGTAACGTTGTCACAAAGATGAGAACTGCTGTTTGACTGTTTTCTCTCGAGAGCAAATGCTACACTGAACTGTAACGATGGAACAAGCTGTATTTATTGCGGTTGTGGGACGCAACACCAGGAGGAACATTGACGGAAATACGCATTTCTTTTCTCGCGAGGCTTCCAGGTTTTGCAACACTGTTTATTTTTGACACATTTACTCACGAAAGGAGGTTATTAGATACTTCGATGACGAACTTTGAGAGTGCCGATAAATGCGTTTGTTTTGTTTCATAGTGTCTGAAGTCACGAACTCCAAATCAGCTGCACGTGCACAACATTTATCACAGAGAAAGAAATATCCAGAGCACAGAAATAATACAAAGTTTTATGTATTTTACGTTCAAAGTTAACATTATTGGATGACCATAATCTCCGCAGGAGTTTTAGTACAACTTATGCGTGAAATAGCCGGGACAAAAATTAAAATAGCCAAGCAAAGGACCCGGTGTCCCGGCCCTAACAAAAACCCTGTTCGCCGATACCTATTTATACACCTGGGTGGAGAGAGGCAACGTGAAAGTAAAGTGTCTTGCCCAAGAACACAACACAATGTCCCTGGCCAGGACCCGAACCCGGACCACTCGATAAGGAGTCGAGCGCACTAACCATAAGGCCACCGCGCCTCCCACTGGAGACGTGCTAGACCGGGATTAAAAGACATGCTACACCGGGAATAGAAGTAGAGATACATCTTGGTGAAACTTACATTTAGCAATGCAATGACTCTCATCGATGAAGACACGTTTTAAAAATATTTTGTTTCAGTCGACGAAAAAAGTGTCAATAGTTGTTGAGAATCGCCTCGGGACTTCCAGACACCAGTTTATACTTAAGATTTAAGTCCTCCAACTGTTGCTTTGTCTCCTGCATATGACGCTCTAAAGGCTGGGACAATTGAGGCCGGAGACTAGATCTTTCATGAGTGAAATCAGTGGGACAATTACGAAGACGATAGCATTGCAAAATTATCCTCTCCAAGTAAACGATCAAAATCGTACTGGGCTAGCTCAAAGGTCCGACTTTTCCCAGCTCCGGGTGGTGCAGACACAAACAAATCTCTGCAAGACAGATATGCTTGAATCGTTTCCTTCCGATAGTCGCGTAGCTTGCGAGAGCAAAACCGAAAAAACCGGATGCTCTCGCGCAATTTGGAATATCCTGTAGCTTCATCCATCACTTGTGTTGAAAGTTATGTGTGATGATACTGTATACGTAGTTATATTTCATTCGAGTGGCGCGCTTGTTAGGCAGTCCCCCCAATGCGTTTTCTTCTCAGTTCTGGGTCAGTCTAATCGGAGTAAAAAAATCCGAAGACAATTAGAAGCAGTCTTCAAAGACCCAGTTTCAAGCTCGAGTGGCAGGGGGCAGAAACGGGTAGAAAGTTAGTGTTTAATACTGCATATTTTCTTCTCAAGCGAACAGAAAGCCTCTCCTGTGCACGTGGAAGAGTGTCATGTCACCCGTAGCCGTTTTTAGTGTCATCACGCAATGCTCGTGGGGAGGAGCGTTGCGTGACGACTCTAAAAGCGGCTTTGGGGAGACTTCTAGCTCTTGTGGGTAGTGCACTGTAATTGCAATACCCATATTTATTATCATCGGGGCTGTCTGAGTGAGTGAGTGTAAAATTGTAGGCCTGCAGCGCGTGCATGAACAGTTATCAGTGCCGTAGCCAGTATGAGGCATCCCGAGACACTTACCTCAGTCATTTTTTTCGTAATTTCTTTAATAAGGTGGGATCTTTGTGCTGTCTTTAAATGTAGTCATTAAAAAAAAAAATACCTGCGAGGAGACTTTAACCATCAACATTGCCTCAGTCATAATTTTTTCTGGCTACGGCCATGTTTATTCTGTTTGCGGCCCACTTGTCGCCTTTTCCTTTTACTTTGCAAGAGCAATAGTCAACCTCAACAATGGCGTTTCTTTCCTAGAGCGCTTTCGGGTTTTGTGAGTCAGCGCCCGCTTAGCCTAACTGCTCCGTTTGGGAATTCCATCCCTATTCCTCGTCCGGGGGATTTTGCGACGGTCTCCTATCCACGTACTTAATTTTAGTGGATACTCTTGCATCGATTTATACGTAATCGGTTATGTAAATGCTAATGCGAAAACGACAGCAACATTGGACAACAAAATAAATCGTGGAAAATAAAATATTAAAAAAGAAAGGGATAATCAGGCCTCACAGGCTTTGCGGACGACAGTAGATAGGGAGACAAAAGTGGATCGCCTTGAGTCAATCGCGCAAGCAATCTTGTTGTGTGAGCCAGCATTAGAATGCTAGCAGTCCGTTTTTCTTTCGTTTGTCCGTCGGATGAACAAGAACGGCGAGAAGGATCGAGGAAAGACGAGATCAGTCGTCCTATTCCTTTCACTCCACTTTTTCTATACTCGACGGAATTGCAGTCTGGCTCCAAGTCATTTATGCCCTTATGCTCCGCAATTAGGGAGCAGCAACGACAACGGCGACGTTAACGAGAACGTCATGTCAAAATATAAATTCGCGTAATTTTAAGCGCTACGTGACTATTTCAACCTTTTTAATATGACAAGGGTGTGGTAGTTCCTCGAAGATGACACTCGTCGGAACGGCACTTAATTTAGGGGAGAAAGTGAAGATTTATTCTCAAGTGCTGACGTTCTTCATAAAACTTCAAATTGGGCTATTTCACGTTGTTAGGGAGCTTACGAAACGAGGACGACGACGGCTACGAGGACTTCATTTAAAAATACAAATTCGCGTTATTCGTATCACTACGAAACTATTTCATGTCGCCTGGTGTTAAAAATGCGTAGTAACTGTCGAGGAATTAAACTGGTATGAGTGGGCTGGAAGAGTAGAGAGAGAAGTGAAAATTCATCGTCATGTGCTAACGTCGTCCACAGAACATCTCACGTCGTCATTTAGGAGATGACGCCAAAGAAATGTACCAAAATGTAAAACACACGTGCAGAGCGTGCAGAACCATTGTTTTGTAGCGTCGTCGTTTCCTAAGCTCCCTGTTGTTTTGCAGACGGCGGCAGAGAAATGGACAAAAGGGAAAAACGCACGTGCAGGGCGTGCAAAGCTATCGTTTTTGCCCACTAAATATGCAAGTTTGTGACGTTCTCGTTCCTATACTGCCGGTATAGTCGGTATACGTAAAAGTTTTATTGCTCCCAAAGGTTTAATTGTTCTGATATTCTTCTCTGGAGGCATCACCCTTCACAATCATTTCGCTTGTTCTCTTGAAAACATGAGAAAACACCAGTTTTACAACACAAGCGGAACGCAGTTTCACAAATTGCTTTTCGGGATTTGCTAGAAATCGGCCCCTGATTTGTTCTTCTCTATGGACCCGTGCCCAGTGTCCCCTCACGCTGCTCCCCAAAAACTGGACTACACGGCGCGTGTGCAAGTAGAATGGGGACGAGGTGGTCAAGGAGGACGCCAAACACCACAAATTATCATTGGTTAAAAGAGGAAAAATAAGGGTCCTGCACGTGTGGCATCCATATTTGCACATCTTTTTGCGGTTCTCTGCATAAGGACGGCGTGAAATCACCAAATTTGAGGTTATGACGACAACGTAAGCATGCAACAGAGAATCTTTCATTTTCACTCTGAAACCGCTCGTACCAATTTATTTTTAGGATACTTTGGCCACAATGTACGACGTGAACGAGATGGAATAATCGCGAAAAACGTACGCTTATATTTTGAGGCGACGGTTTGGCGGACCTTGCCGTCGCAAATTTCCCTTTCGTAAACGGTAGTTTCTCAGAACGGTCGTTGCCATTTGAAACGGTCGATGCCATTTATAACGGTCGACTACACACTTCACTTCAAAGAAAATTAAAAGAAACAAACTAAGAAAAAATATTAACAAAAATTAAGACAAAAAAGGAGAAAAAAAACCTTTATGAAAGAAAAATTGGAGGAAAAAAAGAGTCTGAAAATTTTAAGACTCGAACTCTGGTTCTTAGCCCTCACCCTAAACAGAACCCTAACCCGAACCAGCGAGACACAACTCCCAGTAACCGCAACCTTTTGAGTCCATAGACCTAACGAGTGTAATCCAGAGCTAAAAAATGGCATCGACCGTTCCTAATGGCAACGACCGTTATGAGAAATGGCATCGACCGTTTTAAATGGCAAAGACCGTTTACGAAAGGGAAATAAGCCTCGCCGTCATAGATCTTTAATACAGTCGTCCCTCGGGCTAATGCTTTAATTCAGGTGGGGATGGATACCTTCATCATCCTGGGGCCGGTTGCTGGAAGCCAGGTTAGCACTAACCCTTGGTTAAGAGTTAACAAAACCTATACGTTTCCATGGTATTTAACGCTGGTTAGCCCTAACCATGCTTCGAGCAACCCGGCCCAGGCCGCTAGTTACCAACGCAAACACCTAGAAAAATCAGTTCTCCATTAGCGATCATCTACGAACCATACTGGTCATTTCCTATAATATTTTGGTCTTTTACGAGAGCCCGCCCAAAAATGCAGGCCAGACGTTGTTTTTAGACCGTTTCGGAACCCCTCTGCGGCATTTGTTCAAAAAAATAAGACCTCCACTTGAAGACAGTCAAAATTTATTGACCTCAAATCTACATAAACAAAGTTTTCAAAGATAATTTAGCAAAGAATAACTTAATAATAAATTTTTACAACTATCACGCATCTTGATAAAAACATATCATGAACATCTTGTTCGAACTGTTATTTTGACAATCATGGAACTGTCACTTCAACTGCATTAGAAATACTCTGTCTTCCAAGAATTGGCGCAAAAAAGAACACTCTTCATCTGTCTTTATCTTCCTTATTAGTAAAGAAATAAGAAATTTATGACACGTAACTTTTAAGAGTGTCCAAGTGCTCCCCCCCTCCCCCCCTCTGGACAATCAACCCGAACGTGTGGAGATGATTATATCTGACTCACTAATTTTTGAGGCAATAGTTATGCTAGGCGAAATTGACGAACTTCGAAGATGCTATCGCTGATTTGTGTTCAATAATCCTAAACTGGTTTCTTGGAGTGATCATGAATTCTGTGTGGAAAATCTGAATTCTGACAGTCAATTTCCCATAGAAAAAGTCCTAAACAAAAAATATTTGACTTTCTTAACTTAATCCCGATGCTGAACAGCTTTTTCAATCGATGATGAGGCGCACATTTTCCCGCGCTCTTAGCTGGTTACACACGATCAACCAACCAAAGTTCAAAGCAACTACTGCGAGTTGAACTTTGATTGGTTCATCTCACCGTTTTCGCTTGTTGCAGTAATTATATTGATCATACTTATTACAATGGTGTTGGTGTATCTACACCAATACTGCTTCATCATAAGGAAAAGGGCTTGAAATACGAATTTTAAAGCTGTGGTGCCTGTAGTTCACAGCTAATTTACCCCAAAGTACTTCAAAGTCAAGTTCATTATTCTTATTACATATTACAAAAGAATCACTCTAACCCGCAAATAGCGAAAGCTAATCTAGGCGGGTAGAGTGAAAGCCTGAAAATGTCACGCCACGTTAAGGAGACAGTCGTTTGCTAATGCATCGGCAAAATGCAGCACACGGCAGAATTTCACAGAGAATAAATTTCCTTCCAATTTTGTTTAGATTATAATTTACTGTCGTTAAACACTTGATTATTATCTCAAGGACATAATTTAATTTCGAACACTACCCATGTTAGGTTATAAGTTCACAAAATAAATAATAATTTAACTTAATGATCTCGTTTGATAACGTGCCATAGAAACTCCTAGAAAAGACTTGAATGATTAAGAAAAAGAATGATTAAGTTTCTGGTGTCCAAAAACAACAACTACAAAACAAATACAAAATATATTTGGACATAGTAAAAATCTACAGTGAAAATGCTATGGATTTATTAACAGGCTTTCAAATAACCAAACTAAACAACAAGCCACTGAAAAATCCAAAACAAAACTAATAAATATGAATTGACATTGCCTGGCAGTTTACTCTATCTAGCCATAATTTAATGTTCAGTCTACATACACCTCAATTAAATACCTTAATTCGTTTTGATTTTTGAGTCATTATAACTTCACACAGGAGGCAATAGGGCCTCTAGCTCATCTGCTGAACGGTACAGGAAGGCTGCAGATTCTCTGTACCCAGCTATCAACTGTCTAATGGCCTGTATTTCAGTGGCACTTATCTGGCATTGTGTCAGAACTTTCGGCTTGGGAAGGGTTGATCCACCATTTTCTGAAAATGAACACAGCTCACAATGAGACCTAAAGCTACAAGTTCGGTTCCCAACTGGCAAGTGCCAAGGTTCATGGTTGCTGGCAGGGTTCTCAACTGAACCCATAACAACTGTCACGCGTCACTTGTAAGTGTTACGGCATTAAAATTGTCCCCATCAAGTAGATCAGTTTGTCAATCAGTTGCAGAGTTACGGCTGAAAAAAACACAGCAACGGCTGCTAAAAATTCTAATGAGAATTAACCCTGATAGTACGCTCATTATTAAAAGACACAAAAGGCCGTACTTTGAGGTAGTCTTTACTTTGACACAGTAATAAACTTTCTTATCTCTTAAAACTCACTAGAATACTGGGTGAAAATTAACACTGCCAACCAATAGACATTCACTTCCACTTCATTGACCCTTAACTCATCAGATTTCCATGTCATTCGCAGCTAGAAGAAATTCGAAATCCTTTTCATTTCAAACTACTGGTCATCAACCAACCAGCTTAAACCTTGTGGAGAATACTATTATACTCAGGAGAAATCAGAATTAGCTATTTGCACATGAGGGGCATTGTTACCCACAACTTAAATTCAACTGCAACATTAAAAGGCCTCCTTGTAGGAGATAAGGAAGTGTAGGAGATAAGGAAGAAAGAAATTAATAAAATTTAACTAAACCTGTTGGCCTCTCAGTAGATCTGGTGTTACAAGCGTTTTGATGTGGTGCATGAAAGGATGATGCCGAAGATGCTGCAACAGATGCAGGAGCACTTGGGTTGCCTGTGGTATCACCATCAACTCGGCTATACCTTGCGTTTTCTGCTTCATTGGCACAGGCTGACGCCAAAATGTTCTAGCATGGAAAATCGATAAAAAATACTTACAATGAGCAAGAACAATAATTGCAACACAAAACTAATAAGGCAATGGAAAGCTGTAAGGTTTACACACCCTTAACATTAACATTACAATGTTATTTTAGTGTCTATTTAGAATAAATCACTTCACTTCATTTCTTTTGGAGTTCACAAGGAAAACTACACCTATTTTCCAGTGGGGCCATACAGTAGAAGTAACGAAGAGGTAATATTATTTTAAGAATCAAATTTTCAGGGCTGAAGAAAGAGCCCCTGTGAGAATAAACAGCTCATTTTTTTCTGCAATGATGCATGAAAATGTTCTAAGGCAGACTTACATTAACTTCAGCCATTTGAGCGGCAGACATGTTTGGGTTGGAGCTCTACAAAACAAAAACAAAAAAAAAACATGAGGAACAATTTCTCTAGTATCACCTGCCATCATGAACTCTCATGTACACTGTAGTTTTTCAATGACGCACAAAGTACAAGTCTGCATGAAGGAGAGGAGCAAGTTGTAATGTTAACGAAACAAGATGACGACTCTAACTTCAAAGACGAAGTTATAAATGTATATTATGTGTAATGGCAAAACAAGGAGGTGACCGGGTACTTCCAGGATTTCCATGCATCATGATTCTTCAAGGACCACCAACTAATTTTTTCCTGGTGGTCTCACATTCAACTCCACCACCACCATGGCTGCTTTCTTGCATTAAGTGTCTGACGCTGTTATGTCTATTAATTTTGAATTACGTCTTTTTAACCATGGCCACACAAGCCTTACATTTGGGAGCAAGAAGACAAACAATGAAGTTTATTTAAACATGATACATGTAGGTGATTAAAGCCTCATGCTCCAAGGGTCGTGTGTCTAACTAATAATAATTATTTTAATGTATTACAAAATTAATATAAATAAATAAATAAACAGGCTATATAAATACTAAGACTCGTATGTCAACGCTTTGGGTTAAAATCCCAGGTAGTCCCAAATTTGATCCCTGCATATGTTTTGTAAACCCCCAATTAGTTGTCTCCTGTCACTTGTGATTTTTCATCATGTTATATGATTTTGTCCATAATGTTCGCTCAGTAAAAATGATTAGTACTTACAAGGCTGAATTTTTTTTAAAAAGTAAAAGATAGAACGTTTTCGGCGTTAAGCCATCTTCAGGGTAGTTTGATCATCCACGTGATTGTGTATTTATGTCTATCAGGTAATTCTCAATGGGAAGAGTTTCGCTATGTAGCAATGAATTTGTTTGTTTAAAGCAGGTTTCCATTGTTGGATCATTAGGCCTTCAAAAATTCTGCGTTTGTGAAGTGATTGCGCTCTGCAGATTATACCCCAGCTCAAAGAATGCGAAGGATTTTCACTTAGGTGAAGGGCAGGTTAGAGTCATTACATACATTGGAATAATTTTGATTTAAAATACTTGCTTAGCTGCTCATTGCTGCAAAGCACAGTATATCCAAAAAAAAATTGCTATTTTAATGAAGCATATATTAACCTTAAAATACCACCATTCCCAAAAAAAATTTACTTGGCAAAAATCTTTACTTCAACAAAAGCTGAACAGATGTTGAGCAAACGTTGGACGCAAAAACAAAGTTGTGCAGAGGCCATTCAAACGGTTCCAACATTGCACCAGCAAAAGAACCAACACTTTCACAAATTTGATACGAGGGACTAAGAACTAGAAACCAGTCTCTCTCATCCAGATAAACTACGCCATACTAACTTTTTTCAGCTTGATGTTAGCATGGGTGTTCTACAAAAGGAAAAGTTAAATCAATGTTGAATAAAAGTCTAAACCGATTTAAACTTGATTCAACACGCTTTCAACAATGTTGGTGGACCTGTTCAAATGCACCGAACATTTGGTTCAACAAAGTGTTGAATGCATGTTGAAGCAAATGCTGAAACAGTTTAAACAGGCCTTTATATTTGTTTACACTTTCGTTCGTAAATTAAACCACAAGTGTTGTTAAAATACATGTAAATTATGCTCTTTTACCGAAAATTGACATTCAGTTTTGTTTTTTTTGGCTGTGGAGATCTAGATCATTTATCAACTGGAGCCAACAGTTCCTACAGCTTACAGCTTCCTTAAGACGTTTTTAAAATGTGATCGAAGGAGCTTTGACAGCCCATAAATCTCGATTTTGAGTGATGAATCAACAGGCATAACAGTTTCAAAGAAATTGATCATTTCATTTTAAGTACATATTCGAGGGGAGGATAAGACTTCATTTTTGTGCAATTTAGAAATCTGAAAGGGTACTGCAGCAGCAATTAAGAGGCAATAGATTGAATATTAAATATTCTTGAATATTAATTAGCTGGACCCCCAAAATTTTGCAATGGACCCCCTATGTTTTCAAGAAGGGGTCCAGAGGACCCCCAAATTTGAAAACCAGCACATCAAACCAGCCTTAAATTACTATATGACACAGGGTGACATACACAATTTTCTCCTTGTAGGTAGAAAATGAGTGTCTATATCTGCTCGTATCACACAATAACCTTCTGTATTATTCAAAGTGGCCAAACAGGTGGGATTTTCTGCATTAAAGGCCCATTTTCACCCTAGATGAAACGCAATTGTTTGTTATTGTTTTGAATCTCGAATAGCGTATTCTGATTGGCCAACTTTTTTTGTCGCACCAGTTTGTGTTGTTGAAAACAAGAAACATCGCCATTAGCCTGATTGTCATGCTGTTTACCAGGTGATTTTAACAAATGAAACCGCTAAAATTACGTTTTATCTTTATGTAGTTGAGTGATGTAGGCACTGGAGCAGAATTTTTAAGGTTCGGCTATTCAGCAAGAGGAATAGAACAATTCTGAAGCTTACGAGATAGATGATATTATTTCAGTGCTGAAATGTATGGCTTACTTTAAACTTACGTTTACTTTGTCAGTTTCAATTTGTTAGGATACCTGGGACGCAGAAGTAAAATGCTCTTGTAACGATGCTTGTGCTCAAAAGGGTGACAAAAGTTGCTGTCTTTGTGGAGCGGCAAGCAAAACGTGTTCACCGCAGCAATGAGTCATAGTGTTTAATATTATTCAACTTCAAATAGAAATATTTGAAACAAATATAGACGTAAATACTATGATCAAATTATGACATGATGAGCAGAGAACACATTCAAATCAGGCCCGGAAAGAATTTTATCCACAGATAGCTTTTAATAAAGAAGATTCTGAAAGGATTCCTGAGATTTTTCAAATTTTTGTAATTTCGTGATACACGAAATTATGCGGGGCATGCAATGCATTCAGTGTGAAAATGGGCCTTTAAATCTACACAGTAGAATTTTTAGGCTGCACAACAACTAACTCATTACAATGTAGGTAATTTATAATATACATGTGTAATGTGGGCCTAATAATTTATTATCGTTTTGCTCACATTTTCCTAGCTTCTATGGAGTTCAGGAAAATACTCCTGTATAACCAGAAAAATCCTCTGACCAGATAGACTTATTTTACCTTTACTCACCATCTGATCTGCTGCTCTTTTCAATGGTTCTTTAAGTTTCTTAAGCCGTCTACATGACTTCAGATACGTTCTTATTCTCTTTCTTGCTCTGTCTCTAAACTCTGGGAACTGTCTGTTACAGGACTGTATAATGGCCAAAATTTTTTCCTTTGGTTGCTTTGAGATTGGAACGAGTCTGTCAAGGTTTTCATCAACAAAGAGACGAACAAACATCTGCAGAAATCAAAGGTACAGTTTAAGGCTTTTCCTACAAAGAATATCAATATTTTATCTACACATTGTTATATAATAGTGTTCAAGGAACACGCTGATTATCCTCAATCATCTCGTAACCCATCCAGGGTATTAAAATGTAGCAGTACTTTCAGTCCTTGCGAAATATTTAAGATGTACCTTTTTAAATCAGTAAACCATGAGAAAGCAAATAGATCATTTTACAGTTCTGTGCTCAGTTACCAGGCCTTTGAATAAAAGTGAGGCTGGAGTTGAGACCTTGTTTTGACACAAACTCCACTGCTTTTCTTATGTAAATAGAAACTTGTTAGCATTACAAGAACATGATTTACATAAGAAAAGCAATGAGGTTTGTATGAAAGCAAGGTCAGCTCAAGTCTCACTTTTATCCAAAGGCTTGGTAATGGAGCACAGAACTATAAAATGGTGTATTCATCCACTGATACCAATAATAAGGAACATTATATAAAAGTGAAAATACTGAGGGGTCCCACCCAAGATGAATTTTAAACTAAAAAATTAATGTTTTCTGACTCTGGAGCTAAGAACATTCAAAGCACAAGCATTCTACCTTATGCATGAACTACTGACTTCAACAGGTGAAATGATGTAGGAATCAGAAATTTTAAAAACTATTTTAAATTACTATTCTTAGCCAAAGAATGTTCTTCTTGTTTTAAGAAAATGTGTTAGAGGTTGAAACTACCACTATTTAAAATCTTGTCCAAAACCCCAGCCTGGAACCCATGTTCATGTGCCTAAAGAAAAGTATGATAATGCTGTCCTTACATTAAAAGCCTTTAGTCTCTCTGGATGCACATTGATAGGATCAGGTTTCTCTCCTTCACCATCACCTTCTTCTACTTCTCCATCGTCATCATCCTCGTCCTTTAAACCTAGGGATGCTGGTGAGCTTACATTCTGAATAGGTTTCATCATTTCACTAAGGTTTGGTGGTTCCTGCAGAGACATGAGCCGAGGCAAAAAGTGATCAACAAATAGATCATATTCGTATTCTCAGTATTGGACTGGAACTAGCTTTTCAATGGAGGCTTATGCGGGGGAATATATTAAAAAGTATTTGCATTTGAAAAGATTCCCCCGCATTAGCCTCCATTGCATGCTAGTTCCAGTCCAATACTGAGAATACGAATATGGTCTATTAATAATAATTATAATTATCCCAGATACAGGCATATGCAACAATAACAAACATTATAGGCCATGTTAGACTGGACCATTCTGTAGTTATTGTTGCATAAATTATTTTTTTCTTGTTAGTCAATACTGTGTTTCTTCTTTCTCTCAAATCTACAACAGGCACCTAAAAAACAGGGCCCTGCTGTTCAAAAGTCCATTAACACTAATCTGGGATTAAATACCAACCAAGGTTCGAGTTTTACCATCATGAAGCCTTTAACAATCTAATTTTATGCTGAAGGAAAGCAAAAAGTTACCCGGCGAGCAGAGTCTCTTTCGATCTTCCTAGATAAGTTGGGAGGAAGAGGAAAGTAGACTCTGCTTGCTACCTCCACCTCCACATTTTGTACTGAGCATGTGTGAAAAATCTAAATGTATTTGGTGTCAGTTACGCATGTAACTGAGTCTACTGATAATCATGAAGGATTGGTTCTAAAGCATCCTGGACGGCCCAAGCCTAATACTGACGACAATGGTCTGGACAAATTCGTCCGACGTAAGATTCCTTTCATCATCAGCACGTTTAACGTTAAAACACTTTTAGCATCAGCCAAGAAGGAAGAATTAGCTCATGAAGCACAGTTGTAAGGCATAGGTATTATCTGCCTTCAGGAACACCGCAACGTACATAGTGAATTTCTGCTGCAGGAAAAGATCAATGGGTATACACTAGTTACATCTTAAGCATGGAAGAACTCCCGTAATGCTGCAATTGGAGGAGTAGGCGTCCTACTTTCAACAAGGGCCCTTAAAAGCATGCCAAAACACTTCAAAATGTGACGACAACATCATGGAAGTTACTTTAATCGGCAACCCAGAAACAACTGTCTTAAGTATCTACAGCCCACATAATAAGCGCCCTGAAGAAGAAGTTACGCACTTCTATCAAGAGTTGTCTACCATAACAAATGCCATCCTAGCCCACAACCTGCTCCTAATAGGAGGAGACTTCAATGCAATGCTTGGACTAATGGATGTTCTGTTCACTTATAATAAGATAACTAACAGAAATGGCAAAATTATGCTGGATTTCATGTATCAGTTTAATCTCATTGCGACAAACACAAGGTTTCAGAACTGAACAAGCAAACTATGGACACACCGTCGTCCATCCGGAGATTCTGCTCAGCTTGATTACATCCTTTCTAGAGAGAAATAGATAAACAGCTTAAAGAACTCACGAGCCTACAACTCATTCCAAGGTGTCAATTCTGATCATAGAATGGTTTCCTGCAAATGCCAGATAAGTTACCAACAGCGCAAAGCCACAGTCAAAGACCCTATGAAAGGAATCGATTGGAGAAAAGTAGTTGCTGATGACAACCTCTGTGAACAATATGCAGCTGCAGTACATAATAGGTTTGCTGCTCTTTGTGACCAACTTGAGGATTCTGATACCAGCTCTACATACGAGATGTTGATAACCGCCATCAGGGACGTGGCACTAAAGATGCTCCCAAAGAGAATGAAAAATCTGATTCTGCGAGATATTATCGGTAAAAAAGCAAACCCTGCAACGCGTATTAAAGGCGACACAAAAGAACAGCGCCTGGATTCATGGTTTCATAATTTCAGTTCTCTACTTAGTAAACCAGAAGATAGTAGCATCAATCTTGATAATCCCTTCTTTAACAACAGGAACAAAGTCATCTATTGAACCTCTACTCACAAAGGGTGATCTCCAAATTCTGCACAATTATCACACTGTCTGCATTGGCCTCTAAAATCTACAACTCGATGCTATTCAACAGAGTTTTCCCTCACATCGTTCCCATCCTTAGACCAAACCAGAACGGCTTTTGTAAAGGCCGATCAACTCTAACCCAGATATTGACCATCTGAAGAATCATAGAAGAACTGATAACCTCAAACAGAAAAGCCTCCATTGTATTTGTTGACTTTGCCTAGGCTTTTGATAGTGTTGATAGAAAGGCCTTGCAGCATATACTTTACAACTATGGTATCCCAGACAAGACTGTCAAAGACATTGCCATCGTGTACAACAATCCGTCAACTATTGTAAATAGCCCGGACGGTCCAACGAAAGAGTTCATCACAACAGCTGGAATCCTACAAGGAGATAGCCTTGCCCTTTTCCTCTTTGTGATCATTGTAGACTTCATTCTCAGGCAATCAATTTACTGACTAGACTCTAAAGGCCTTACCATCAAACCTACTCAGGTCCAGACGACTGAAAAGCAAGCATCTTACAGATCTTGACTATGCAGATGATATAGCCCTATAGAGCTAGCGTAGAAAGCATACTACTCTATGGCGCAGAAACCTGGACCATGAAGGGAGACCTGCAAGAACGACTTGATGGCACCTACACTAGGCTTCTTATGAGAGTGCAAAACATCTCCTGGCGGGATCACCAAACCAAGGAACCAATATATGGAGACAATCCCCGGATATCAACCATTCTCACACAGAGAAGGGCACGCTTCGCAGACCACTGCGCTCGAGCACAGGACTAACCAGTCTCGCGGGTGATGCCCTGGAGACTCCCATGCTCCAACAGAGGGAGGCGACCTTTCACCTACATGGATGTTATGGCCCGGGACTTGAATCTTTCAGTGGATGACATATGTAGGCTGATGAAGGAAAAAGAACTCTGGCCTTCTCTTGTTCAATCCATCTCGACCGTGGTCGATGGATGATGATGATGACAAAACAACACAAAACAAAACAAAAACAAAAACAAACAGTCGGGATATTTTGAACAACTCTGGCAAACACACAACAATCAAGGAATCATTTCATTGGAAACTCAAGATAGCCCATACTCTTAAAATTCCATTTCATTTTTTACCGAAAAATTTATAGGTTTCTGTCAGACTAGTTTCCGACACACAGAGGAAAAACTCATGGGAATTCTAACAGTTAAAATTGCCACGCTGTTGTAAATTTCAAAATATTGATGATGCGTGGCGATTGATCAGGCGCAAAAATTAAACAAAAAGGGGTTTCACAAGTCGAAACTGGACTGACCCATCCAATTCTTTGGATGAGCAGCAAATCAAGAAATGTGGAGAGAGCAAGCAGAGTCTAGTTTCCCCTTCCCGCCTTATCTAGGAAGATCCAAATAGATTCTACTCGCAGACTAGCAAAAAGTCTAATTCGAAATGGAAAGCCAAGAATCTTGAGGAAACGTTTCTGATCAGTAGATACACTGAAAGGAAAGTTTCCATTAATACAGGAAATTTTACCTAAATCACGCTTTGAACAACTGGGCCCAGAACAGTGTGTGGGATTTAAGGTCCCCTGTTTGGTCCCCACCACAAATAAATTTTGTTCATAAGACTTATGAGATCTAATTCCATGTTTCTTGGAACTTGACCAGATTAGCTACAGTGATGTTGTTCAAATTGAAAAGCAAAACATGTAAGAGGTGCTCTTACCCTTATTATCTGATTAACAGGAACAGACTGAGTGTTCTCAGGGAGAACAGGGGATGTTGCATCATATAGTTCACCATCCTCTTCACTCTTGCCACTGTCACTTCGAGTATCTTCACTTGTTACACTGCGGCCGTCAGTAGTTGTGCGTGGGCTGTTTACTCCATGGCTTACAATACCAGAGTTGGATATGGGAATTGACGAGACTGGAACTACATATGAAATTGGGATTGCCTCTGAAAGAGAATGACAATAACCAACGATTACAAACCAAATACAGTTACAAGTGTCACACATAAACATCTGTTTAGTGCCCTCATGACAAGCTGGACAGCTCAAAAGAACTACAGTCCATTTGCAATAACAAATACAGGTACCCACTACAAACATCTGAGGGTGTAACGTGCAGCTTTGTAGGTTAGGGTTGCAGGTCATTGCTTTGCCATAACTGAAACAACCCAAACCTTTACAAAAAAAATTATGCTAAGCTTAAGAGTTAAACATTATCTAGGGCACAGTGTTTAGGCATAATATTTTAACATTAGTAAAGGTTTGGGCTTTTTTCAGCTATGGTGAAACAATGATCTGCAACCTGCAAATTACACCCTCCACTAGAAACATGTCATAGTAGGAATAGTAGCAACTTTCACAGCATATGCAATGTAAAGCATCTGACAATCCCTTTAAGGATGGTGCCTACTAATTAAAGATATTTTTGCCCCGGTTTATTATTATGCAGGAAATGTAGATCTTAACAAGTGTTATTGAAATCCAAAAAGAAAATTGGGGGTAACCACGGATTTTTCAAAGATAATTCATGAATAATATTTGTAAAAAGCTTTAAAATACAAAGCAATGTATGGCGTTCTTTCTCAAATTGAAGCTTAAGTATCTCTCAAAAATTCATGGTTACCCCCAGTTTTCTTTTTGGATACCAAGAGTACTTATTAAGATCTACTTTCTCCGGATATTTTTAAACCGCGCAAAAATATCCTTGTATTAGTAAGCATTGGCGATAGGAAATCCAAGTATCTGGAGATGTGCAGAACGTATGCGCAATAACAATTACAGTAGGCACCGTCCTTAAGGTAAGGCGGGTCTAAAGCAACATACTTTCTGAAAGAATGTCCCTATGTTTAATTCAAATTTGGCCCAGAGAACCCACAAGGTCTGAGGATTTAATAGGGGCCCTGCACTTCTTAATGGAGTACAATCTTATGCCATTTTTCAAGGTTCATTTTTACATCCTAAGTGAGAATCAGGGATACTTGGGTTAAAGACAGGTAAAACAACAACTGTCCCTCAGTCTTCTACAGGGTGTCAAAGCAGTGCTATTCATTAGATACACTGACAGGAATATCTAATACCGTTAGCTTGACCACAAGTAAATGACAGGGGCTGGATCAAAAGCCCCAAGTGTTTATTTAAAAATTTATACAAGGCAGTGTTTAATTGAAGATCACAGTACAATGTATTTTAAATAATTAAACCCTAGCCTGGTGCACAGGTTTTGACACTTACAAAAGTACATTATTCTTAAAACATATTATTTATAAAAGATTAAATAATTAGTTTTTCTTTCAGTCAATATCTTGATTTTTATGTTGCACACATTTCAATTAAACTTTTTATAGTATTGATAATTTATAGTATTGATTATTGTGACTGATAATGTGACTGTCAATAATTTTCAATTTCGATTTTTTCTAAGAGTCAATTATCATGAATGACCTTTTCTTGGTCATTTGGTTTTCTAATAAAGTGAATTATCCTACAAGATGGGATATTCATGCTGAGACATTCCTCTCGTAATAAACAAGACAAACAATTAACTATTGAATACTGTAACATGATCTGCATTGAGACAACAAAGCAAATCAAGTCTATCAATAACTTTGAATGGGCTGTTTCCACAAAAAGTGAAATTTGACACACAATTTTTGTAAAACCTGAAAAAATCACCAAAAAATTCCAAGAAATAGAGTCAAAAAATTACAATGGCCACTTTTCCTTTCTCCTCCTTTCCTTCTGCCTTTCAAAATAATACAGTGTTTGTCTACAACTTATTTAAATGTAATTGTGGAATTATGATCAAAAGGTGTTAGGGGAGAGAATTTCTTTGAAAACTATTTGTACTGCAAGCCTAAAAATGTTATTTAATGGTAAAGAATTTACCTACCATTTGGGTTCTGTGATGACATCTTAGTTGCAATTGTCAAACTGTGCCTTGCAAGAATCTTTTCCACCCACCCACTAGACGCCTTAAACTCAGGACACTCGTCACGGACAAGCAGCCTTGCTTGTGCTTGGATTGCATCTCTTGTAACAGGTGTCCCTTTGTCCTGCTGCCTTAGCACCCACTGTAAAAGTTTCTCATCTGTTTCATTGGAATAACTCAGACGACGTCCACCACCTCCGGGTGAGCGTTTTTCCTTTTTCACTGGAGGGCCATGTTTACACCATACTTGCACAGTTGATCGTGGGACATTGTACTTGCGAGATGCTTCTCTAACTGTTGTTTCCTTTGCATAATTGACAACTTCTTGTTTCTGGTCTGTTGAATATGTTTGATAACCTGGCAGCAGTCCCTTTGCAGTTAAGCTTTCATCAATAATTGGGCCAAGGGCAGCTTCATCCATAAGAATAACATAAAGCAAAAAATCACATAAATTCCACATTTTCAAATGTTCCACACATCACAAACGTCAAACAAGAGAACTAAGCCTGAATAAGTTTGTTAAAGAGCTAAAAAAAATGTGTGTGTGTCTTAATAATCCAAGTCTCTGTGAGACACCTCTTTGATGAAATGTAAAGCATTCGGATATATATTCGGCTACCACTTTCAAGACTTAATTTTGATAACTCAATGGAAAATTCAGAACTACCCCTAAAAATATTGAAATAAGAACGAAGGGTAGGTTCGAACCTGTGACATGTGCACTTTGCACTTCCATTTTGAGCCCATTAATACACCTATTTGCCCCCCCCCCCCCCCCCCCCCGCACAAAACCAGAAATTTAACAGTCCATTGGTTGAGTGATCCAGCAAGCACCTGAAATCCCCTCACTATACCTCATTGAGACTTTGTCATCACTGAGGTAAAAATGAGCATATAGTTTTCTGCTTTTGATATAGAAATGAGCCACACAAAGTTTTTGCATATGAAGCCTCTTGTGTGACTGCTATGTGCTTGTTTGTTTCCGGTGATGTGCATGTGGGTTTTTACAACTTAAAACTGGCTTTTTTAGTGTGCCTTGCAAAGCTGCCCTGCTCGCTGTTAACAGTGGGTTCTTTACCATCTTGCAGGGTCAATTTACAAGTGTTATGAGAAAGGGAACTGTAGTTTTTCGGTTTTAAGGCGCAGCATTTTTTCTCAAACAAATTGCTTGTTTCAAAATGTGATCTGAACTCAAGGTGCGTCTTATAGCCAAGTATCTTCTTGCAACAAACAGGGCAGTCAACTCTCCCAGATAATCCGGGAGAATCCAGATTTTGGACTGAATCTCCCGACCTCAAGATTACGATCTGAAATCTCGAGGTAAATAGGCGAAGTTTGTCATATCTAGGAGACCCAGACTTACTGAGCATTTTCAGAAGATGAAGGATGAACCAATAAGCCCTGTCATAATGTGAATTAAAAAGCTACCATATGCAGATGGCATAAAACACACATACATCAACGGAGTGAAGATGGGAAGTGTCCTATCGAAAACCTACTTGATGGAATGAATGAATGATCGAGACGGACGGAGAGAACCAGTCCAAGCAATCCATGCACCCAGCAAAAGAGCAGATGCTGTAAGTTCTGTCTCTTGTTTCACCCCTGCTGGACAGGAGGATTAAAACTCTGCCTTGCGGTCAACAAGACATTCACCAGATAATTATACAAAATTATACAGTTAGGTTTCAGTCATTTTCTTATCCCCAAGAACAAACATTATTATCGCTATATATGCACTCTCTGTATATCCTTTTGTAAAACCTTGTCTTAAAGTGGTACTATGATCAAAAAACCATTTCCTTTTTTTCTTCAGATTTTGAAAGCGTGTTCACTTAACACATAACTGGCAAACTTTTGAGCTTTGAGTTTTATCCAAAGGCTGTTTATTTTGAGTGTAAGTTTTGGATTTCATGGTCCGCCATTACTCATGTTCAAAACTGGCCGATTGGACCTCAGAGGGTTGGATCTAGAGAAAATGACGTCATTTACTCACTAGCTTAAAATTTCAGCATGTAAACGCATTATATTATATACGCAAAACACGGCAGGGATGGCACTAGGATTTTTCAATCCGGGTCCTGGGACCCGCATGTTTGGCCAAATTGGGGTCCCAAGCATTTTTTGGAGGTCCCAAAATCTTGGTGACCCTCTGCGAGAAAAAGAGTATGTTTTAAATTATGAGAAAAAGAGAGTAACCAACTTGGAATTAATATTGACGCATATGCATAGGACCGGCCGACAAAGGCTTTTTCTAGAGCCGTTACATTCATTCCTGGACAAGAACTCTGTTAATGAAAGAGCACCCTTTCCAAGGGTTTACGCATCACTGGTTTCCTCCCTTAGGAGCAACGAACAGTGACGTCTTTTGCTATATATTTGCATTCAGTGACTTGCAGAGTACATTCCTCTGAAGAAGACCGCAGAAGGCAGTCGAAAATTTAGTTTCAACCTTTTTAGATGTTTTAAACCCCATTTCTTAGAACTTCAATTATGATCACAGATCGCTCCAACAGTTTTACAAACAACAGAATATACTGACAAATCAAAGCAAATTTTGAGTTATTTAAGTCAGTGCCTTGCGTCCTGGGACGCATTAAAATTTCGATGATGCATTTTTTGGATTTTATTTGCATAAAAATGCAGGATTTCTGCGTTAATGCGATCCCTGCACGGGTTGAAAAGTCTGAAAGCCCGAAACTCCCGTGCTGCATATTAATTAGGCCACGTACACACGCATTGCATTCTTAAACTAGTGCGTATTTGACGTCATTTTCTCCTCGACCCAGCTCTCTCAAGATTTTAAAGTTAGTAATGACGGATCAATAAATAAGAAAATTCCAGCTAAAATAAACAGGTGTCTTTTTAAAATCAGAACTTAAAACTTGGGTGAGTTAGTGTTTAGTTAACATAGTTTTGAAATCCAAAGGAAAAACAATTTTTTTTTTGGTCGTAGTACCACTTTAAAAAGTTTCATACACAGATAAAATACTCTTACCATCTCTGGAAACATCACTATTATGGTTTCCATTTATTGCCGTGTCCATCACATCATGTTCATTCATGGGTGAACCTCTTCCATTTCTGTTTCCATTTTCTTCAAAAAGGTCTTGCACAATCTCCCTTTTATATCTTTTTGGCCCATAACTAGGTCCTCCATCTTCGTCTGAGTCATGGCTGGAGAATGATGCTTCCACGTCAGACTCCTGTTTGTAAATAAATGCTTGTAATTAAACATGTATAATTTGTGTCAAGGAAAGGGTTTCTCATGACTTACATGTGTATATGCATCAGGACAATATTATTATGTGTCTGAATTAACTGACTATACCCTATAGTCAGCCATGTTCCCTCCCTTGCGAATACCACAGGATCCCCCGGGTTAGCTCTAGTCTTAGGGTGCCTTCCTTTTGTCAGAACTGGCCGGCCAGACCCTTCAGTTTGCAAAGAAAATGCAACAGTTTAAAGGAACACTTGCATGATAATCCCTTGCATTCTTCTGGAGGAGAATACATCATCATCAAAGTGTGTTAATTTGAAGGCGTTGCAGAGTAATCCTTCCAAATGTCCAGTCTGGCTGGTCAGTTCCATTAAACGGAAAGCGTCCTTAGACTTGGTGGGTTACCTGTGGGAAGAACATTAACTGCCAAATTTGGCAGCCAGCTTTGGAAAATACATATATCGACACATGGTGTCTTCTTTGAGCTCCTTCATTTGGGAATTAAAGCCTGGTTATGTCCTGCTACATGTTTCCCTGAAGTGATCTATTTTTGTTGTTGCTAATTTGTTATTTGGTTGTCATTGATTTTGATCTATTATTGATTATTACTATCATTATTATTTATAAAAGCTTTTTTTTTTTTTTTGGGGGGGGGGGGGGGTAGCTGTCCCTGTGATTCATAGCACTAGGAAGTTTTTCTTTTCTGCATCCTGACTATCCATAGATCAATGTAATATTATCACTCCTTGGTCGTCCTGGTGGCATCTCAGTCATAACTTGGTCTTCCCAAAATTTGTTCAATTGATGTTGGTAAGAAAAAATTTGGATGTAAAATGCAAAGAAATTCCCAACTTGGGTCACTGAGCAAAATTTTGGGTTAAAATAATAATAAGAAGAGTATATGTGTAATAAAGTGGCTAATGCCGTTAAACAGTGCTGAAATACTGTCTGATGAGTGTGTGAGCACGAAACTCGGAGTAACAGAGAATTTTGTCTCTTCGTTATATCTTCTTATAATAAGAAGAGTAAAAAGTTTTCGTAATTAAAGTGGTAACAACTCTTTCCCATTTAATGAATTTTTAAAATTGCTCAAATTGGGACGCTGTCTGGTCTCGAAGGGGATGCCTTATCAACAATAAAGCCCTGTCAAGAATTTACTGTCATGGAGGATAAGCATCACAGAAAAATATATCAAACAACAACAAAAAAAAACACTAAAAATAGACAAGAGATTATCCTTTGCACAGGATGCATACTTGTTTTCACAATTTCTAACAAAGATAAATTATGTGACTACCACAAGATTTTATTACCGGTGTTATTCTTTATAAACTTCAACTACACAAAATTATAAAAAAGGCCAGGATGATATGCAAATTAAACTGGATTACTACATTGAAAAGCAAACTTTGGACAGGGGAAGTAAGTCAAAATCAAAATAAACCTATTTCAAGATATGATGAAGGAAGAACTGGGCAGAATTCCTCTTTTTGCCAAAAAATGATTTGTAAATTTGTATCCTTTCAACTTCAAACTCAACAGAGTTTATAATGCCATAGATTTATTATAATTTCCAATAAAACAGCAGCTTTAAAATCCTTAATAATTTTATCTTAAGTCAAGAACCCCTGAAGCCTGATCAGGGCATTCTGTGAATTTTATTCATCTCTTGACCAGACCCAACCCAAAAATGAATTCAACAGGTAAGCACTACTTATTTAAGTATAGTCGACTTAACTCAAAACGTTTTGTCAGACACTTGTTGGAGGGCTGCTTTCAAAACGGAAAGACATCCCGATGCTTACTTAGAGGACGAACATTCTTACAGACAGGGTTTCACCCCTTCTGTAGACTTTGCACCTTTTTAAAGTACGCTGTATAGATGAGGCAACGGTCAATTCCAAACTGAACAAGCTAAAACAGTCTACTATGAACGAAAGAGTGTCTACCATCTGCCTCAACCGATTTTCAAATTTGCTATTTATTCCCGGTGCTGTGTAAACCCGATATCCTTCTCTTCCAAATAAATTAGCATGCTGAAAAAAAAAAGCTGGTGTGTACAAATTGACCAACTCGTAAGAGCTTCGCTTACGTGATCTCACCCCACGGAAAGGCGATCATTGCTATGTCTGAGAGTGAGAGAAAAAGAGTGGATCTTAAAAAGATCTTTCGAAATAGGAAGGCAGGACGGTTTGGAACTACGCCGCGACACAACACTCGACTAATTAGCTCAGTTTTGCAATATTTCGGTTATGAATATTTCATGTATTTTCGATGAAGAAAGCGGGCCAAATATACTACGCTTCCTCTTACAGGCTACGCGTAAAAAATTCCTAACGGCAAAATGGACTAGCCAAAAAGCTTAAGTTCAATGCACAGGTGTCTTCCCTTGAACCTAAATTTAAACGGAGGCCATCTGGCCGGCAAATTTGAACGTGGGCCACTCGTTGTTTCCTCTTCGCAACTCAAAGGACAAGGGGTGTCATCTGCCGAAAAATCGCATAGACGATCTCTTATTTCCTAGATGAAGCATCAGTTGTATGTTATGAGCATAACCAAAGTGATTCCAAGCGTGATCTACCCACAGATCTGATAGGGATTGCGGAAAGGTGCTTTCGAAACTAAGCCGAAGGGACGCTCATTTGTGTTCCCCTTAACTTCCAAACAACAAAGCCGGCGAGAATGGCCGATTTCCTTTCGCTTTGATCCGAAACACAGAATATTCAAAAAGTAGACAAAACTAAACGATTCAAAAATAAAACCAAGCACCGACTTTCTTTGTAAAATTACCTTAAGGATGTGCTCTGACTTGACCTTTGCGATGGCAGCGAGAGCTTTAGTAGACATCTTCGATGGACTAGACAACGCCACAGAGAGACGAAGGGGTACAAACAGACCTTCAACTTTCGCCGCACCCAACCGCTTGTAACCTTCAATTGCAGCCGAAACCAACGGCGATCAGTCGAAATCTTCCTCTCCTGCAAATTGCTTTTGAGAGGCTCTAACAAAACCCGTCTAAAAATAGTGTGCTTGGCCCCCAAACCCGACAAAACTAAACCAGGAGGCAACCGGGAAATAATGGGCCAGAATTTTTGAGTCAAAGTTTTTGGCCTTTGTTGTCAGGCTCAGCAGCTGATAGCGTAAGCCATCACGTGGTACATCCACTAAGAACGGCTTTTGCGCGTGCTCTGAACATAAGCCGCTGATAGAAATTTGCGGACCTTGATTTCAAGGAATTTAATTATCCGAGTAATTATATTCCGTATTAGAGGTAATCGAAGATAAAAGGAACATTCTATGTTTCAGATATAGTACCGATAAATCTAGCACTTTGCCAAAGTCTACAAATATTGGGTTTTCCTGGTTTAGCGGAAATAACTCTTGCAGAAATAGTGAGAGACGGAGTGGCATGTAAACTGGAAAAAAAATATTGACAAAATACCGCCGGATCTGCGCATATGAAATGACAAATAACTTTACACAGATCGATGAATTTGCATATATAAGTGGTGGTGTGTAGTTAATTTACTTCGACAGTTCTTGTGATGATATTCCAAGCCTTTTTCCAAGCTCGTTTACAAGTTTTTGACTGAGAGGAGGAGGATAGGACAGGTGTACAATGACGAATAGCTATGCCTCCTCCATGAAATTTTATTCGGTACCCTGGATAAACGTCACCAAATTTTGTTGAGCTTCCTAACGTAGTTGTATTTACCGATGTTTCCAGAAACTGATTGGCCCTTCAAACTTGACGTATTACCGTTTAGCATGTAATGTGACCGTCAGGAAGTCAGAAATGGTGGTTTTCGCGCGCTGTGACTGGTTAACTGTCAGGTGATTAGCAAGTACTCCTCACCTTTGACAGAAGCCGAAGAGAAACAAAATGGCTTACTGAAGTTTCAGTCCTTTTGGTCGTGAAGGTTTTTGGTCTGATAGTTTCTTAACAGGTGGCGCCCCATCAAATATCCTCTATTAGTATATACTAAAACAGCGGATAGCGTTGAACTCGCGGCTGATTGGCTCGTCAAACTCCGAATATCCTGTGCTATTTACCTCCGAGCAACTCGGGAAAAAATGGCGTCCCGATTTGCATCCGTGACAAGTAAAGAAAACATCCAAATTAATTTAATTTTTTGTGCTGTATATTATCTCACTGTTTTAGTATATACTAAAACAACTATTCACCTCAGCGTCGGTGGCTAGCGTTGGATATTTACCGAGCCATTTCGCGGCTCGGTAAATATCCACCTCCATTTCGGTGAAAAGTTCTTAACTATTCATTCGGTGAATAATTGTTGAGATTAAATAGAGACTCTTTACTTTTTCTCCGAACAAAAAAAAATGATCTAAAAAAAAGTACCTGATAAAAAAAATTCAAAAATTCTAAGCTATTCTCTTGATTGCAGTATGCAATTCATAATTTTTGTGTTTTGTTTGGTTTGGATCAACATGTGAAAGTGTTATCTTCCTTGCAATTTAAGATCAGGCTTAGGCAAACCTTATCACCACCACGAGCGAAGACCACCAAACATCAGTTCTGAAACCTGCCAGGGCACTGAATATAATACTTCGTTTAAACATCTGTTTGGATTGAATATGTTATCTACAAATTTCCAAATTTTTGCTCGGCGATGCCCTAAATTTTTCGAGGTTTTTGAAACCTTGAAATCAACTTTCTGAAACATAAACCATACGATTCGCAACCTGGGAGAAAGGGTCCTTTTATGTTTCGGAGGGGTTATTTTTGCAATTATTGGCACTCAAATATGGCCAGCTAACATTTTCAGGAAGCAAATAGTTTGCTTGGAAGTTCAAGGAAGGTAAATTTTAGCTATCAGTTTCTGAAAGAAAAGTTATCGGTCTGCAAGTGTCTTTACATCATGATTTTCAGAGGCAATATCGATATTGAAAAGACCAACTTCTTCCAGGTAATCATTGTACCTCTTTAACAAGCAAGCAAGGCTAATGCACCGATCAAATCGAAACTTCAACATCCTTACCCCCCCCCCCCCCGGGTAAACCACGGGCATTTGACTATCTTCTGTGCCCGGGGAGTAGGGAATTTCACCTTTGCCTGCGTAGGGTGGGGAAGATTGAACCGGAATTGTCAGGTTTCAAATAATTGTTTTTTTCGGGCGTCGAAGTCGCTAACAGCTATAAAACACGTGTTTGGACGAGATGGAAGAGTTTAAAGGAAGAGATGTAGCATTTGTGAGCAATTCGCTTACAGAAAGGGTCTTTAAAAGGTCTTTATTAAAGACGGCAGGAGCCGACGACACTTGTTCATTATTAGTAGTGTATGACAGACAAATTCGATGATAGGGTGGGGCATTTGAACACAACTTTGGACAGAGGGGCGGGAATTTGAATGATCCAATCTTCAAAAGTTCAAATGCCCGGGATTTGCCCTGGGGGGAGGAATGTTGAAGTTTCGAGTTGATCGGCGTATAATGGAGCACTCTGGTTCGCTGATTTTTGGTCGGGATTTTACATTCGGACCTTTTCTATGGTAACGGCCCGTTTCCGTAATTTTTCTCTCCCCCGCATAATTCAAGTAAAAGGGTAATTTTTTTTCTTCACAACAGCACAATTATAACAAGCGGAATATAGTTTTACATCTGGAAGGTTACCGTTCAAAGTTCGCTGATGGAAGGCGATGATTACGGACATTCACCGAAGCGGAGAAGTGTCCGATCGCTTAGATGCCATGTAACAACAAACAGCTTACTGGCCTCGCTTGCTCGGGACCGCACTGGGGAATATTGGCCCTCGATCGGTCGTTTTTGTACCGATTCGCTGCGTTCGGTCCGTACTAACACGACGACCCCGTTATTGTTATTATTACTATTATTATTATTATTATTATTATTATTATCATTATCATTATCATTATCATTATCATTATCGTTATCGTCATCGTTATTGTTATTCTTTTGTTATTGTTATTATTATTATTATTATTATTATTATTATTAGAGCGGTTTTCAATTGAGTGTCGAAAGTAATTAGCTAATTACTTTGGTTTTGCATCTACTTCGCTCAGTGATTGGTTCAAAGTTTTCGCGCCACTTTTTCAACCAATCAGAACCTGAAGTGAAACCAAAACCAATTGTGGCTCGCGCGTGCACATTTTCCCGCCTTTTGTGTGGGCTACGTGTAATTACTTCGAGTTTTGATTGGTTTACTGGATTGTCTCAGTCCTTTTTGATTGGTCAAAGTAATTACTTTGGTTTTGGTTTTACGACACTCAATTGAAAAGCGCTCTATTATTATTATTATTATTATTATTATTATTATTATTATTATTATTCCAATAACTAAGGTTTCCGATAAGCATTTAAGAATAAAAAACAGCGATATAAAAGAATGACGTTTCGACGGCTCCATGCAATCATTCTCAAATTCCAAAAAAAAACTTTAGTATAAATACACAGGTGATTATGCACAATCGCGCGCTCTCCTTGGCTCGCTATCTCGGATTATCAGCCGATAATCACCTCGACGGACAAAATGGCTGCCAGTAGTCGTTTTGCCACTGTAAGTGAAGATGATTTCGTGTTGAAATTTTTTTTTCTCTTTTTTGAAATAATCACCTGTGTATTTATACTAAAACAATTATTCGCCTCAGGCTCAGTGATTATCGGTGAATATTCACCTCGACTTCGTCTCGGTGAATATTCACCGATAATCACTGAGCCTGAGGCGAAAAATTGTTAAATATAGACATATTTTTAACCCCTAAAAATTTTTCATCTGTTCGGATTTCCTAGCTGAAAGTCTAGTGATCCGAAAATTATAGGGATCAAAACTTACCTTTTCGAAAATTTTAGCCGGAGAAAAGGTTCCCGAAAATTCTAGGTGGCCTTTTTAGGGTAAAAATCCGTTTAAAATGGGCGATTCTATGGAGGTATATCTATGACAAAATTCAATAATCGGCATTTGAAATAAAATCGTCCAAATGAATACATGAATACATCAATCCAAAGCTGAATGGCAACAAGCCGATTCCGAGAGGCATAACGCAAAAAGACATAACGCAAAAGAGGCATAACGCAAATAGGCATAACGCGAATAGGCATAACGCAAGTAATCATCAAGCAATAAGGCATGACGCAAAGACGCATAACGCAAATGCCCATAGCGCAAAAAGGATAACCCAATGAGGCATAACGCAGAGCCATAATGCAGAGGCATAACTTAAACAGGAAGAAAAAGTTCGATAGCGATTATATGTTCTTTCCCTTGAACAATCATTTGACGTTTTTTTTTTAGAGCTGCAATTATTTACGGAGTACACAGCTAGTCTCCATTCTTCAAAGGGCCTTTGCATTATGGCTATTTTATGTTATGCCTTTTGTGTTATGAATATTTGCCTTATGCTTTGCTGTGTTATGCCTTTCTGCGTTATGCCTTTTTGCGTTATGCCTCTTTGCGTTATTTCTCTTTACGTTATGGCTATTTGCGTTATGCCTTTTTGCATTATGTCTGTTTGCGTTATGGCTATTTGTGTTATGCCTCTTTGCGTTATGCCTTTTTGCGTTATGCCTCTCTGCGTTATGTCTCTTTCCGTGATAGCTTTAGGGTTAGAGTTAGGTTTAGGGTTAGGTTTAGGTTTAGGCTTGTTGCCATTCGGCTTTGGATTGATGCATTCATGATTTGGACGATTTTATTTCAAATACTGATCATTGAATTTTGTCATAGATATACCTCCATGATTCTACCATTTTTCAGATGTTCGGAAATCCTAGGAGAGGCAGGCAAGCAAGAAATTTTACAACAATTGTTCCGAAAATTCTAGATCTCAAATCGTCTTCCGAACAGATATTTTCCGAAAATTGACGTTGGGTGCCCCTGTTTATTTAGAACAAAATATATTTCCTTTTTGTGTTATTAAAACGCTTGATTAGAAGCGAGTACTGAATACATAAAAAGGCATTACGTCATCCATGGAATTGAATCTGTCGACGTTGCAACTTTCATTGGCAGGGAAATAACCACCGTCCTAAAGATTGAATTATGTGACTCGCGTGACTACTTTAATAACCCTTTACTCGTGTAAAAAAACAAATAAATTTAATCGTGACTTTTAAGAAAGAAAGCTGTAAGTTGTGAATACTGTTATTATGGTATCGTTCATACCCATACATATCCCGAAGAAAGTTGCAGACTAATTAAGACCATTACGTCATCGGATATTTTACAACGGCTACGACTGATGGTGCAATCGGAAATTTCACCTCGGCTATATGTGATAGTGCAATAACTTCTTGTGCAGTCGTTGTTGTCAGTTGTTGTGCTATAGATTGATCAAGTGACTTTGTGTCTATAGTCATCAGTGAATCAACAGGGACTGCTTTGGAATGTGCTCTACGTTGCGACTATAGTGGTAAGAAAACAGATAAATTTTTAATGCGCGGTTAAAGATCTAAAAGATCTTCTTGTTTAATTTATGAAAAACAAAAAACCAACACTTAACACTCAATCTGACTCCATGAAAGCAAAACTTTTTATTTGACAAGTCAAGCGCACCACGCTTGAAATTTTATTTTATTTTATTTTCTCTTATTATCATATGCAGTGAGACCTTCACACGTACATTTCACTATATTATGAACTCACCTAAAGTTTTTATTTGAATTTGAGAATGATGGCATGGAGCCGTCGAAACGTCGTTCTTTTATATGGTCTTTTTTTTTCTTCAATTATTTAAATAATTGAATGTAATAATTATGTACATATTCAAACGTTCTCTTAGCCTTCTTAATCTTGTAAGAAATATTGTAAAGTTTAAATAAATATTATCATTATTATTATTATTATTATTAGTAGTAGTAGTAGTAGTAGTAGTAGTAGTAGTAGTAGTAGTAGTAGTAGTAGTAGTAGTAGTAGTATTATTACTATTATTTCCAAGAAAGAAAGGACATATTTATTTCATAGTCAACTGGCGAGGCCAGAGGCTTATATGGCAAACAATTGACCTCTGGCAGGACTGAGCCCATCACCTCCTGCCTCTGGCCAATATTTCCCAGTACGGCCCTCGCACTCGGTTAGTAAGAGGTTATTAACCATTACAAGGAAATAGAGAGGTTAATTTGAATTTTCTTCGTTGGTTGGCACTACTAGCCTTTAGTCTTTTTTGGGATTAAAATAACATTTGAAGTCGTTACATCTCTGAGATAGTACGCGCGCTGTGATTGGCTAATTTGGCGGGCAGTATTCTACAGTACGGCGTGCTAAATGTGAAAATTTGATACACCATTTTCTAGCATGTTTCTTTGTTTATGTGAAATAAACTTGGGAAATTGTTTGACTCTTGCAAGCGACTATTTAAAAAAGCTAACAACATTTATTCCTTTTTCAGGTTTCTATGCATGCCAGGCCTCGCTTACGGAACCCGCGCCCGCAGTGCACGCAGCGGTCAAAAGTGTGTTATCACTGTCATCCATTTGCCCTTTCACTGTGCCTTTCTGTGCGTAAATGACGTTGTTGTCGATCTACCCCATCGAAAGGACGTTACCAAAGTCTTTTTTCGCGAAGTTAACACAAATAAATACATACGTCTTTTACGCTTGATTCGAAAATACCAGACTGAATTCGTCTGAAAATAGTTAGAAAAAGCACAAATAACAGCCAAAGCCCAACAGTTGTCATTCGAATGGCTGCTCGCCGGCAACCCAGTTTTGGCGCCAAAGTTTGTTGACAAAAAAAGTTGCCACAAAATCTTTTAAATGGTTTTCTAGTTCTTTAACTGCAAATCTATTGACGTGGCATTGGATAGCACAGTTTTTCCCGCTCACTGAATTCTAAATGGTCAATTTAAATTTCAGTAGCTCTCGCCGTATGCACGGCAATCATTTATGGTCTGAGTTGAACATTCCGCGTGGCTTCAACAAGTTCCTTTTCCCGGGTGACTTATTACCTCAGCGTGGATCTAAAAAATATCCTTCTAATCTCGTTTTGTTGGGCTGTACTTTAAGTTAAGAACAACAATAAAAGCAAGGTGACACACACTAACACGGTGTGGCCAACACATCACGCATGCGCACAACCACTTAAAGAGGTGCTAAAAACACCCTCCTGGTATGTTAGCTACGCCATGCTGATGAGGCCCTAAAGGCCGAAACAGCTGTCCATGGCTGCTAATTGACCAGGTGAAATGGTTGTGCGCATGCGTGATGTGTTGGCCACACCGGGTTGTGTTAGCGTGTGTCACCTTGCTTTTATAGTTTCGTAAATTACAGTAGAGACCTCGAAATCGGGTAGTGAGAGGAAAGGGATTGGTTAAGGCGTGCCTTTCTCAAAATCCATTTCATCAACGAAGGCGTTCCTAGACATGTGTGAGATCTCACCAGAAAATAATCGTATCGCCACGATCCGGTGTCGTAAAACCGGCATCAAAGCGTCCGGAAAATGCAAACAACTACGATGGTCCCGATAGGACGTTTTCAACCACCCTCTAGAGACATCAATAACAATAGAGAAATTTTGTCATCCACCAACATGGCGGCGATCACGTCAGGTGAGAACCACCTATTGGTACGAGATGTACAGTGACTGTAGCCTGCGAGAGGCATCCGGTTTTTTCGGCTCTAGAGAGTGAAAATAGAGTCGAAAAAACCAGAAGTTCTCGCAGGCTACAGAGTCTGATAAGTCACTAAGCGTACCAAAAGAAATCGCAGAATAAATTACTTTCGAGAACTCAACCGAAAACCGCTGAATGGGAGCCCTTTGAAAGCAGGCTGCTTTTTTGGCAATATGGGTCAGTATGACGTACCAAAGAATTTTTCTTATTGAATAAAATAGCTTTTTCATCGCTTGAATTCATTTGTTTAGATTTAAATGAACAGCAGTGCCTTTTTGCCCTTTTTCCTCCGATCTCTCTCTTGTCCGAGCAATGGGCACGACTTCAAGATCATTTTGCGATCTGTAGAAATAACAGACATTCACTTACTTCATTTACTTCAAATTGAAAAAAAAAACATACCAGATCGGAAGGAGGCGAATCTCGGCCCTGTGGAAACAAGCGAAAAACGGTTTTATCATTCATGCATGTAAAGATTAATTGTTGAACTAACGTGTTTAGTGGTCACATGATATTTATTTAGCCCTTGCTTCCCGAAAAGCAGCAAAATATTGACGAAAGTAAAAGTATTAGTTAACTAAATAATGCACCCAAGAAACAGTTGACGGGAATTTGCAACGCACTCCCCTACCCCAAACACTTTCGTTTTTGAGACTCGTCGAGAATAGACCACTTATTGACCCCGCCACTCTCCTTCTGCAACCTCGTCCTCGGAGCGGGAGAGAGAGAATGGACCTTTCTCTCTCGCGCACCAGGGAAGGGAAGAAGACGAGGTTGCCTCCTTCTGATGTAAACTAGCACGTTTTGCTGCCACGTACTGTTCAATGAAGACTATAATGATGATAATAATATTGATAAAAATAATAATAATATAACAATAATTTATTTCTTTCATCCAACTTACAATATTTTACAATAAAATATAAAATCTTAACCAAGCATAATTTGACATTACAAAAAATTACAAAATTTATATAAAAATATTATTCTTTGAACCCGTGTGGATTAAAAAGTATTCATTTCTATAATTCAAAAAGCAGTTATTTAGACTAAAAACGTATTTTAAAAAATACTACTTAAAAACTTCTATTTAATACCTTCTTCAATTGTCTCGACGTCAATAATAATAATAATGATAATAATAATAATCACTACCATTACCATTCCTAATATATTTATAGCGTTTAAGCGGCAGTCATCAATGAAATCCCCTTGTGGGATTATGCTATTATTATTATTATTAGTAGTATTATCATCATCATCATCATCATCATCATCATTATCATTATCATTATCATTGTCGTTATCATTATCATCGTTTTTTTAACCCTATGTCACTGGGGACTTCATAGAGACATTTAACATCGTGTATTTTTTGGAAACAAACGGCAAACCTCTGAGTGTAACGTGCGGTAAGTGATTTTCCGCAGCGTTTTTCACGTAAAATTCTGTATTGATTTAACTCTTAAATTAACACATTTGATTTTCGCTGACCATTTGCACATCCTTGAGGACGCTGGCTCGGTTGAATTAAAATATGTAAAGTAAAACAATAATCCAACCAGGTGCGTTTTTTTCCCGCCAAATGCCGAACCTTAATCTTTTTTTTTTTGCCACTATAGCAAACGGCAAACCGCGGACGGGTAATAGCGCGGTCGACTTTAAAAACGCGATCCTAAATGTCGACTATCAATTTTTGACAGCAGATAGAATTTTTTTTTCCACTGGCAGCATCCTTTCATGTTCGATCAAAATAAACGCATTTTCAACAGACGAAATTGAAACAACTATCAACGATATGTTGAATTATTGCAGAGCTTCGTTGATAGCCTTCGAACAGCTTAGTTAATACACTGATGGGTCAACAACTGTACAATTTCATTTATCTGTCAGTAATTTATGGTGTCCTTTCCAGTGAAATCCCTGTTACTCACCAGATCAGACACCGGTGACAAGGGTCTACCATGTTTGAGCAGAATGGAGTTAAATCGCTGGATTCTTTGTTTGCAGGTACTACAACTCATGAGGTAATAAGACACTGCCTCACGTGGGAGAAATGCGTAAGTGTTTGCAACCTAAAACATGAAAATATAACATTCTTAGGTGGAATTGAGTGGACCGTTTTCAGCTTTAATACATGTCGCAGCATTTCAGATTATGCGGCAATTTTACTGAGAGAAATTATTCATTAAATTTCTCCTCCCTTGCAGGCAGCCAGGAGCCTACGCGGCCGGTGCAAAGGGATTTTTCATCATACTGGCTTCGCGGAAATTTTAGGTTTTTCAAGATAAAACCCAAGCTAGCAGTAGAGAGAGAAGCGTGTTCGGCCCGTGTCTCGCCTGTCATTCAGGGACTGGTTGCTCGAAGCCCGGTTAGCGCTAACCGTTGGTTAAGAGGTATCAAAACCAACAGGTTTCCATGGTATTTAACGCTGCGATTAGCGCTAACCATGCTTCGAGCAACGCGGGCCAGTTTGGGTTTTCTTTATGGGAACCATGGACAAGCTACATGACTCGGACAGCAATCGCCAAACTAACATCAACAACAGTTGAGAGCCCTCTGTTTCCGAGTTCACGTCTTACATGGCAACACCATTATACGTAAATGAACATTTCATTTGAATTCCGAATCAATACGCAATGACAAGATCAAAGGAGAGTAATGGCGACACTAATTCTGCTTTGCTTTAAGCATTTGTGGTTGTCAGTTTACTTGTTGTACATGAAATTACCAATTTACTTAAAGAAACAGTTTTTCTAGTCTGCTTAAGTCATGTTTTGATCCTCAATGAGTATCCCAAATCTTTCATCCTTCGTAAGAAGAGATTTCATTTACATTTGACAGATCTTCTGTGATTCCAGATGATACACTTCCGATCGGTTTTTGATTTCTTGTCTAAAGCCATTATTGAATATTAACCACAAGGCCGATCTCATAACTTTAAGCCAAAATTGCACTCATCGGTTTTGTATGGTCTCACTATACTTATTGGCTTAATATTCTGGCGGGATTTTCCAACCAATGAAAAACTGAAGCAAAGCCAAAAGTATCATGGCAGACGCGCTTTGAGCATGTCATATGCAAATGAGAGCATCGAAATCTGATTGGTTGATCGCACTGTTTGATCCTGTTGTGATTGGTCGGAAAATTATTTTGTTTCTTGATTGAAAAACGATAACGCGCCAGTTATGGTGAATTTTCCTCGCTGTGTCCAAAAGAACTGTTTTGCACTATTCATGATGCGCTCCTTTTTGTTCAAAATGAAAGAGTGATTGACACATTCAAGGACTGTCTCCCTTACAGCTATAAACTGTCATGGCATATTAACACCGAATTTGCTTTAAACCTAATGAATTTGTCGGTGGTAAGTTGGTTTGAGTTCCTTAATTATCGCAACATTGGTTTTGAGATTCCTTTGCTCAATCGACCAATCATGTCTCTCAATGTTTTTTTATTCTTAGAGTTATCTCTGTTTTTAACTTGATGAATTAAGTCTGCTTTGGAGATCAAAATGTAACTTACATCCTAAGAGAATAAATTAAACTCCGGACGCGAAAAGCTCATTAATTCGTATTTAAAATACTGTAAGTGTCGTACCCATGTAATCAAGAGAGATTGTGTTCCAAACTATATCAAAGAGAATACATTTGTAAAAAGATGCTTGATCTTTTTTACAGTCTGGCATTATAAAAAAAATAAGTCGACAATATTTGAAATATTTTACAACAAATTCCTTATCTTTTACCGAGCATTTCACTCAAATCACATCAGTCAAGCTTGATGATTCTCATCTTTCTCTTATCACATTTTTCATAAGACAGTCCTTCAAGATTAAAAAAATTATTTCTTATTTGCATTGACTAGACGAGGAAAATGTTAAGTTTTGGTAAATGAATTGACAAGTATGTTGAAAATCGCGAAAATGACTGCGGATTACAATTGAGGAAAAAAAGCGTTTAAAAGGGCTGGAAATATATTAAAAATTCTACTGGAAACAATAAATGAACCGATAGAAAACCGGAATCACCTTAGACATGAAAAAATGTATAAGAAAATTATCCTTGTAGGAGGTTATAGGAAGCTGTCATCTATGAGAGTGGACTTTGCTTAAGCTTACTCTTTGAGATGGAAGAGCAATATAAACATAATTTCCCCAAATTTGCCCCTGGGCGATGAAATATTCACTATATGAAATTGTCAATAAAAAAAGCCCACATTTTCTGAAATGCGGTTCCTTAAAGCATTGGACATCCCATTTTACAATTTTGACGCTGAAGCTAAAGGCAGAAATACTAGATATCTTAAGCTATTTAATGGTCTTTAATATTTTCATGGGATCTTGCCTTGGCGCTGACTTCCTCTGTGCGGTTTCGTCACTAAATGGGCTTTAGGTTTCTCTGACGTCGTTCATCTTTATTCTGTATATAACTTTATGTCTTTTGAATCGGAATGTCTTCACGGTGTAAATTTGTCGCAGCTGGCGTTGCTGGATATCCGAATTCCCTCTAGCCCAAGATATACAATAAAACTTAGACGTCCGAGTAGATAGAAAAACACCCCAAAATCTTCACACAAACAGTGCTCTATATTGTTATTTGGAGAACAGTTTAATCTTCAAAATTAAAGTAATAAAAATGATAAAAACTGAAAAATCGTTTTCCCCTAGTGCGTAACATAGGTCAGTGAATTTCTACGTGAGCTGTCACCCTGAAATTGTTTTCAAAGAAATAACAAATTTCTTTAGTTCAAAGTACATTTAGTACATAAAAGAGCAAGGACTTTCCTAAAGGTAAAACGGCAATAAAGAAATGTAATAAGAAAATGCAGATTTTGATTTATTGTCATTATTAGTTTGATGAAGAAAACTGAATGAAATACAACCTTCAGCATTATTTTTCGACGTACAAACCGCCGAAAGTCAACACCGCACCCATGTTACACATGGTGGCTTGGTTTGCATCCCAAACTGGCAAAGACAGACTTGGAATCAGTGAAATATGATATTGTGGAATTGGAAAACTAATGTACATTTGACCCATGGCATAAATGGTGCATAAAAATTGGAAGTAGACACTGGTGTTAAGACGATTTGCTATTCAGTCGAGCAGCCGACAATCAAAGGAATATAATTAGTGAAATGAAATATCAAGCCGAGAAGGCAGAATTTCGAGACCTTTAAATTTTTCATATCCCTAGAGCAAATATCGTTCAAACGCTCGAGATGTTTACTGCGGAGGGTTTTAGTTTCTGCCATTTTGTTACAATAAATTTTTGTAAGGTCAAAAACAGCTGTCGGAATAATTTTGCAAATTACTTTGCCGGAGTCAGTTGACTATCAACATAGCACTTTGCCAGACTTAAGCTTAGACAACATTGCTATCTCATAACAATACTTTTTCAAGCCGTCATTTCAAAGTCTTTCAGATCTCGCAATTAAACGCACTTTTGTCCCACCTAAGGCGAAAATGGGTGGAAATTTCACTTTGCCTTCGAAGCGAAGGCTTTTAGCTACAATTATTCACAACACGTGTGTGAAGTGCCCAAATAAGGAATAAAAAATTAAAACGAGAATTAAACTGGGGGAAATAAAAATAGAAAAGGTTTATTTATCATGAGCGCACAAACTGATGTGGCTTGGAATGCAAAAAAGGAAAAAAAATTGAAAATATAGTTAAAATGGTGAAGACGAAAATGCCGTTGTTTCCACACCTATATTTAAAAACCGCGGACAAGATATTTGTTAAAATAAGAGAAGTTGTTTTCCCCAAAGGAGTCGACTTCATTTTATAGTGGCGTCCCATTTAACCACATCAATTTTTCATGTTTGCGCTCTTATCGATTTTGGTGACGTTGATGCCGATCTATAGCTCGACTAAAGCTCATCCCATATTTGGATTCGCTCTGTCAAAAAAACCGTGTCCTTATTAGCGATTCTTGAAAACCTCAACTAAGAAAAAAGATAAATAAAGCCCAAGATAATAGTATCACAATCAATGCAGTTGCCTTCTGTTCGCTGTAGCATGAAAATAATTTACTAATTTGAATATGGAAAACGGACGAGCGAGCTAACCTCTCTACTTGTCACGCGAACTTATCTCTCCCTATACAAACGAAATGCGAAATATTTCACTCAAATGGGGTGATTTTCGATTCCATACAAAGTGGAGGAATGAAGTGGCTAATGGTTGTTCGAATAAAGGAAGATTAGAGGACATCTTGACGTTCATTCACTGTTGGGACTTTTTTTAGCGCTAAGGGGAGGTCAATACGGATGCGCTCGATTAAAACATACTGCAAGTGCTTTGTGTTGAATTTCTCACCACCTCAAAATTGTCCTTAACGCCTTTGTGTTGTGAAAAGCCTCTTTAATTTTCTATAAGACGAACTTTAATCTTCTGTGTGAGACAGATCATTACACGCTCGCTGTAAAGTTAAGTCGCACATCCCGATCTGCATGGATAAGTACACCATAAAAAATAATTTTATCCCGTGCAATCGGCTTTTCCTTTTTAACACAACATGTTCCCCGCTAACTTTGCTCCGCATGGGCATAAACTGGGGCCTCGATCCCTCAAAGCTACGAGTGTTTTCAGCTTTCGGCCAAAGCCTTAACATGATTCGTACACTGACTCACTTTTCATAAATATTAGTTTATACTCTATCTAAAACTGAGCCGATTTAGTAATAAACTCACCGCTTTGTAAGTTTTTTTCTGTCCCACATGAACTCCCCTGTCATTGATGTGAACACTGCTTATGATATCAAAAAAATCGTCTGCTACAGCGACCCTGCGATATTCGACAACCTGGGAGCGATTTGAGTGTCCCGAGATCTTGTCTTCGTATGGGTACAACATCTCCACGCTCTAAATGCACAAGACATCCCACAAAACTCAATGAGAACCAAATGCAAACAAAAGCGTACTTAGTCAAATAATTTAAGTACAAAACCTTTGTCGCACAAGCTTACTTACTTTTCCATGAGCGGGAACCTTAACCGGTACGTATAAAACACCATAGCTTTGACCATCATTCATGTGAGCGATGCGGAACCCTTTTGACTTGACCCAGAAACGAAATTTAGCATCGGTTTCGATCTGGGGCTCGCCTAGCAAATATCTGCAGATTTTGTTAAACTTTTTCCGGGTGATCGTCTTTGTCCGACTGTTTTCCCCGTAGTTTAATTCAACCCAACCCTGGAAATTTCGCCGGAACGAAGATCTTTCCAGTGACATTGTTATAAGGAATACGCCCGAAGATAAAGGATGTACCAGAATATTCAACGATTGAATATTGCGAGGGATGGGTAAGCTTGGTGGCCCATGGAAGCAAATTGTCTGTGACCATCTGGTTTCCCATTGGACAAAACTCTCTGCATAAGAATGGCTTTGCGATAAAATACCCAATCCAAGCTCGAGCCAGCAGATGTCCCGAAATCGAACAATATTGTCAAAATTCTAGCATAATTTGGGATAATTGAGTGAAGGATGTTGTGCGGCGTTGTTGACGGGACGAACCAAATGACAACTAACGAGACAGTATTGAGAATTTCATCGGGACGCGTTTGCTAAAAAAAAGTATTGAAGTATACCATCGAAACTTCAGCATCGTACAATCAAGTAAAGCGTGCAAAGAGGACAATTGGAGTTTTAAACTGAAACTATTGTCACGATAGTCCAAGCGCAAAAAACACGCAAACCTATAGAATCACGGAATATTTTATATCGCCTGAATTCACTCTTTTGCAATAAACTACAAAGTTGTAAGATTAGTGCAAAGCCTTAAGAAACTGAATGGAAGCTATCAGCTGAGTAGGCCGGATGACATCCCGGAAACTTATATGCTAAATCCCCTGTGCTCTTTATTTCAAGCTATTTGCGAGGCATAGAATATGCAATTTAGGACAGTTTAAAACTCAAAACATCTCATTTTCAAAGTATTGCTCTGCATTTGAATTAAGCACTTCTTGTGAAATTTAGGCGTTTAAAGTAAATAACACTGAAGAATTTGTTTGCTCATGGAATTTAGGCTGAACAAAATGACAAACAACGAAATGCCATGTTTGCAGTAAGAAGTAATTCAAGATTTACCGGAATACATCCCTGATATTCGAAATTTCTAATTTCTCTATTTACCGCTAACATTTGTCATCCCTCAATAACCATTAATTGAACAACACCGTCGGGGTTTCAATTTTCGCCTCCGGCATACTATTAAAATGCTCTTAGCTCAAAATGTCTGCTTGACTGTTGAAGAAGTTACATCGTTTTATTTATTAAATTGCATATTTGTCGTCTTAAATTGATCAATTCACGAAGCAACCACTGCGAAAAAAAGTTAACAAGCACTTGGATGGATTTCGTACCACCAGCTACGAGAATTGTCGCTGTGCTCGACTCGCGGGAGCAAATAATTTAAACGAAAAGAAACAAGGAACTACACCCAAAAAACTCTTTCTTGCTCTGTTCACGAATGTGCGTTCGCCGCATTATGCTATGGGATACCTATTTTTCTATGGCTCATCTACAGATCATGGGCAAAAAATGCTCGTTTCTGAAGCATTTTAAAGTGGATCATTAACATCTTGTTCCAGACAGATATGTTTTGGGGGGTCTATTTAAAGCGAAAAATTGAAGGGCTGCCATGTTTATTAATTTTTCGGGTCGCCGTTTGTGTGACACAAACCCGCGACTTTACCAGATCCCGCGCTATTGGGTCCCGAGAGCTACAACAGATACCCGAAACAAGGATCCCAGGCCAGGATCAGAAATTTCCCTATAGTTACTCTTACCGTTAAGCTAAAAAATTACGTCAATATCTTGAAGTACCGAGAGAGGCAAGGATGATTTCTGTCTGACTGTACGGTAAATTGTCTGTAGTGTTTTCCTGACTTGTTCATAGATCTAGTTGTTCGAAAGCCGATTAACTAAACACAACCCCAGATTTAAAATAGCAACAGAGGTTTGAAGAATCCCAAATGAAAATGCTTTCAAAATGTTAGAAGGGCCTTGGGCAACACAAAAGGGAAAAAATCTTGTTAATATTTTTGTTTGTTTCATTTGTAAATGAACTTTATATCTATTAGAGTTTCCAGTTATCCAGGAGCTAATAGGACTTTGAGCAAGTGGGCCCAGAATTTCGATAGCCATTCATCATCGGCAGGCGCGTAGCGTCCTATACGCAAATACGCACGTGCGTACTTGAAGTGACCAGAAAATTTTGAAATTTTAAGCAATTGTTTCTATTTTTAACATTTTACTTGTACGCAACCAAGATTTCCTTATGAAAACACCACTTTGATTAAATTCTAAAAACCAAAACAAAAGCTATACCATGTGCTCACTTAGTTCTGCATTGACTTTTTTTCACTAAACAATGCAGTGTTGTTTGGTCAGCGTGCAACAAAAAGGCGAAGTTGCAAAGAAGCGACGTTCCGAGAACGTTGTTGACAATTCCAGTCACGCTAGCACAACCAAAACAATGCTTTGTTTGCACCAAGTTTGCTCAAAATAAGGGCAAGACGCTTTGTTCTTTGCTTGTATTAACACAACTATTTCGAACAAGAAATAAAGAACGCAGTATTTTTCCCTTAGTTTACTTAGGTTTCTAGATCATATGTACTTGTGCGTACTTGAAAAAATGACCGCGCTACGCGCCTGATCGGGCAAATAAAATTATGTGGGTATTACTCCAAAGTAATCAAGCAAAAAAGTTGATGAATGTTGTAAAACTAGACGCTATGGAAGCGTTAACTCGGGTTTGATTAAGGATTCGTCATGGGATAAAGAGGTGTTTTCCACCTTTATTGTGGGATGAACTTTCGATGGCTTTAGTACCTCTGTAGTTTTCTACTTTCCTGAGAGAGACATTTTAACTTTTTCACTGGTACCCTGCTCGGTTGACGATCACGTCTATAGCCATAACATTCACAATACAACCCGACTACAATTTTAGTATGCATACTTTGCATAGCGATACACATATCCGTTTTCAGTTGAAAACGTAACTTTTTCTTTACGGATACGGCTTCCGTCCACACGTATCCGATGAAAACAATCATTGAAAAACGCTCTCCAGAGTGGAACTTTTTGAAAACGCTGTTTTCGCGTGTGTACGTGTGGACGGACGAAAACGAACCTTTTCGAAAGCGCTGACGTCACGCAATTAGTTCCAATCCACTCCGCGCAACATTATAAACTTATTTAAGATGGCGGACAGGCGCTTCACTTTCTTGTCTTTAATACTTGGGCTTATTTCAAACCTAATTGCCTGTTTTCGAGCAAATTTAGCTTTGCTATTTCTTCAAGCTGACTATTTCAGAAGGTGGCAGAACATTACTAGATTACTTTCACTACCAGTGTCACAGCGGATTAGTACATTATTAGATTACTTTCATTATCAGTGTCACAGCGGATTTGGACCCCTCCCCCCTCCCCGCGGATTTGGATCCCCCTAAAAATAAGCGTTTGATTAGTATTGTAATCGCATGGGCTCACATAAAGGGCATTGTAAAGAATCTTAAAAAAAACAATGCTTTCAAATACTAGAGTTAAAATTTGCATCTATTTTACGAAATGCCACAACAACTTTTACTGAAACTCAAGTCTAACTTCACCTTTTCTCCTTATTTAAAATTAATACGAGAATTCACGACTTGACAAGTTTGGTTATAAAAAAGGAAAAATCTTCTGAAGCCTTGTAGTCAAGTAAACTTCTAAGAATGCGTCTTCCAACCAAGAGGTGTTACTTTAAAAAGTGGTACCTCCTTTGTGGCAGCGCCGCCCCTTCAAACTATCAAATGGAAGAAAAAACAACGCTTTACGAAAAAGCCACAGCAAGCTCTTTCAACAAATTTAACTGAAGCTTAAGTCCGTTTTTGCTTTTTTTTGCCTTATTAAAAAGATAGCACGTTATTTAAGCTTCTGTCAGGAAGGAGTTAAAATTCGCAACTGCATACTTTTATAAGAAATGGCACCGCGACTACTTTTAAACAGTAAATTAACTGACCTAAGTCTTTTCCTCAAGTTTCCCCGATCCAAAATCTAGCTCTGTATCGATAAACAATTAAATAAATAAGCTGTAATATGGGGAGGGGGGGGGGGGTCCAAATCCGCGAAGGGGGACTAAATCCGCCAGGGGATTTGTACTGGGTAGTCCAAATCCGCTAGGACACCGGTGTCAAGAGGCGGAAGGTTGAAACGACTTGGTGGTTGCCCGCCAAGACCTCGACGATTTTGGGTTAGACCTGGACATACTAGCGCTTGGTGGGACATTTTTCTAGTCCAAATAGTTATCGTAAAAGCGATTAATATATCTTTAAATATTATATATTTAGTTTGTATCTGTATGTGCTATGTATTTTAGCTGTAAAGATATTAACTCTTGTAGTTATTCTGAAATTCGAGATGAAATAAAGTTTATGCACGCATGTATGTATGTTACCTTTACCAGAGCGCATGCGCACACTTTGTAATCTGCGACTTCAGTGCTTACCATATGACAGATAAAATGACTTTTCCCTTGTATATTTAAGCGATCGAATTCATAGGCTAAATTGACAAGGGCGGTCTGGAGCTGTGAGTTGGCGTGGGATTTGTCACATATGGTTTAGGGGCCGACATATCTCTCCCTCAATGCCGTACCGGGAGGCAAGGTCGGTAGCAGAAAGCAGCGAAGGGCCAACTGCGTCCAAAAGCGATCGCACGGGCCGAAATCCCGGGATGACTCGTTTGGTACGACGCTCCAGCGCCGGTGTCTGGAGGTACTGCGTTTTTCTCTCTTGTTCAAACATTCCTTCAGCGCATGCGTAAATTTTCTGGCTTTCCGATACCTAGCCTACCGAAAAAAAAATTAAGATGCTGGTTTTTACAAGGAATTGGCATTTCAGTTGAACAAATTCTACAGGCATAAACGTAAGGTAAAAACCACGCGTGTCTGGTCTTCTCGAGACAGAGGTGAGACATGGTTTCATGCAGATTAGGACGCGTAAAATGCTCTGTTGTAAACATGGCGGTTCACGAGTGAAGTTGTCGCTCTGGCCTTTCTGTGGACGAATTCCAGGACCTACTGATATAATTTGGGCAAGTTCCGAAAGCAAAAAACTCCAATCGTTGCGGTATTTTGCTGATAGGACTGGGTAGCCCGACACTTATGAAAAAAACTATGAAATGAGAATCGGGAGTTTTCCCTTGTCATGGAATGGCAGAATTTCCCAGAATTCTTTTTGGGCGGGAGCGGGGCAACTTGAGAAGCACGAAGCTGGCCCTCATCGATGATATGATATGATATGATATTTTATTATTTATGCACGGTAAAATCATCAGCTAAGATTACAAACAATGCTAAAATCTAAATTACACAAGGTAAAATGTTGAAATGATTGCAATAAAATACAAACTAGTTAAAATATAAAATATTTAAAGTTCAAGCTATAAACTAAAAGCTGTTTTCCGTGAATGCCGTGCGTTAGAATGTCATTAATCTTGCGTTTAAATACCTCCAGAGACTCTGTGTTCCTTATATCGCATGGTAGACTGTTCCATAATGTGGCGCCATTGTAGCTAAAGCTTTTTCGGTAATAATCAGTGCGCGGTAATGGAACATTGAGCTTATTTTCAGAGTCCCTGAGGACATAAGCAGAGTCACGCCACGTAAACTTTGAATACAGATACTCCGGAGCTAGCCCGTGCAGACATCTAAACACCATAGTGGCTTTATGAATTTCCTGCTGGCGTGCAAGATTTTTCCACCCTAAAAACTCAAGTAGTTCAGTTGCATCAGCATCATAGTTCGAGAATGTCAACACACGGGCTGCTCTATTCTGCAATTTCTGCAGTTTGTCTCGTAGCGTTTTCCCACAGTTACCCCAAACAATGTCACAGTAATCAAAGTGAGGTTTTACTAAAGCTTGGTAAATGAGATGTAAGGTTGATGCTGGAATCAGGTGCCTAATTCGCTTTAGGGCCCCGATACCAGAGGCGATTTTTTTAGTTAATTTTTCGATGTGACTATGCCAATCGAGTTTATCGTCTATTATCACACCAAGCGATTTTGTAGCTGTAACCTGACTCACTTGAGTATTGGTCATTCTAATTGTTGGTGAAGCTGTGAGAGTATTCAGTCTCTGCCTTGACCCTATTAGCATGAATTCGGTTTTGGTCATGTTCAATGTGAGTTTGTTCGCTTGTAGCCAGTTGAAAACGTTTGCTAGGTCTTCATTTAGACAAAACTGAACATTCTCAAGATTGCTGCCCGCGTATGTAAGGTGCGTGTCGTCAGCGTACATTCTCGGTTTACAATTTGATAAGCAATTTGGAAGATCGTTGATATATAATAAGAACAATAATGGACCGAGGATGGTCCCTTGAGGGACGCCGCATGTCAATGTGCAGCTATTGGATAGTGACCCGTTCACAGAGCATTTTTGTGTGCGGTTTTCTAAGTATGACTGAAACCATTTGAAAGATTTGCCATGTATACCATAATAGTTTAGTTTCGATAGAAGGATTTGATGATCAACAGTGTCAAAAGCTTTTTTCAAATCTAGAAAAATGACTCCATTGATTTTCCCGTTATCAATATTATATGCCCAAGAATCTGTCGCTTCCAACAAAGCTGAAGCGCGGCCTGGGGAAAACAAATTGTAGCCAGATACTCAGGAGTAGGCCTGGTATGTGCTGTTAACGTGGATTTTGGATTTCTGAACAAGTTTTTATCATAGAAACTTCGCGACAAAGTTGTGCTTTCATTTCTCTGTAATCCTCGTGTCAAAGAAACGGTCAGTAACGTGTGACCGAGGGTAAACACGGTATACTAAAACCCAAGTTTGAGGCACCGAGGGATAATTTACCATGGGAAATGGCATTTACCATGGTGTGTGTAACCGCACCTATGACGTAAAGCTTACATATACGCTTATATTGAAAAGTTTCCCGCCGAGCATTGTTGCGCCCTTACCAATCAATCCACATAGTCTCTTCTTACGTGAAAACTGCATAAACTAGTTCATCTAAATGGTAGAAATGCTGCCAAGGAGAAGGGAGATGTTCAATTATGCTTGCGGTAATTTAACGACGATTCGTGCGTGGAATTGAAGGGAGATTTTAATACGTCTTGAACCCGAGGGACGGTACAAGACGTGGACCACAAACTGGACCCCATCTACCCAAGAAAAATCTAAATATTATGAGGTCGGACAAACGGACCACTTTACAGTTCTGCTATTAGACAAATTGTTATTTAAAGCACTTTGACGAACTGAACTAAATTAAAATACAAACAACAACTTTGTATTTTATTTTTTATACTCTTCCATAGAGTCCTTGTTGTCTTCCAGCAGTTCCTTCCGACCTAAATACATTAGCTCCTTGCTCCACGCACACACATTGCAGGCAACAAATGCCATAGACTGGTTCAAGCTGATAGCAAATTAATATTTTAACGTTTGTGGTATCCTTAATTTCACATGACGTTTTCTCTATTCTCTTGTATGCAGGACATGTGCCTTATCTTTGTTTATTTAATTTTTCTTTCATTTTTTTCTCTTTCTCAGAAACGCAACCTAACGATTGAATTCAGGGTGAACTGTTTACTTAATGAAGTGAAGTGGCCAATCAAAATAGAGTTGACATACAATACAAACTAATTACCGAAAATGTCGTGAAAGATAAACGTGACAAAGACGAAAGGTAACGAAAAGGATGATTGATTTTCGGCCTGACTGAAGCAATAAACTTTAAAAATTCAAAGTTATCCAGTTTTCGTGTCAATTGACCATGGAAGCAACTTCTGTAAAGATGAAATTTGTAAAAAAATTAGCAAGAACACGTTAAAACCAGGAAGCAACCTTTCAAGTTAGTTAGCAATTGTAAAAGATGAAATGTATATGTTTACCCGGGAAATTCACACACAACGTAATCTAAAATGCTAGTCAGTGATATTTGAAGGAAAGGAAAGTTATTTCTTGATCGTTTCCGTAAGAAAACGGTCTAGCACAAATTTTATTGATAGTTCCTTGTCTTATTTGGCGGGAAAATTTACATTTTCTTCTCCATTGATCACGTGGGAGACACTTCCCGTGATTCCTTTATCAGAAATCCAAAATGGCGTCCGATGGCAAGTGGGAAGTGGTTGGAAAAAACGGAAAGAAGCGAGCTCTCAATGAGACGAAAAAGAATAAAGGCAAATTGGACATGCCTAAAGCGGATTTTATCAGTAAGTGAGTGAACTGTGGTTCATTTTAAGATTAACTGATTAAAAGGACGACATCATAAGTCACTGTTTCTTTTAACGCCACGTAGACAAACACAGGATCCTCTCACCAATGTGGCAACAAAACGATTTTTTTTGTGTGCTGATACCTTTTAAAATATTTGCAATTAATATTACAAGTGACCTTGAAAGGACAATCTTTGGTACACAATGAACGTACAATCGCAAATCATGCGATTTATCTTCAATTTTAAAGTTGACCTTTTTTCGCATACCGTAATTTGTATGTTATCATTATAAATGATATTAATTTAAGGACGGTGCCTACTAATTAAAGATATTTTTGACCCCGGTGTGTGAATATGCAGGAAATGTAGATCTTAACAAGTGTTATTGAAGTCCAAAAAGAAAATTGGGTGTAACCACGTATTCTTCAAAGATAATTCATGAATAATCTTTGTAAAAAGCTTTAAAATACAAAGCAATGTACGGCGTTCTTTCTCAAATTGAAGCATAATTATCTCTCAAAAATGCATGTTTACCCCCAATTTTCTTTTTGGATACCAAGAGTACTTAGTAAGATCTACTTTTTCCAGATAGTTTTAAACTGCGCAAAAATATCCCGGTATTAGTAAGCATCACCGATAGGAAATCCAAGTATCTCGAGATGCGCAGAATGTGTGCGCAGTAACAATAGTAGGCACCGTCCTTAAGGTATGTTATTATATGGCTTGTGTTTGTAGCCGATATAACGTGCACTCTGATTGGCTAATTGTGGCAGAATTGTGGGGCATTGTTCTCCAGTAATGCCCACGGGCTGATTACAGGCTTGCAAAAACAAAGCAAAAGGTAATTAAAAAACCATATAATAAACTACTTACTAACCAAGCTAGCTCGAGCCGTACTGGGGAATATTGGCCCTCTGTCGTTTTTGTACAGACCTCGCAAAACGACCTCGGGCCAATGTTCCCCAGTATGGCCCTCGCGCTCGGTTAGTAAGAAGTTATTCTCCCCCCAACCCCCCTTATGGATGAAGCCATTAACAATTGTCCCCTTACAAGAAATAGATTGAGGTGCCGACTCATTGATCCCGTATAAAATCAGCTAAGTTTTCAATTTCCTTTCAGAGGAAAAGTACTATTTTATTATGCTCATTATGTTTTTATTTAAAGATCAAAGGGGTACAGAGCGATTTGGCAGTGACATAATCCTTTTCCTCCTAAGAATGATATTTGCAGATTTTAATCTGTGTAACGCCAGATGAGTTTACTTGTCAATAGGACCAGTGTTGTGAGTACAAGGATGAGCAACATCGGCATCCAATGTCCCCTTGAGCCCTTTCCTTTCAAAGAATGACACTTAAAAGATTTTATGTCTGTTTTACCCTCTTTAGCTAAGTTCTTCCATTGATGGGAGGGGGGGGGGGGGATGTTTGGATATAAAAATTGGATTGACCTTGATGGTCCATAATGTTATTACTTTATGTAAAGATGCTGTATATGTGACAAAACCAGCTAATTAGCAGGTTACAGAAGTTTTCAAATGACTGTCAAAAGTCATTACACAATTGTTAATTGTTACGCTTAGCGATTGGTTTAAAAATCTCCTGCCAATTTATCAACCAATGAGAAGGAAAACCGAAACCATCAACTTGCACGCATAATTTTTCCCGCACTTTGAGCAAGTTATATGGAATTGCTACGAATCTGGATTGGTTCATTGCTCTGTTTGCACCTGCTGTGATTGGTCGAAGTAATTACTTCGGTATTTGTTTTACGACACTCAGGTCTAGGGTTAGGTTTGGGTTAAAATGGATGTTAATAAAGTGACTGCTTGTTGCTTTACATTGTATATCTGCAAGGCCAAGATGTATATTGAATGAAGGGGGTAGTTTCTAAAGAAACTGTGGTGCTGCGTCGGTGGGGAAGTAGTATACAAAAATTAGGTTTTATCAATGGAGTTGATAATGTAAATTGGCCACTGTACAGAGATTCAAAAAGCTGACGTTTCGAGCGTTAGCCCTTCGTCAGAGCGTTAGCCCTTCAGAGCGAAGGGCTAATGCTCAAAATGTCAGCGTTTAGAATCTCTGTATGGTAGCCAATTTACACTATCAACTCTGTTGATAGAACCTAATTCAAGATGTATATTGTTATGTTGAACTCCAGTTGCAAATGGATTTATAATACAATTTACAGCCTGCTTCATTTGCTAATTGAAGACAATTTTCTGTTTTTTATTTCCTGGTGGCTGGGGGGCCATTCTTCCTAAAATAAGTTAATATTGAAGAGTCAAACATTGTAAGCATTCATGTTTGTAAGGTCCTGAGTGTTAGCAAACCCCTCCCCTACCCCTTGTTAACAATAGAGGTTTTGCACAACAGCCATGTTGCATGCCATGCAACATGGCTGCCGTGCAAAACCTCTATAGTGGCCATGCTTGCTTAAATGGCTCCTTCCTCACCAATGTAAAGCTAGGTGCCAAAGAAAGGAAAGGAAAGGAATTTTATTTAAGTGTCTAGTCTTATCATATCATATCATACAGGAGGCAGTGTGGCCCAGTGGTTAGAGTGCTTGCCTTGAGATCCGGAGATCCCGGGTTCAAGACCCACTCTGACCACTCTTTGAATTTGATCCTGGTAGCCCCTGGTTCAACTTCCCAGCTGCACTTGTAAATAGCCAACTGGTTTGCCTCAGGCCAGTTGGGATTCTTAACAGTTGTTGTTGTTGTTCTGTTCTGTTGTTTCGTTGTGTTTCATTGGCCCTGAAAAGCCCCTATGGGGAGCAAGCAATTAAGTATGTATTGTATTGTATTGTATCTCGTTGTGTCCCAAAATTAAACCTGATGCAAATTGAAAAAGGGAAGTGTTTGAGTTTTTGCCTTGATCATACATTCCTTCTCTGATCAGTATAATAATCACGGCTATAAAATGACATTGTCATTGTCAGATCCTCTGGGAGACTCCAAAACCATTTATCAGGCATTTAAAGAACCTAAAGAAACTTCAAGCACTGTTGGAAATGGCCACGTAAAACACGATGCATCCAAGGTTCCAGATGAATTACCAGCTGTGTTAGCAAGAAAGGTCCCTGAACAAGCTCCTCAGGGCAAGAAATCCAGCTCTGGTTTTGTTGGCAGCAGAAAGAAGCAAGCATCATCCAAAGCTCAGAAGACTGATGAACAGCTCTTAAAGGAAGCTATAGCAAAAGTATGACTTACGACTTTTTTGTCATCAAAGTGACTATGATATTATCCTTATTTATAAAAGATGTGATAAAAAGGTTGTGTTTTGAAACATGATTTTCTTATATTGATTTGTTTCATCTCAGCTTGACCTTGATGAGTTGACTGCACTGCAGACCAACCTAGAATCTTACTTTCCTAATAATCCATCAGTAAGTATAAGTTAAAGTGGTTATTAACCCATTGCGTCCTAGGAGTGAGACTTAGATTTTACCCTGTCTCATGCCAGATGATTTTACTAGTAGATGGGAACCGCTTTAGTAGTCAATGGGTTAATTTACATCTACCTCTTTTAAATCATTTGAGAACATCAAAGTTTCCTGTCTCACTCCTCACCTATGCTCTACAATATGGGGTACAAAACAAGCACTTCACATTACACTCTAGTCAGTTAAGTCTGTTGAAATATAAGTGCTACACGGCCAATGTTTGTAAAAATGTAACCCTTCCTTGTACTTGTACGTGTTCATTGCTGTGACTTTAACATCTTCAGTTCCCACGGCCTGCTCCCATCCGACCTTGTAGCTCAGTCAGTAGAGCAACGGTAATCTAACCCTAAGGTCGTAGGTTCAATTCCCACCCTATGATAAGAGTATTTCTCTGTCCTTGTGTTGGCCCATTTCCATTAGTAGGGCTAACGCTCACATGGTTCATATGGGGTAGAAAACAAGCACTTCACATTACACTCTAACCAGTTAAGTCTGATGCTCTACAACAGTTTGTTTTTGTCCCCTTTAACCCGTTGACCCCTAGAAGTGGTGGTGGGGTGGTGGGGCTAGGGGGCACAGGAGTCAGTGGACTTAAAAACTATGTCCCCTTTAATGTATTGTCATCAGGGACCCATTCCTTGAAAGTCCTAAAAACTTTTTGGGCCCGAAAAGCCATTTGTGATTGCCAACTGCTTGTTTTGGAATGCTGATCTTTTAACATGTTTTCAAGCTAACTAAAGGAAACACATCTGTTAAATTTGACAACTTAAATTATCTCCGTGCTTGAGATACCAAGGGAATTGTGACACCCGAAAATGGCCTGCAAAGTTTCGGGACTTTCTAGAAACGGGCCCCTGGACTGTTGCAGTTTTTAAGTTCTGTATATTCAATGAACTGTTTACTAACTGACCTTACTTGTTCTTAGATTTGGTTGACTGACATTGCTGCACACTTGCAAGCAAAGCTCAAGAGTGTTCCACAGAAAGACCCTACATTTGAAGGAAAACCTTTGGGTAATGAACCCATTTTAGTGCCTTTGTGTAGCTGCAAATATAAATTTTGGACTGATTGTGTTGGAAAATTTAATGTCCTCCTGCATCTGTTCCCAATTTTGGAAGTCTATGCATCACAAAATTATCTAATTCAATGCTGAGCAGGGCTAGGGGAAATAATTTTCCAACACAACACCAAGGTTACTGGCTGAGTGTTCTTAATCTTGTGATTTTACTTGAGAAAATTATGAAATTATGTAACTATAAAATAAAATAATGTATGAATAAATAAATAAATATATACATAAATCTTTTGTATAGTCTATCCTTGCTGTAGAGTGCTCGATGCGTTCACAGAGCGTAGTATATCCGAAGATTGAACTAATCAATAAGACAACGTTTTATGTGACTCTGAGTTTCATGCTTACGTGATCTTCAGACAGATGATGTGATAATCATGTAAGCTGAAACTCAGAGTCACAGAAAAATTAATGTTATGTCTTATTGATTAGATCAATCTTCAGATATAAAAATATACATGTATTAAGAATATTAGTCGCATGTTTACTTTGAAACCATTTTGTTCATTATAGTATTACGTGCTGTGTTCAGATTTTTATTTTGATTTTTTCAGACTATCCCATGTGTCTGTTACCCTCTCATCTGACGAACTTTTTGCATGACTTGTTGAAAAGATGCATGCAACCAGCCCTGAAAATGGTCTACCAACGCTCAATAGAAAATATTGTCCATGAACTTAGTAAAGGTAAAGGTATCTTACTGATAATATACATTAGTGCGTAGTACCCACAATTCTCTATACATGTACGTATTTTGACTCCATTCATGCAAGACTTAAAAAATGGTACAAATATGATAGCTAAAACTTCTTAAAGTCATTTTATACAAGCTATGTACAGTACATGTACCTGAGGGAATGTTGAAGACTAAATGTTTGTAGTCCCTGAACATCCCATTATACATGTACATTTCATTGCTCTCCATTATTCCCACATTCAAGGACTGTGCCTACTAATTCAAAGGTATTTTTTCCTGGTTTATGATTATGCAGGAAATGTAGATCTTAACAAGTGCTATTGAAATCCAAAAAGAAAATTGGGGGTAACCACACCCTTTTCAAAGATAATTGGTGAATAATGTTTGTAAAATGCTTTAAAATGCAAAGCAATGTATGGCATTCTTTCTCAAATTGAAGCTTAATTATCCCTCAAAAATGCATGGTTAGCCCCAATTTTCTTTTTGGATACCAGGAGTACTTACTAAGATCTACTTTCTCCGGATGGTTTTAAACTGTGCAAAAATGTCACTGTAAGCATCACCGACAGGAAACCCGAGTATCTTGAGATACATGTAATTATGCAGAATGTATGTGCAATAACAATAGTAGGCACCATCCTTAATTAATTTCCAACTGTTTCACTATCACTCAACTATCAGAAATTACTTTCTCTGAAGCCTGTTACAATGAGTATTGTTTGTCAGGAAACATACATGTATGTATGAATAGACATGAATCATTGCTCTGGTTATATAGTCATCATTGCTGGTTCTCCTTTCGTTCTTTAATAGGCTTGCCTGCTTATGGGGATCAGATCATATTACAGTTTGTTGTACAGCAACATCCTCAGGTCATATTGGAAAACATGACTGAGGTACAGTAATGTTATTATGCAGTTGAGGAACTGAATCTTAAACTATCCCTATGATGAATTTGTTGGTTCTTTGTATGTTAATCTAAAACATAAATGTTATTTTGATTAAAACTTATTTATGTCATTTAAACTCATCAACAAGATGAGCTTGGGTAAAGGTTAAGTCTGCTACGAGCCTTTTGGGCAAAAAAGCGACAAGGACTATTTCTACTCCCCCTGAATGGGATGCTAGTCCATCACAAAGTTATGCCCAGCATTAAATTTGCCTGGGTGGAGAGAAGCTGTGTGAGAGTAAAGTGTCTTGCCCAAGAACATAACATAATGACACGGCCAGGGCTCAAACCCAGAACCACTCAGGTCACTGCATCGTTAGGTCACTGCATCGACAAGATGAGCTTGGGTGCTGGTGCCTAAAAGGTGGAAGGGCCTAGAGCGCAACTGGCAGTGTTGCACGGAAGGTAACCATGGCAACCATGCGAGCGCCAACAACTAGGCACTGTCACACCGAAATGAGCTCAGTGGAATACTTACCGAACCTCATACTTACCATCAAAGGGAGGGAGGGACAGACAATTTTCAGTCATCAGTGTGGGCCGGTTCAGGGTAAAGAGGTTAATCGTGGCTTGATAGTGGTGTATAATTACTTCATAACCTTGACCATTCGGTTGTTAAAGCAAAATCTCAAACTGAGGCCTTGCCATATTGACCGAGTGATGTTGAGGTCAATACACCTAGGCCAAGGTTTAAATAAATTTAAATGAATTTAAATCAAGCTGCTTTGTTTTCGATGCCCCAGTGCGCCATTTGCTCTCCAGTATGGCGGTTGTTTGTACCATGTGATTGCCAGCTGCAAAGGGCCCATAATTTAAAAGGGAATTGAAATCAACCAATCACAATGCCGAATCTGACGCATTGACCTGTTCAACTACATTGATTGACAGTAGTGAAAAAGAAACCTTTAAATTGAATTAATGTTCATCTTTGTGTCCAGACATTATCACAAGCGACCATATAGATTTTACTTGACTGCCTGGCTAATGCCAAATGCCAGAGGATTGC